>NW_016690215.1:2318809-2361175 GCF_001604755.1 Lepidothrix coronata
GAAAAAAGAGTTCTATAGATTTTGTAAATATTTAAGGCCTAAAAATGGCAAGGCAGTTTGAGATCAACTGAAAACAAATGGCAAGGCAGTTTGAGATAAACTAAAACCAAATGTACAAATACATGTTCAGTGTAACTGTGAATTTAACAGCAAACTATATTATGCTTGACTGAAATAGAACTCTGTCTTTTTTACATTAATAAAAGTCCAACCATGGTAAAGAACTCTATGTTCCCATGTGTCTTAATGCATGCCTGATTGTGTTACAGATATGGTGATGTTTAAGTAATTTAACCAGTCCATGAGGCTTCAGCTTCTGTTTATCCTAAAACTCATCCTCTTGTCATCCTTCCCATTTGGTGAACACAGGGACTCTCAGGTAACCTCATTGCCTCTACAAAGGATTTATTTTCTCCCCAGTGAGACATGGGATGAAACCACTGAGAATGTTTGCTTCATTGCTGGTACCAGCAGTTGATCTTTTTCTTTTAAATCCTTCCCAGTACTGAGAAGTTCTTCTCAATAATTAGGACTAGACAGTGTCTTGTTGGGATTTTTCAGGGAGATTGTCCATGGAGGGACGAGGTAAAAAAACCCAACACAGTAACCTCAAGCTTCTTGGCATTAACCTCTGTGGTAGGTTAACCCTGGCTGGACACCAGGTGCCCAGTGAAGCTGCTCTGTCACTCCCCTCCTCAGCTGGGCAGGGGGGAGAAAAATGTCATGAAAGGCTCATGGGTCATGATAAGTACAGGGAGAGATCACTCACCAATTGCCACCATCAGCAAAACAGACCAAGCTCGGGGAAATTACCTGAGTTTATTACCAATCAGAGTATGATAATGAGAACTAATATCAAATCTTAAAAACACCTTCTCTCCACCCCTCCCTTCTTTCTAGGCTTAACTTCATTCATGAATCCTCTACCTCCTCCCCTCTAGGGGCACAGGGGGAAGGGAAAAGGGTGTTTCAGTAAGCTCATCACATGTTCTCTCTGACACTCCCTCCTCAGGGGGAGTAAGAATGGGTCCTTCCCACTGGGTGAAGTCCTTTACAAACTGCTCCAGTGTGGGTTCCTTCCACGGGGTGCAGTCCTTCAGTACCAGACTGCTCCAGCATGGGCTTCCCACAGGGTCATGGCCTCCTTCGGACACCGCCCTTTTGTGGTGTGAGGTTCTTCACAGGCTGCAGGCAGATATCTGCTCTACCATGGACCTTCATGGGTTGCAGGGGGCTAGCCTGGTACAGCATGGTCTTCACCACAGGCTGCAAAGGAACATCTGCTCTGGCACCAGGAGCACCTCTTCCCCCTCTGTCTTCACTGACCTTGATGTCTGCAGGGCTGTTTCTCTGACAGATTCTCACTCCTCTCTGTCTGCAATTGCTTCTGTGCAGTAACTGCTTTCTCCTTCCTAAGTTAGAGAGGTGCTATCACCATCGCTGATGGGCTCAGCCTTAGCCAGCAGCAGGTCCATCTTTGAGCCAGCTGGACATGGGGGAAGCTTCAAACTTTCCCTCACACACTCAACACAGCCTCCTTTTCTCACCGCCAACCTCCCATAGGCAATGATACCATCTTCTAGTCACTTTGGGCAGATTGGTTGGCCTTATCAAATGCAGATTTTCACAACACGAGATGTATGAAATAGGACATACACCTATTTACATCAGATCTCTCCCTGATACAGCCTTGCCATCGTGCAGAGTTGTATGGGATGGGGAGGAGGTGCTGGAAGGGAGCCCTGCCTCAGCGTTATCTTGCACCACAGTTCCCCGGCATCCATGTGCCACATGTAACCTCAAATGTACCACCAGTCCTCTGCTTGGCACCACCCTGGGTGTGTAGCACTCTCTCCAACATCAGTGTCTTCCTCATGTAGCATAGCCATGCTCCATGTGCCATTGCAGCTCACAGGCTCACTGCTTATGGAGTTGCTTCACCTCTGTTAGTAGCAGTTAAGTTTTAACACGGTAATACATTTACCAAGAGGTAGTTGGCTTGGATGGGGGAACTGGTGGTCAGTGAAGACACATTCCTATTTACAGGTTTAATAACTAAGCTGGCCAGAAGGATCAAGCGGTTTTCCTTCAGTGGTTCAGTAAACCAGGGCTGTGCTTCTGATTAACATCCAAAGTATTCCTTTCTACCATTTTTAGCCCTGAAGAGTAAAGCTGCCTTTCCAGAAGGGAAAACAAAGAAGATGAGAAACTAATTGTAAGCTGCATTAAATTTCAGTGAGGGAACAAACTGCAGAGAGCACGAAAGTGCAGAATACTAACAGCTAAATCTTGAAAGAATAAAGGATGAAAGGTGTTAAAAACCCCAAAAATATAAAATTCATACTGTTACCTATTTTAGGAGGGGACATAAAAGACTTTTCCAAGATTAGAGATAAAAAAGCTACATTGATCCATGCTAATCCTCAATTACTACTGGGAGATATGGGTTCAGCTTCTTATTTCGTCTTCAGAACTCTTTTACGAAAAGTCAATTAAATTTTCTTTTGGTTGAAACATGTACCTTTTTGTAATATCTCTGTCCCTTGCTCCTCTATTTCTCTGATTCTCCTTTATAAAGTGAAGATAATTAATGTTTCCTTTTCTCTTACTTTTATCTGAAATGGCTTTTCAAGTTCCCAGGAACCACATTCATACAAAGCAATCCCTCAAGACACCACTAGGGAGTTCAGGACATGAAAGTTTGCATAACTGTATCTACCTTAATAAATCAGAGCTTAACAAGACCATAAACTTCTATCCATAAGTTCAAATGTTCTTTCAATATTACTGCAGTCATAAATAAAACATCCCCCGGCATTAAGGTTCCCATCATTTAGACCTTTACTCTTGATATTTGCAGTGTGTTTATTAAACTAAAAACCATTTATAAAGGAATCACAGGCTTCAATTATCAAGTCCATACTCTTCCCAGTAAACACAACATCAAAAAGCCAAACTGTTGGAAACATACAAGACTATAAAGTTCTCTTTTCATTCATTATCTCTCCCACACCTGCTCTAAATACTCTTTAGCTTAATTGATGGTCTCTAAACAACCAATGTTTTTATTCACTTTGGAGCTGCTTCAGAAGGAAGATAATAGTTACTGTTTGTTTTCCTTCTGTGTCTTGGCTGTCACTCAGAACCACACTGAATGGAAACTCGATTTCCAATGCAGATGCTTGCAGGACTTCTGCACCTACCACAGACATTTGTTGCTTGATTCTAGTTAATGCTTCACATATTAACCATGTTTCTTCACCTACATTTTACATTCAAGCATTTTTATTGAATTCCAGTAAATCAAACCACTTTCAAGCAACGGGAATGTATAGGGTAGTAAACCTTGGCCTGAAGTCAGCCACTCCTACAGCCAGGTCTCTGGGACTATCACCCAAGGAAGCAAACTATTTGTCCCTGTGGCTTCACTCCTCTGAACTCACCTACAGGATGGACCATGGGGTTGGTCCCACACCTCATAGTCCAAGGGACAAATAACCCAGGAGCACTGTATTTAGTGGGACCTGAGCTCTGCTTCCCCACTCCTGGCATCGTGTAGCCTCTGGAGAGTTAGATCATCTTGTCCCCCATAGCCCTGTCTCCCTGGGTGAGCCACTAGGAACAGAAGACATAACCCCAAGCTTTGAGTGTGTCCTATATACCTTGGCCCTGAATCCACAGAGCACTCAACAGGATAAGAAAAACTAATGCTGTGTAGGTGGATGACACAAATTTCCATGAAGAGAAAAAGAAAATGAGAGAGGCCCTGTCTGGTGTTTTGATAAGGAGAATTTCCGTATCAGTTTAATAATTTATTTTCCAGTGCGAATCTCGTTTAAAAAAGAAAAAAAGGTGAACTTTTTAGCCCATACAAGAAAAAATGTGGCAATCTCTGAAGAATAATAATGCTGCAAAATATAAAATATTACTATTA
Source organism: Lepidothrix coronata (assembly GCF_001604755.1). Classification (NCBI taxonomy): domain Eukaryota; kingdom Metazoa; phylum Chordata; class Aves; order Passeriformes; family Pipridae; genus Lepidothrix; species Lepidothrix coronata. The sequence continues at coordinate 2,322,744 of NW_016690215.1, forward strand.
CTAATCAGCGTGCCTCATCTGTGCTTATGGACTCTCCTGTTAACCCAGTGGTCATGTTCAACTGACATCCTAATAGATAAATACCACATAAGAAGCTGGGGAGGAGTTGCACCTTGGAAGATCTTCACCAGCCCGGAAGAGGGGCTAACAAGAGAGATTCCATGCTCAGTGCTTGAACTGTTCAGACTTTGAACTTACATGCACCCAAAGAGAAGACAGGTACATTTTAGCTCCTGAGCTGAGGGTCACGTCCTGGCTGGCACCATCAGTGCAGGAATGGTTTCTCAGAACTGGGTAACAGGCAAAGCTGTCTTGGCACAATGTAGTTGCAGTAATCTTCTACTTGTTATGCTCCTAGGGCATCTCCTTAAGGCCAGACATCACTTCTCAAGGGAAACTAGATGGTCATTCATAACACATTTCTGTACATGCACTGTTTCATAATTTTACTTTTGTATTTGAAGATGAACACCTCTCTCTTCAGCAAACAAGTTAAGACCAACGATATTTAAATTCACAAAGAAAGTGTGATTCCCAGGAAAACTGTGATTTCAAATATTGAGGTCATGGGTAAGGTAACCTTTTTATCACTGCAGAGTTGCAGTTTCTCAGTTATAGGTTTCTCAAAAAAGCACTTTCTAGCATTATCAAAGAAAATGCAGTGATACCTAGCTAGTAAGCTGCATTTAACGCCAGCATCCTCTCTTAAAAGACACAGTTCTGAAGGACCAAGAGTGATGGGTGTGAAGAATTCTTTGTAAGAGCTCCCTTAATTATTTCTCAACTCTACCCTTCCCAAACTGGGAGGTAAATGACAGGTGGCACCAATATAGTGTCATCTCCTGACAAACTGACAGTTTTCAGAAAGCATGCAGATGAAGGTACAGATATTGCCAAAAATATGCCTACCTAACAAATGCTTTCTAATGATCGCAAAAAGAAACCGAAAGCTTCCTTCTCAGAACTGTGTTTTTAATATTTCTCTTGTGAACTGAGTGAAAACATGAGAAAATAGTGATTTGAGCTGTGGGGTTTTTGTGTTTTAGATAAACATTCTTGCTGTTCGGGAATTGATGTCTGACAAATTCCACCCCTTGATTTATCACATTTCGCACAAAAATGCATTTAATTGCAAATTGTTATTTTTGCATTTACAGTCCTATCATTGTAGCCCACCATGATTACAGCACCTGTGAAACTCAGTGCCTGGGGGAAAACTACTGTAATACCATCTCCTTTCTATTAATGGAGTAATTCAATACATTTACCTTCCTGAGCACTGTCATTTTATACAACTAAAGCTACATATTTCCTGCTGAAACACTGCAAGAAGCATTCCTATGTTCTGCTTGTTTAATATGCTGGGTAATTCACATGGGGAAAGAAAAGTATTTAAAAAAAATAAAGTGATACTGATTTTACTTTCTGCCAGAAATTCTTTTTTAATACTTATTATGTTTCTCTTTTTAATATTTAAATTAAAACCCTCATTCCTACAATTTGGGGGGGTTACTTTAATAACAAAGTTAGCAATGGGAACTTAAAACACCTCCTGTTATGCTTATCATATAGAACTTGTAGAAGACCAAAAAAAAGCACAGAAATTTCATTTATTTCCCTTATTAAGTAAAGGGTCAAATTCTATATTTTATTGCACATGCACAGCTTCTCTTTCTACTCAGTGGAACTGAGGGTCAAATCACATCCTTATTTATTTATTCCAAGATCTTAGTCAAGCGTAATTCAAAGTGTATTTTTCCTCTACAACTCTATAAACCATGAAAATTATTGTCAGCTTTGGTTTTCAGACTTTTAAAGACCATTGACTTGACAGTGCTCAGAAAGTGTGCTCAAAAGACAACTAATTTTGCAACTTCAAAGAACATGCTTTCAGACACTCCTTGTGTTTCTAACAATTACATTGCAAAAAGTCTAAAAGCAAATATGCTTAGCCAGCAACAAATACTTCTCTTGAACCTGCTTATCTAGTTCTCATCCATAAAAACTGTCTCAATTTAAGAGAGCAAAATGATGTCACTTAATGAATATAGACATAACCAATATCTATCTACTTTTTTTAAAAAATAACAGATAACAAGTAAAAGGGAGGAAGGAAAAAAATGAAAATACATGAAAGATGGCCCACTTGTGAGGCAGCTTTGGACTTCAAGGAGTCCATGAAAATAACTTTAGGAGTCCATTTTAACTTTAAAATAAGCCTCTGAAAGTGTTTTGCGCTTTGTTGGAGTTAGTCATCAAAATGCTTATAAATGGAAAAGAATTGCTAATACTAAAAGACTGTCCAGTTAGGCTCTACCTCAGCATTTGGTTTCCCTTTTTCACTGATGCACACACAAACCTGCATATTCACATCTGCACACATCTTTTCTTTTTAAGAGTGCAAATCAGAAGATCTGGATGCAACAAAACAAGGATACTGCCAGAATCTTCTGTGGATGAGTTGCTCAATCCTGTAAAGTATGGCTGTTGTGGGTTAACACCAGTGGGCAGGTAAGCACCACGCAGTCGCTCGCTCACTCACTCTTCCCTCACCACCCAAAACCCCCCAGTATAACATGAGTCAAGATAAAAAACAAACAAACAAACAAACAAATTAAAAAAAAAACAAAAACAACAAAATAAATAATTGAATAAGTGGAAGAAGAGGAAAAAGAGGAAGAGGCAGAGGGGGGGAGAAGGCAGAGGTGAGAACAAGCAATACAAAAGCAATCACTCACCCCCTCCTGTGGGTAGATTGATACCCAGACGGCTCCTTAGCTAAAGATGGCTACTTCCCTAAAGCTCCCTATTTTCTCTTTTATTGCTAGGCATGACTTTATATGGCATGGAATATCTTTCTGGTTAGTTCAGATCATCTGCCTGGTTGTGTCCACCACCCTTAATCTGTTCCCCGGGGCATCAGAATGAGAAACACAGAAGACTCTGATGATGTACAAACACTGTTCAGCAAAAGCTAGAGTATTAAGAGCGTTATCAGTTCTATTTCAGTCAAAATTCTGAAACACAGCACCATATGAGCTGTTATGAGAAAAAATGTATCCTATTCTAGCCAGGCCCAGTACAAAATTATAATTGCTGCCAGCAGACCCAGGTTATATTCAGAAGAAAAGGAACAAAGGTATAGCAAACACTGACAAGCAGTTGAGCTGTTATGTTTCTTAGTTTTTTGGCAGTAGACTGTGGCTTTCTCCATGAATTCAAAGGGACCAAAGCACCTAACCACTTCTGCAAATGTTCAGTTTGGCAACATCATTACCACAAAAGTTTTAAAGGCAATCTGAGTTTACATATCTTTCTAGAGCCATAGTACACATCACTAGGAAATCTAAGAGGGCTTAGTTTGAGACAACCTTTCTTAGCTGTGAAAAACTTCATAAAACATATGCCTGCACATTTGGGATGCAATTTTGTGATGTTGCAGTACCAGAGTCCAACTTTTCCCTGCCAACCTCAGGACAAAAATCAACACGTACTCACACAATTCACTTGAGGCAAGTTTGGAATTTTAAAAATGGCTTGAGTTTAAATATGACACACTTTCTAGCCGTACTTACTCCTATTCAACATCACTGACACATGGAGGACATTCACTCAGTCTCTGCTAGCATCTCTAGGATTCCTGTTTAGCAAAGAGTGTTAAAAAGTACTCCAAGGTGTTACTTCATGCTGAAGTAGATATATTTGTAAGAGCCTTGTCAAATTTCCCATCTAAAGTCTAAAAAGACATGTTAGTGGGAGATAATCTGGAACCATGTTTCCTTGCTAACTGGTCAGGGGAAAAGCAGTTGTCACTCATCATTTTCTTCTTCTGTAGAACCTTCCCTCTTCTCACCCACAGCTGAGGGAGACATACTTGTTTACCTTAGAGAAAAAAAAGAATACATCCAGCCTTCTGTTGTCCATTCTATCACCAGCAATGGTAGGTACTTTTCTCTTTCAATTAAGTATTTCGCAGCTGAATCCAACAGTGAAGATAGATAAGACATTTCATGTGCTACTGCCATAGCTATGGTGAGGAACAGATACATAATGGAAGGAGCTAGAGGTGATCCCATCAGGTAAAAGAGACAGAATAATAAAGATCCAGAAGTTCTGGGTTTAGAAATACAGGACAAAAAATATGAAGGAGCAGGGAAATAATGCAAGTAATAAATCCTTGCAAGGAGATGGAGTAGAGTTTTCTCAAGATGGACACACAGGAATTGCTACCTGCAGCAGCACATTTCTGGGGAGGCTTAGATTGAAGTAATTTACACATATCAAGTAACAAGTTTCTGCTAGGAACGACATCATAGATTTGGGAAGTTAGTCTATCACTAAAGAGGAAAAAACCTCTTATGACACATTTGCCTTTTATAAATCATAAAAATACTTAGTCCCTGAGATAACATATGTTGATCCAGAACATTAAGTGTCCTTACCCATCTTACTTTGAAGGCTAGTAAGTTAGCAAAAATTTCTCAGGCTGCCACAGGAAAGAAAGCTTACTTTTAAACTTGTTACTTCGTTGGCACTCACTATTCCTGTTTCAAAAAATATATTCCTAGGCACCAGTGGGGGAGTCTTAACAGACTCCTAGAAGGGGCAGAGAGCCAACTTGTAGTTATTTTAAAGAATGCATCAGTTGTCTACAATTTTGCACCCTAGTGCAGATCCTGTTTGTCTGAAAAGGATCCAGGCCATATAAAAACGGTCTGCTGGACAAAGTCCAGAGTGTTACAGACTAAAAGCACATAACTTTACAACATTCCACTCCAAATGTTGCATGAAAATGCTGGTTAGCAAAATGTGATAGGTAAAGGGAGGGGAAAAACTTTTAACATTGGGCCAAAAATGTTTTGACAATCTCAGAACTTTGGGCAGTGCAATCTCAGAACTGTGGAAAGAGCAAAAGGGAAAGGTAACATCTGTAAAATACTTCATACTCTACTATTTCTGCATCCTTGCAGTGATACTTCACTCTGTGCTACACTTACAGGGAGGTATTACTGTGATATTTTCAGTTTACAAGCTACAGGCTCCTTGCCATCTGTTCAAAATTCAGATGAAAAAAGTCATCTAGCTGCAAGTATGGTCTGTTAAGCCATTCTGTAAAACCCTTTACTGGTTTCCTGATGTATTGAGGATCAAATATGAGGCTTCAGTTTGAAGACTACTTCCTTACATGATTAGTTTTATTACCATGAGTACACCTACTAACCTACGTAGGACTATACTATGTAGTAAAATTAAGCAAGTGGATAAGTGTCAGCAGTTCAGGGCCTTACAACCCTGTTCTGGTCCATATGACCTAACATAGCAAGTAATATTTACAATAAATATGAATCCTTCTATTTACATTTCCCCTGTTTCCCATGGGAATGATGCGTCAGTGCTTTTTCAAACTAAATTCAAATCTTCTATTCTTTCATTAACCCTTTTAAATTGTTTAAACACTGAAACTTTGTGTGTGATGTGTAATTTCTTTGCATCACTTAATTCTGAGAGAGAATAAGCCCTTTAACACTGTAAAGCTGGGCAGTGATATGAATTCCTTGCAGATAGCTTGTGCAGACACACTTAGTGTGGGCCACAGCACTCCATTACGCTGGCAGTGACACACAAGTTCTCAGTGTGACCATACGTGCACAAAATTGCAAAACAATAGGTAAAGCTGTTAGATTCAAGGAACCTTGTCCCTAACAGGCTACAAGCCTTGCTTAACCAGAGTTCAAGTTTACCAAATACACAGGCTTTCAGCAAAGAGTGACCAGGTTTCCAAAGAAAGGAGTCAGAGCCTGACCAAAAACGACATCTGCAAAAGTGAGGACAAATGCTCAGGGCCCCACACAAGGAGACAGGCTAATGAAGCCGTGGATCAATTGGGACAGTCATCCTATTCAAAAGAAAGGGTTCAAAAGAGACATCGGTGTCTTTTTATTAACCCAGTCACTTTTGAGTGGTACACAAGAGTAAAGCTGGTAGTTCACATGGTTAAGGCCCCCACACTAAAAGTCATTTGAACTTGTTCCAGGAACATAACAGCGTTGTATAAGAAGCTGTCAGTTGCACCAGTCTGACATAAACCAAGGTCCCTTCAACTTCCCTCATAGAATAGCTGCTGCAGAACTATTTGCCTTATAGGACCACATTTGCCTGCTGCATCATGCCATAATTCCAACAGACTAGAGTTTTTTAAAAGTTACTGCAAAGAAAGGAGGCACGGGAAAAATACTTTTGAGACAAATTACTTTATACTGGCAAAGCTAGAACTAGGCAAAAAAGTTTTCCTATTAGAAATGCCTTGTTATACAGCTAAGTAGATTTATGCTGGTCTGAAGCAGAGAAACACAACAGAAAGGACAAAAGACAACAGAAAAGACAACTCGCTCACTTCAGACTCTCATAAAATGCTTACAACACTCAGGTTTGTGCTCTGAGCCCTTCTGAAAAAAAAAAATTAAACTATTATACAAAATGGAACATTATAAGCTATTGGGAGAAATCCACAGCAGCCAATAACTGGGTCACCCATTCAAGACATGACAGATTCAGAGTTAAAATCCCATTTTGTCAATAATTTGATATGGCTCCAAAAGCCTGTATCAGAGAACTGAAAACATAATGCTCTTCACTTCTGAAGCTAACTTCTATGTTTCTCCTCCAAACCCCCCATTTTACTGGCTGTTCTTATGACTGAAGAGCCTTTTTATAATAAAAGTGCAGTCAAAATTAATCAATCCTTCAAAAAACGTGTTTTAACCAACTCATCTTTTCAATAAAAAACAGTAAATGAAAAAATAATAAATAAACCAGTGTGAACCAGAGATATCTAAACTCATTCTCCTTTGCTACTTAAGTAGAGACAAGCTATTTTCAGAAAGCAACACTGAGTGTCATGCTTACAGGTATTGGCCAAGATTTGCCTGTACCAGGTGCAGAGCTACACTGGACCTCTTACAGGAGCTTCAGAAAATCTGAAATATGGCTATTTGCATTTCTGAGTTAGTGACTGAGGTGTTCTTAATAGGCAGGCTACAAAGGCCATGGTGGGTTCTATTGTCATCACATAAAATAGAGAAAAAAGGGATATACCTAGGTGCCTCTTTCTCATAACCCGGCCTGGTGATGTAACTGGTGGGACATCTGCTATTTCAGAGTTTGTTATTTCTTGTGCTTTGAAAAGGGACTCCCTCGTTATTGAAACTGTCACAAAATTCTCTTGAATCTCCAATGTATACATATTTCCAAATTAAAAAATAAAAAAATGCAATCTCGAAATCCTCTAATAACAAGGATGGAGGAAGGAGTTTGTATGCTCTGAATGCTGTAAATTTGGCAAATCCTGGTGCTTCTGCAAGAGCACAACTGTCAAAATGCAAGTCAGAATTGAGACATGGGAACTCCACCATGTCATCACATCCACATCACCACTCTTTTCAGATCCTTCTAAACAGCCTTCAAACACTTCCCAGAGCTCATTTTCCAATGGCTGAGTACACAGAAATTCACCACTTCCCTTGGAAGACTACTCCACATAAATATTAATCAAAAACCAAAGAGGAATTTATAATTGGATACAGATCTCTTCCAAAAATTGTCACACACTATATATTAATTTCTGTATGCTGGTCAGCACAGTTTGAGTGCTTCTGTAATATTTGTTCAACATCCTTTTTGATACACACTGGGATGAAACACTGTAAATAATTCCTGGTTTGTGCCTTTGAAATCTTTTCAGACAGTCACATTCTTTTCAGCCACCTTTCTTTATAGCAGATAAACACTGCACTGGAAAGGCTACACCATACTGAAAAAGGAAGTCTTGGTCCTATAGTTTCAGTTTATTACTGTACATCTTCCTTTTAGAACAACATGTATCGTGAAGAATATCTCTTGAAAGATGTTTTGTCTTTTTTGTGGAAAGGCAGAAGAATGAGTGTCCCTATGTACTATAAAATGCATGAACAGCAGGGTTTGGCACAGCAGTATTTGTTACCTGAAGAGTCACAAAGAAAGTGTATTTACCATTGCAATTGTAAATTAGATTGAATTATGCCTATCTTACATTAGGTAGAAAAAAGAAACATGATATAGAAAAAAAATTAGTTTTAACAGTAAATTCCTTGTTATTTAAGTCTCCTGCACCTGGGATCTCTTCCTTTAAGAGTAAAGCCATAAGTCACTTTGGTTGGAGAGAAGCCAATAGTCTGGAATCCTGTTGTCCAAAACCAAGTGTGGGCTTCTAACAAGGCATGACACAAAAAGTCAAGACCCTTTCACTTTTTACAGTATCTTAAAAGCCCTTTCCCCCCTATAGTTTCACAGAAACTTAAAAAAAAAAGGAAATTAGTGCAACTGAGAACAGAAAGGTCTCTCATGCTTTGAGCATAAGTGTTCAGCATACCATACATGTGGTTACCACTACACATGAAAAAAAAAGGTCTGTCCATCTGAGAGCATGAGAAAGCAGTGGCAGGTATTAAAAAGTGAATATAGGAAACAATAGAAAAACTGCCCTCAGCTCTTATTCCTTCTTGCTGATGAATTTTGATAACATAGACTTCATTATGCACCTGCAGGTTTGAAGAATGAGGACAATATCACTTTACATGGACTAATCTACTAATTTATGTGTTCAGAACCTTGAAATCTTGTGGTCCCATGAATACAGGGTTCTCTGCTCCCAGTAGTTCACAGATAACCCTTTCTTCCGTAGGAACTGCAAGCAGATTAATATTACTGCTTTGAAAATGCTGATCATTCAGAGAAAGGAAACCATAGCTGCAACAGAAGTATCACCAAAAAGAATCCTCCAAGGCAATTAGACCACACGATTTCGTAGTCATAGAAGAAAAGGCCTTGGGAACAATCTCCTAGGTGGGAATGTGTAACATTGTCACCTTCCCAGCACTCCATTCAACAGATACAACCCAGTTCACCCCATACTGAAAAGCTTCCAGTGACTTAAACACAAGACGAAGGAACCAGCTGTAAATGATAAAACTGGTTTCTTCAGAGTCTGGTCATACCAAACAACTACAGTGAAAGACTGATTAATTTGGACGAACTTTGTTTTTTAAAAATCACAAATCTGATATTATGCTTATACAAACATGCCAGTACCTAGTTGCTGCCTCCACTTATTCGTGATGCAAGAGGCCCAAATTAATGAGAACACCAGAAGCCTACGGAGGTGCCTATCTTCACATGGAGCTTTTAAGGCTATTGAAAGCCTTTTTTGATTTGGTCTTAGTTTTCTATATGAAGAATTACGTCAGTTAGGCCCACAAGCCAGGGTACCTCCTTCCTTTGGTGACAGCTCTCACCAGAAGACCACAAAGTCCAGACTTTTGTGACATCTTTCTTCCAGTGACACTGGCACTACGGGAGGAAATAAGTTTATATTCACACAGATGTGCCACCTTGTGGCCGTAGCACTTACTCTTTGGGAGAAAGAAAAGTCTTCAGCACACATCTAGCATTTCCTGGGCAAGTTAGTAACATAAAAGTAAGATCAAACCTAAAGCATTTCTTCTTGTGCTTATAAATCAATGTGCTTTGTTCATCGACTACCCTTGGAAGAAAGTCCCAAGCAAATGAAACTATCCACTGGCACTAAAGAAAGTTAGTGGAGTTTATGAACATCCGAGGAGGGCAGCCCATCATCCCGTGTAACGGCGATGTTGTAGGTCTTGTTCTGAGGTAGTGATTACAAAAGGCACAACAGTCAAAGCTTAAAATCACACCTCAACTAGAAGTTGAGCAAAACCTAATTCACAACACACATCTTTCTCAATCTAGTGTTAAATTATTTCAGTGGAGGAAAAATACTGAAACACAGCTCTTTAGAAAGTACGGGATGTGTTTTGTTGAATATTGGTTCCACATTTGTACATTACTGGACAAGAGATTTTTGTAACATGTTTCATGAGACTTTTACTTTGACATCTATCTTCAGAATGTAAAACCACGAAAAACCACTGACAGTCCTGATCTAGGAGAAATATTGAACCTTACTCAGAAGAATGTCATCTTTCAAACAAGTTTAGCTTTAGATTTAGTTTGTCCAAACATTTTAAAGAGTATTTTCCTCTAGGCAAATTGTCAAAAGCTGGGGTAGAATAGACATATGGCTACACAGTTGCCTAAAATTACCGAATACTTTAGTAGCCTGGTTCGATTTAATTTTTGCAAAATATTTTTAGATGCAGAACTTCTAAACCTCAGAAATGGGAGCCAGATAGTACTGTTGCCTATGAATATGAAATAATTGCTGTATCAAAAAGACAGCAATTGAAAGTTATAGTAATGATTGCCTTCAAATACAAGTATTTTCCAACTGTTACACGCTGGCTGCCTGAGACAACGTTCCTTTCCTGTTCTAAGAATAAGGATTGAATTAAGACTGAAACCACTGTGGAAGACAGTAACTTTCCAGCAGGAGTGAGCAGAATGCATTATGGCATCACTTTTGCAAGATGGAGTCCCCAGTAAACCACATAGGTTTTGCCCAGAAAGCTGTGAAATTCTCGGTGGCTATCTTGCCACTTTGGCTAAATACTGGTTCAAAAGGCAGTTCTGAGGAACAGCCCCAACTATGTAAGGAGTGGAGCATATTCATCCTCTGCCACTGAGAGTTGACTTTGAACAGGGTGGCAGAAGGCAGTTTGTTCTGTGAACAGATGTCTTTACTGCCACGCCTTTGCACCCTCCTCCCCATTATAGCAAAATATTCAAAGAAAAGCAAATAGATGGACCAGTTAAAGTGAATGCTTGTGATAATAAAAAGGTTTACTGCTAATAAAAATATTAACCTATTTTTTTTAAATTACAATATGAGCTAATTTTCTAATTCTAGGAAGGTCAGCAGTTCAGTGTTTGCCATTTTATGACCTAGACACTAACGATTAATTTAACCATCAGTTAGGAATTCATTTAGCAAACCAACCTCATGAATCACCATCTCACAAAACAACTGACTTCAGAAAGGCTGAGTCATGAGAGTGAGGTTATAGGAAGTATCAAGTAGAAGAAATTAAATCTCACTTCCATTTCCCTGTTGGTCCTTTTCTATTTTTACATTCTTCTTTTCTTGGATCATTGCCTTTAATTTGGGACCTTACTGATTGAATACTATGCCATGTATTCTCATAGTGAGTTTAATGGATATAGCACTCTGATGGTACAGCATCGATTGACAGTAATCAATAATTCAGCACTGCTACACAAACATGGGAGGTGTACTCATTTGTTGCCCGTAGCACATCAATAACACATTTTACACAGTAAACCAAACACTACAATTTGTTCTCCAAGGAGAACCTTGTCATGTAACCATCCAATCTACTGCCTACTTCGATTCAGTGCTTAGGAGAGCAGTTTCCTCTCCTCCGCTAACACAGTCCCCACACTTATTTGCAGTATAGAATCATAGAATCAGACGGGTTGGAAAGGACCTCTGAGATCATCAAGTCCAACCCTTGATCCACTACCACCACAACTGTTAGACCATGGCACTAAGTGCCACGTCCAGCCTCATCTTAGAAACCTCCAGGGACGGAGAATCCACCACTTCCCTGGGCAGCCCATTCCAATGGCTGATTACCCTCTCTGTAAAGAATTTCTTCCTAATATCCAACCTAAACCTCCCCTGGCGCAGTTTAAGGCCATGCCCCTTGTCTTCCTGATAGTTGCCTGGGAAAAGAGACCAACCCCCACCTGGCTACAACCTCCTTTCAGGGAGTTGTAGAGAGTGAGGAGGTCTCCCCTGAGCCTCCTCTTCTCCAGGCTGAACAGCCCCAGCTCCCTCAGCTTCTTCTCATAGGACTTGTGCTCAAGTCCCTTCACCAGCCTCGTTACTCTTCTCTGGACCTGTTCCAGCACCTCAATGTCCTTCCTGAACTGAGGGGCCCAGAACTGGACACAGCTCGAGGTGTGGCCTCACCAGCGCTGAGTACAGGGGAAGAATCATTTCCCTGGTCCTGCTGGCCACACTGTTCCTGATGCAGGCCAGGATGCCATTGGCCTTCTTGGCCACCTGGGCACACTGCTGGCTCATGTTCAGCTTCTGTCAATCCAAACTCCTAGGTCCCTCTCTGCCTGACTGCTCTCCAGCCACTCTGTCCCCATTCTGTAGCACTGTATGGGGTTGTTGTGGCCAAAGTGGAGGACCCGGCACTTGGCCTTGTTGAATCTCATCTCGTTGGAATCAGTCCCTCTCTCCAGCCTGTCCAGGTCCCTCTGCAGAGCCCTCCTGTCTTCCAGCTGATCAACAGTCCCCTCCAACTTAGTGTCATATGTAAATTTGCTGATGGTGGACTCAATCTCCTCATCTAAATCATCAGTAAAGATATTAAACAGGACTGGGTCCAACACTGATCCCTGGGGGAAACCACTAGTGACTGGTCACCAACCGGATGCAGCACCGTTCACCACCACGCTCTTGGGCCCAGCCCTCCAGCCAGTTCTTAACCCAGGTTTTGCTTTAATTCATGTAATCTCTGTTGTTATTAAATGCTAATATTAAAATGAGAGCATTAGCAATAACTCTTGAGACTAATAACTGGGTAGAAGCTCAAGTAAAGTAGTCATTCAAAGTTTCCAAGTTCCAAAGCAATAAGTCTGTGTATTGGAATCAGTGAAGAGGGTAGCGGTGGACACCTACTGTCAAATAGACTGTAGACATAACAGCAGTCTAGGGCTGAGCCTCTACTCTGCAGATAAGGGCCATCTGTGAGACACCAGAGAGTCTCACTGTGCTGATCTACTAGCACCTGGCTAGAGTATTGGAACTGGAGGCCTAAGGTGGACATAAAGGGGAAATGCAGGCCCAGCGTAAGCACTGCTGTGGTGTTGGGACACTGAGTAAAGCACTGTAAGTCTGGAAAGGACTTCATGAAGTCATTCCCTGCTTACAGGGAGGATCAAGTACACCTTGATCCTCCACAACAGGCATTTGCTCAGTCTGTGAAAAACCTCCAAAGACTGACCAAAGCTTCTTTGGGTAACCCATTCTAGTGCCTAAATACCATTGTAGCTGTAGAGGTCTTCCTAAAATCTAATGAAAACCACCATTACTGCAAATCGCCTTTTGTTCCATCCTCAGAGATGAACAATTCATTGCTGTTGTATTTATAATCATGTCTGTGTATCACAAGCCAGTTTATTCTCTTTTCTAAACTGCAGTTTGCCAAGCTGAGTTTATGCAAATATCACTTTGATAGTAAAACCAATGAGTTGCCAGATTTGGGGATGACTGCTGCAACCAGGCATGTTCACCTTTTGTTCTCATATGAAGGCAGAAGTTGTCATCAGGGAGAGCTCAGCTCCTCCTTGGTCCTCTGGGTGAAGGCAGATGGACAGAATATTAGTTCATAAGAGATTTGTACAGAACACACTGGGAATCCAGGTTTTCAGTGAAACACACTCAGTTCCTGCAATCTATGTCACATTATGTTGGTACAATTTGTTGTTTGCTTTCCATTAGTCTTTCTCCAGTTTGTTTCTGTATTTCTTAAAGTATCACATAAAAAACTGGATGAACAATTCAGGATGGGGTTTAACACAATAGAACAGGGTAAAATAATTACCTCTCATCCTCTTGTTTATAATACCTTAAGTAATGACTCCCAGAATGGCTTTCACATTTCAACATTTTGTCTCATCAGCAACTTGCATTCATTTTCTAATTTGCGGTAGCCCACAGATACTCCTGCTGACTGAATTATTCCCCATTTTCTATAAATAAGTTACGTTTTCTTCTCTGACTGTAGCAACTTATGCTTCTTTTAATTCCATTATATCTTCTTGATTTCAGACCAGCTTGCCAGCTAGTGAAATAACTTTCAAATTTAGTTCTAGCTCCCTCAGCCTGGGTGATGTACTGGAAACTTGGCAGATGATACTGACTCCATCAATTAAACTTTTTGGTTTTGCAAGCCCCTTCTAGAGAGCTTTTTGTTTTAATTTTTATCTTATTATAGTAATTCTGCATACCCCAAAACTTTAAAATGTCTGTGGGTGAATAAAGGCCTTTCAGCTGATGGTTCCACTCAACTGTAATCTTCCATTTTCTCCTTATGTTGTGCGTCTTTAGCTCTCATGTGACAGAGAAAATGTTCAAATAGGACTCTTCACAGAACAGAAACATAAGAATTAAAACCTTCAAGGCATATTAGCTTAACCTCCAAAATTAAAATGCAAGCTAACAACTGTAAGTCATTTCACTCACTTTCATTAATCTAAACCAAAATAATCTTGTTTTGTATTCCAGTAATGTGGAATGGTACATACTAGGACTAAGATGGTAGTTCTCTGAAATATCAACCTACCTATGGGGTATTGCTGAAAAATTGCTAAGATCAACAGCTAAACCTATTTCAAAATCCAGGTATCCTGTTCATTGAAGAGAGCACTGCAGAGCATATACTGTGATATCAAAATGCATGTTTTTTCTTACAAGTGTTCCATTCAAGTCACAATTATGGTGAGACTTTAGAATGAAGGATATAGAGATTTCATCATTTTGTTTTCTAGCATCAAGTGAACTTCTCTGTTCCCATCATCTTTCCTTCTGTACTTACATTTACATGATTCCCTCCAAGCCATTAAAAACCCACAAAAATATGAAATATTGGCAATTCCAGACACAAACTTATCAGTTTTGTCTTCTGTATATGTCATACATGTTATTCTGTAGGACATAACATTTTATTGACACAATTTAAGGTTTATTTGTTAAACAATTCATACATGCTAGTAGAGTCCAGTGATTCACATCATGCAAAAGCTCAAAGTCTTAAGCAACACGTGCAATAAAAGCAAACAGATGTTTGCAGTCTAAGCACTGCATTAACAGTGGTGGCATGGCAACATATCAAAGGCAAAATGCAACATAGCCAGAATTGCCCACTGGAGTGTTAAGCGCAGCTACATAAACTTCGGACTCACAACCAATAGGATATCCCAAATCACCGTGGGTACACTGCCATACTTAATGTAAGAATTCCTAATTAACTGCTAATGCATAAACTCCTCAGCTAAAATGGTGTGGAATTTCTCTTGAAGGAGATAACTAATGAATGGTATCCTAAAATAATGGCTCATTTTAGAGAATTAACATAGCAGGAATATTAACACTGTTTCATACATAGTGAAATTAAATGTGCCTCAAAAATCCACCTCAGGAGGCCTCATCTGCAATTTTATATGGAATTTTCCAGGCTAGGCATCTACAAAACAGAAGCGTTAGAAACTCAGCAGCAGGAGCATATGCATCACTGGAGGAGCATGGCAGACAAGTCATAACACTTCCAAACTGATACCCTGAGCACTCTGAAATCCAGTGTGTGTTACCAACAAGAGTGCTCTCAGCCTATTGGAATGACAGGAACTATGCACGAGGTGTCAAAAATGGCATTTTGCTCATGCCACTGAATGTGAACATCATAAAATGCCAAAGGAAGCTAATCTTAGTATATCTAATGATATCTAACAAAAGCAACTGCCTTTTTTAAATGCCATCTCCCTAAATCTAACATCCAGGGGATCAATAGAAAAATCATCATTGAGTGTAACTACCAAAGACAAGAGAAAGTGCAATTTAACATTCGACCCTCAAAGGATCTTTACAAAAACCTGTAAATGGAGGATCTCAGTTTTTTGAAGAAAACTCTGTGTTATTAACTGATTTACCTAAAAGCAAATACCAGTTGTTCAAGCCTCTGTGCACACAATTACAATGAGAATAGCAACTTTTTACCAAAAAAGAAAACAAACAAAAAAAAAACCAGCAGAGGTTTTACGTGCATATGAAAGGGAACATGTGTTACAATCTCAGATATAGATACATTAGGAATGTACATTAGCTTATGTACAGACTTAGCCTCAAGTATGTTCCTAAATATCTTGCTGAACATATAGTACATTTAACATGTAAAAATACTAAAACATGGAACAACACAAAATTTGCCAAGAAATGTTTATGCATCCTCTTAATTGCTACACCATCGGAAGCTAGATTTAATGGTAATATTTTTAATGAAAGGGAAAAAAACCCCATCAAAACAGCAGGCAAATACATTCTAAGCAGCTGGTATATTCAGACCCTAACACATGTTGCATATTTTCAATACCTCCCCCATATGAGTCTCAAAGTGGTGTGTATTCCAAAACCCAAAACCTGATAAATAATTTTGAAACAAAACAAGGAATTAACACAGGAACAAATAGATTCAAAGGATAAGCTTTCATAAATAAGACTACTTTCAAGATAACACAGGACTAGAGAATTTGGGGAGGCTTTATATTCACACCAGCAGTTTTCTGAACTTTTTGGACTCAATAAACACACAGGAAGACGGGATAAAAACTGCAGCTTCACATCTTCATCACAGACTTTTCATACTTTTACATTTCTCAACCCTTTTTAATTAAAATACTTGCATTTTTCATGTCCTAAACAATTACATTACACAATAGTGAACAAATATACAGATGTCACAGACTTCTTTTTCTAATCCAAAGCACAGTTTAATGTCCTCTCATCTGAGAAAGCATCTTCAGCTTCACACAGTCCAGCTTTTTGCCTCCTTCATTTTCATGGCTCTTAAGCCCATATGCTCACACGAGCTGTAATGCAATGCTAAGCTAGAGGTTTCTCATGGGGAACACGTCATCTCATTTTTAGATTGTGGTTGCAGACTGCAATCATCATAACCGTATCCTCAAAGATGGTGGCACAGCAGAGCCAAGTGAGGCACAGTGGTATGAGGACAGCTGCAGGACTAGAAAGCCTAGCTCAGATTTGGAATTATATTTTTAACTTTAAACTCCAAATACATCTACCCAAGGCTGAAAGAAGAGGGGCGAGGTTAAAAACAATTAGGCAACAAACACTTTTTGTGGAGCACATGATCTCTGGATACCAGCATTAGGCAGATGAACTGGGTAGGCAGATAAAAGTGCCCTTCCTTTAATTCCTTATCATTCATCTTCAAAGCAAGGATTTAACCTCATGCAATACAGTGAATGCTACAGAAGAATTGATCTTGCCTTGCTCTCTGGACACCCATCTCCATTTTGAGTTATTCTTAGAGCTCTTGCTTAGAGTTCTTCAACTGCAGATGGCAATTTTCAGACATGTGCTTCAGGGGAAATAAGGAATTTACTAAGGTCACTTAAGGGCAATGAAATCACACATGCCATATAAAATGCTTACACTACAAAATGATAGCATAATGGAATGGTAAAGCCTTTAACAAAATCGTAAAGGGAGCATGCAACTAGTACAGCATGTTCTTTTATTATTCCAAGCTCTCCAGTTATGACTTTGAAAGGCTAGGCTTTTTTTTTTTTAAATTTTATTGAATAAGTGTGAAGATACCAGAAAAAAAACATGACGTGCCCAACTGCCTCCTGCCAATGTGTAAGAGCACTCAGCTTCAAATTATATGCAAATCACAAAATGAAAGTAAATATGAAACGATGGATGTAAGTCAAGCAAACATAAAAAATAAGTGCCCTAACTTTGCTTTAAGGATGAGCAGATTACTAAATGTGGAAAAACACTGAAGACATTTAGTATGTTCTTCCATTTCTAAGGAAAAATTTTATGATACTGTATGCTAAATACAAGAAGAACTTCCTAGTTTAAAAGCGACAAATGAACAACAGTTCTCATGAGTTAACCCATCAGTAATAGAACATGGAGGCAAAAGATAATTTTAGTTCAAGTTATCAATACTACCTAGTTCAAGTATTTCTATTTCCCTTTAGTTTTGTCTCAGTTACACAACTAAACCTGGCACCATAGGTGCATGCATGGGCTTGCTGTGGCTCAATGCCTTTGCCTGGGTTCAATATGCTTATCTTCAAAATATACAGTCCAACACAATACCATTAGTGCACCCTGAACACAGCTCTGTCATTAAAACTGATAGAAAAGAATCCTTGAATTAATGAAAAAATAATCTTTAAACGGGGTCAGAGTGAATGTTAATTCTTTCTTTAATAAGTGAATAAAGCACATCACCTATTAACACAGGTTAGAGAGCCATGCCTAGGGTAGGAAGCTGGTTTGCATGAGCTCAGGCCAGAGAAGGGCCATCCAGTCATAGCTACTGGATTTTCTTGTGATTTTAGATACAGCACAAGGTCTATCCCATACTTTAAATGGCCTTGTCTACTTTGCATTTCTTTTTTTACTGTAAAGAAAGATAAATCTTTCCTGGAATATATCCCTCAGCCATCAGTTCTGGTCTGAAAAGAATTTGCTTTTTGTGCATCCAGGTCAACAAAAACTCATGCAGTACCACAGAGACAGCATCAAGCTGAGGTAAAACCCCAGGGCAGACACTGGTTTTAGACAGATCCCACTGTGATGCTGCAGGCTCTGCAGCCACACCATTACACATGTGTTGTGGGTGGCAGAGGAGGGCGCAAGGCATGTACTGTGGCAGAAAGGGTTGAGAGCCAACACCATCCTTGTCTCCCTGGAAGAGTCACAACCACAAAGCTCATCTAGGGGCAGGCAGGCTGCAGCCAGGACCAGCCCTGCACTAGCCTGGCCACACATATTGCTGCTCAGATCCTGGGATCTGATCACATCAGAATATACTGCACAGGCTTTGAACCAGTTTTCTACCTTGCTTTGCACTGGGAAATCAGAAGACCACTAATAATTGTAACAGAGCTAGACAAACTAATGGGGTCAACTGAGAGACTTGAAAAAAGGTGATTTAACAGCATGTTTCAATGGAGTCTTCTCTTGCCCTTTAAATTCACACTTTGATTACTAACACCGTTTCTCTGTGCTCCTTTTTAATTCTGAATAATAAAGGTTATCCACAAAAGCACCAGGATGAGAAGCACGACAAGTAAGATTCACAGTTCTGGTCCACCAGCTCTGCTTTCTTTGCCATGGTGACTTCCAGTAAGACCAAAGGTGCTTCACGACAATGAACCCATTAGCTTCAGTCTTGAAGCAGTGTTTAGGAAATTGCTTCTGCTTTGTGATGTTGATGGCCCTTAAAAATCTCTACTGAAACTACTAGAGCTGTTCTGTGTCATTCCCATTAATATCTCACTAAACATTCAAAGTCAGCAGTTTATAAAAATCTTACATAGAAATAAATGGGAATCTGTATGAACACAAGTGAATTTTAATTCTGACAGTTCCCTATTCTGAATTAATTTTAACCAGGTAATACTAAATTACTAATTTCAGGTAGACATTCATTCCTTAAAATTGGAACTATTTAGAAGGAATAGGGTTTTTAAATAATAATCATCTTCATTGTAAGCTTCTACACCCTTAGGCATAGGAATGCATTTTACTTTCCCACTCTGACTGCTAGAAAAGATGTGGCTTTATCTCCCATAACTAGTGTATTCATATGCCTGTGTACACATAACTATGAATAGCCATGAAAATAAGTGGAAAGCAATTTTATGTCTTTCTTCCTAAGATTAGGGAAAAAAAATCATTCTGAAAATGCACTCCACCTGTTTCTGACTAGTTCTCTGCACACTTTTTTTCTTAGAAGGTATTTAGAGAGATCAACTGAAAACATTTTTCCATTCCTATGTTTGATATCAAAACTGCATAAAACTTGAATAAACTTCCACAATGAGCATACTGCTACTTAACAGTAACTATCCTGAAGGACTGCACAGCAATAGTCTTGCAACTAGAAACCTGTTCGAAATAGATTTTCAACTTTATTTTTCATTATGTCTTGACTAAAATCTTCAGGGAACAATTACTTGATCTTTGTGAGGATTTTACCCGCAGCCTGTTTTAAAGGTGTCATACTATGCAAATACTTGCTAAGAAACACATATCCTTGCTTTGAACTAGGATAATCCCTATTGTAGTAGAACACGTTTTGCTTACATTTCCTGGAACAGTACCTGAAGTTTATTTTTTAACTCGGTGCAAAATCTTTATTACTGTAGGAACTCCCTGTATTCCAACAAACACATTCCAGCTATGCTGACTAGCAGCATTCATACACATGCAAATAAAGTACTCCAAAACACTGGGAATGCTAAAGGAGTGCACCTTTTACAAAACATACATTTTAAGATTAAGAAAAAAATAAACACAAAAGTCGAGGACTTCTTTTCCCGGACACACTAGGATGATAACACCATGGATTTACAGAGGTTTAGCCAGCTAACCAAAGCATCTCAGTCTTATTTCCAGTCTCAGCTCACATCTGTGTTCCATCAGAGAAAAGAAAGTTTGATAATCTCTACTGTAAAACGAAGGTACTTCCGACTTAGAAGCACATCGAATGTCAGATAAGTTATAGGAGTTGCTCCCGCAGATGCTGCGGTACGGGAGCCTCCCGCTTTGCTCCGCAACCCCCATGGAGCGCACAAGCCATTTTAGGGGGGAACAACTGTTGGAAGAGCAAGTCTCTTTCCGAGCCTCCCCGCACCCTGACTCCGTCACCCTCCAGTTGCGAGGATCGGCCAGACATACCTGCTTCTCCATTTTTCCCCCTGACAGGTTTTTCTTCTCTTTTCCCGAAGCCGAAGAAGAGGGGGGACAGTCCTTCCCTGGCGGGCGCAACGCTGCGGTGCCACCGCCGGGGGCTGCGGTCGGTCCGGTCCTGCCCCCGCCCGCCCTCCCCACCCGCCGCGATGTGGGCTCGCCCTCGCCCCTCTCGCGGACAGCCCTGCCGAGCTCCTTTAGGTGGAACAGGTTTCCTTATATAGGTAAACACAAATTGCATTCCTGGTGAAAGAGGCTAACTGGCAGTAAGCTTAACTAAGTTAACTCCACAGATACCAAGTGGGTCCGAGTGCCTGAAGTTTGAGAGCACAGCGCTGTGAAGGGTCTTCAGAAGGGAGAACAGTTTCCTTAGAGCAGTCTAGCACTTGTGAAGCTATTCCATTACTTAAAGCTATAACTTTATTTATAACTATAAATACTGAGTACTTTGTTAGCATTACATTAAACACTTGACATTTTTACAGAACACTCATTTTACAGACTACATTTTACCCCAAGAACAGTGGAGGTGACAAAGGTATGTGCATGTACTACAAGCTGACAAAGGTACATACCTTATATACACATTCTGATAGCATTAAAATAATTCCAACCCTATCAGAGTTTTCATATAGAGACTACCATATATCGAGTGTTACATGAAAAGGTTAGAAAATGAGGATTGTTTTACTGATAACAATGGAAAGATGCAGTGTAAGAAGAGCTTATTTTACTCTTTTCCAGTTCCTTTTTTATACAATGTAAGAAGTAAGCTTTTGGTGACAGATCTGTTTTTGTCAGAGATGTATGATTGCAATGTAATAACAGACACACCCATACCTGAACAGGGAAATAGAGTGATAGAGGAAGTACCTAGAACATATATTGCTCCCTGCAGATCACTGATATATGTATTTTGTATATTTTTTTAATCATCTTGCCTACTCATTAACCCTTTTCTGCAAACACAACTTGTGCATCTCAAAGAACTTCAGCAGCTAATTCATTAATTACAGAGAAAATAATGTAATAGGTGTCACTTTATTATATTTAGACAAGACTCGTCTGTTAATTATGGCCCTTCTACAAGCTGAAACACTGTTCATATGCAGGGGGTATTAGACAGCAAAAAGCATGAGGAAAGAAAAAAAAAGAAGCAATAAAACAAATTATGGAGGAAACAAAAAAAAAATATTAGTAAAAATGAGAAAAGTTCAACAGCTTGATGAAATTATGAGAGGCTGATGTTTAAAAAAAATACACTGAGCTCTAAAATACACAATTTTTTTTTTCATTCTGTCTCCCAGATATATTGTCTATAACTCAAAATAGACAAGAGACACAAATTTGGCTTCCTGGTGACCTATGGAGTATTAGAAGCAACAGTGTACCACCCAAAAGCTGGGAATTATCATTATCCAGTGGACTACAGTNTTATCCCCATCTAATATATGACTTGAAGATCATCAAATAATATACTACACAGCAAAGCTGGTCCTAATGACCATTCCTTATGGTTTCAATATTTCTTTACTTATAATTTTCCTTTTCCATTGAGGCATAAACATTCAACTTCATGATACCGAGGGAGCTTGGCTTAGAAGTTGAGAAAAATGAAAAACAATACCAATAAAAGTTGTAAGACACTCAATAAATACATGTAAAATAGTCTCTCTGCACAGTATATAGGGAATAAGGAATATGCGACCAGGGGCTTGGTGTAATGATCTTCATGGGACTCTTTTGGGACACATAACTCACTTGTGGCTTCACTGCATAAGAAGAGGATCTTGGCCTTGCCATGTTTGTGGTTCCATGACAAAGCATTTGCACTGAACTACATAGCCATGTATTATCCTTACCACTAGTGAGCTCATGACCAGGTCCTGAATGAGCACCAGTTTTTTCACATGAATTAAGCTAATTAAAATTCATCAGATTCCCAAAACTGTAACAAAAAAGGAATTTTAAAAGGGCTATTAGGCTAAAATAGATGTTACTGCAAGTATGGCTAACGCTCTGTCCTTAGGCTAGCACTTTTTCTGTTAGCCAGCCCAGATCCCACGACAAACATCACATTCATTTATTTAAAACCACTCCCTCAATTAAGGATTTTTCTACCCTTTCTTCAATGCTCGTACATATGCTTTACTTACCCTAGTTTCAAGTTGGAAACTCAACTAGCTGTGATATTCTACACCTGACATACCCTGTTTACATCCATTCTTTGCCCAAACATCATATTGTGAATCAGTCACGGGATTTAGCCTCTTATATCCAGACATGAAATCTCATGCTTTAGTTGCTGGCCCCCAAGCTGTGATTTCATTAGATTGCTGGCACAAGCACAAAAATTGTCCAAGTCCTGTGTGCTACTTTTGTAAGAGATAATCTCTTTACTTAAAAACACTTGTAATAAAATAATAACTTGCTCCTCAGACCTAAATCAGAATAAAATATATCTATATTTTCACTGCATGTCTTTGCTAAAGCGTCAGCAGCAGTTCATCATCATAATAGACATCATAGATCTTTTTTTTCCGAGTTCTTTATTTTTTAAGAAAACTCTATATAATCCTCAAGCAATTCAGTTAATTCTTGAAGCTGAGAGTAGCTGAGACTTATGACTCTCATTTACCTTTCCATCACACACACATATCTGCAAGTAATGCCAAGATAGCACTAATTACCCTGTAACCACTCTCTCCTTTTCTCTAGGAAGAGGTCTAGTAGATTGGATCTTGTATTCAGCATCAGACTGTATAGGAAAAGCTCTGAGCAGACCTCTAAAATATGTTGGTTTTAAAGTTAGGAATTAAACAATTCACTAGGAATGAATGCAATTTATGATGTTGTTTTCTTTGCTACAGTGCTTTGAGTTGTCACAGCAAAAGCTCAGCGTTAAATAGATACTCTTATTCAGTGTGTCACTAGCTTGTTTCCTGTGCACAATTCATAGAAATGGTTTACTGAGGTTAGTTTAGCCCCTGCTATTTAGATAGTAACTATTCGTAAGCCAAATGACCTTTGTCCACTGAGTCAAGAACCACGGTCCCAGGTAGAACCTTGGTGATAGATCAATGTACTAGTGGCTTTCTCTTTATTTCCAGTTGCATGCCTTTCTAGCCATACTTGCTTAATCTCAAAAGGTGGTTTATAAGAAATATTTTCTCTTATGAAAAGACTGATTGATTTTCCTTCTCCTGTTTCTGCCCATTTTTTAAGTGCACAGTCCTGTCACTCTTTTTGTTGCTGTAGCAGAAATGGAAACCTAGTGTAAATTTCCATGGTTAATTTTGATTGAATGGAATAGGTATGAGCAGTACACCAAGAAATGTATTTTCCATACATACATTTCCATAATATATATTTCCTATATATAAAACAAATAACGTTAGTTTCTAATCCTGCCATGAGTCTCTAAATATCTGCCTTGAATTTTTTCCCTATTAAAAGCTCAGGGTGGAACACAGCAGATTCAGTATCTTTTCACTGAATTCTTACTCAATAACAAGGTTTGCTTCTGAAGTTCTTTGTAGGCTGAAATTGTCCACACTTGAGTGACTAAATAAATTGGCTCAATTTAGCCAGGTAAGTATAAAGCAACAGAAATCTCTCAAGTTTCATTGTACAGCACATTTTCCAGAATTAAGCTGTTAATGCATTCTCGAAGTTCTAATTTCTTCCATGCCATGGCAACACTTCCTTTCACTTTGATACGGGCAAGATTTCATACCCCATCTTGATATCTGCATCTTTACATCTTCAGTTTCCCTCAGAGATGTGCATCACTGACGTCCCACAATGTACGTTCTGTTTTGTGGGGTGCAACAAGATCATTCATTCAATAGTTTATTGTTTGCTCTCAGCTACATTACCCAGTCCTCAAATCATGTAACGTGCTCAGCTAGAATGGCAGAAGTGAGTACCTGTCAAATAAGGTAGATTCAGTTCTAGCAGCCTTTGTTTCATTTACTAATCTATTCAAAGATATGCAATGTCATAGTGCATCTCTATTTCCACATCAAAAGATCTGTTAGCTTAAAAACCTAAAACCCTAAATATTACTATGTCCAAGTCCACAGGTGTTATTTCTTAACTGTCATTAAAATAATTTATACACACAGAATACTAATATTGCATTGAAAGATATTGTGGCGGTCTGCACAGATACACAGTAGCACTCAGACTTTCAGTTTAACACCTGAAAAAATTATGAAAAAAATGCCCTGGTGCTGAGTACAGATTTTCTGAGCAAGCTGGCTGCTGGAGAAACCTATTTGAGTGGGTCTGACTGGGATGGATTTAACTTTCTTCAGAGCAGACAGTATAGTGATGAGTTTTGGCTTTGTGGCTAAAACTGTGTTGATAACACAGTTTTGTTTGGCTGTTACTGAACACTGCTTGCGCCACCTCAATGTGCAAAGTTGACTTTTTTTCCCACTGTGCCCCACTCCAGTGAGTATGCTGGGAGTGGGCAAGAAAGTGGGAGTGGACACTGCCAGTAAGTGCAGCTGACCCAAACTGACTAAAGGGCTATTTCATACCACGTAATAAAAATTTGCATTAAAACCAAAGATAGAGTAAGAAGAAGGGATGTGGCTTCTGAGGTAACCATTGCTTGGAAATTGGCTGTCTTGGTTGTCTTGGAGAAATTGGTTGTCTTGGAGAGTGGTGACTGTGTTACTTTTCTGTGCTTCCCACTACACTTATCTATTAAACTGTCTTTATCTTAACCCATGAGTTTTCTCACTTTTTTTCTTCCTTTTTTTCCTGCCCTGTCTCACTGGGGTGGGGGTGTGAAACTGTCCAGAAATTAATAGCAGAGTAGTTTTGGAAATTGCTCTTTACTACTCATCAGCTATCAGCTTTTGCCTCCCCCTCCCAGAAGATACTTCAGAGAGGCCTGTGTAAATGCTTCCATCTCATTTCATGGAAAAGTAAAAAAATATCATGCTACGTTACCTTCTGCAGTGGCCCACTGAGGTCATTTGGCTTCACCTTGAAATGCACTGGAGGTATCTAAATGGCAATTACACATCTGAGAAACATATGGAATTGTCGTCTCTAAGTGTATAACTATATACACTTAGGCACTTCAGGTAAAACTACAAGATTTCCACGTCAGCAGGTACACTAGCAACAAACTTGGGACCAAGAGCTATGTAGACACAGACTGTAGTTTATATGCTTAGCTAACAGAAGGGACAGGGGTTTGATACGCTGTTCTTTTCTTCCACCAAAGGCAAAGTAAAAATTAATGTAATAAGCTACATTTGATTGACATTCAGGCTGAAAATGAAAACATTCAAAAAAGAAGAAACTAAAAGGTTAAGGTATTCAGAAGTAGTAACTCACAATTGCACGTACTGCAAGCAGCTGAATGTGCACCTTATCTGGGGAACACTAGCTATACAGATCAGTTAACTTTATGATATAACCCTTACTTTTATTGTTTCCTGATCTGGTGTTCAATTTTACAACCTTAATGCAAGTTACTTTATTAATAAAGCATTACTTACACAATTTGACCACATTACTCAACCTTTACACAGGAACAAAGCTGTCAAAACAAGTTAAAGGCCAATGTCTAAGGGTATTGGTTTTGCACTTGGGAAATGAATTGAGCTTTCTTCCTCATCAGTTTTTCAAAATGCATCATTAAAAGCTATGTAACACAACAAGTTACTATCTTTACCCTCGCACCACATGTTCTTCAGGTTTCAGTAATATGGTTACACTAAACAAGAGCTTTATGTTTTCATTAAATACGTTTAAAACTCAAGGCTGTGGTATTAGATGAAGCAATTAGTACATGATCCAGCAAAAAGCTATTTGTTCCTGAAGAGTTTAAATACTTTATCTGGAAAAGTTAATGAAGTAATTATAGTGTTGTTATTAATGAAGATTAGAGATGGATTAAAATAGCACGCAGAAAATAAACCAGACAATTAAATAGGCTTTCAGAACTGTGGAAACTCCATAGGTCCAGGGGAAAAAACCCCTCAGAATAACTCTACTAAGGACATTTGGAAAACACTTAGTTTTAATACCGTAGAACTCCAGACAGCAGAAATTATCTACATGTCAACATCAACACTAGGGATTGTGAGCACTGTGATGCTTAATGCTGACCACCTGTGCTTGAAGCTTTATTTTTAAAGTCCTCTCAAGATGTCTTTAACTGCAACACCTTCCATATGAAGCATGTTTTGCTAATGATGGGCCTAGTAGAAATGTTCCTTAATATTTGAACTGACATGACTATCAGATTAGTTAAATTCGTTAATGACCTTATATTCAGGAGAAGGATGATGCTGTAAATGAGTTATTGTTTGATTAAATTTTGTATTTCCTCCCATGTAATACTGCAGAAGACAGAAGAAAGCATTTAGCTAGAAAATCCTAAATGAGCCCAGAGATGTGGTCCAGAGCAGGAATGGGCAGGAAAGGTAGTGCAGTACTGCGTGTTGTCTTGCTTGCCATGAGAGCAGCATAAAACTTATGGCTTGTTGACACACTTTCCCTAGCACTTTTGGAGGACTCACAGCTTGGCAACTGCATTTCTTCCCGGTGAATCCACTTCACCTGACTATAAAGGTGATGAAGTACCAAAAATTGGATCCCAGCCACGATAAGCTTTTCTGCAGTTTCTGGAAGAGAAACACTACTGTTTCTCAGACCCTTGGTAAGTGGGTCACCTGAGAGAGGTCACCCCATGATCGAGAGGGGTGACCACACACATAGCTTAGGCACTTCAATTACATTCTTTAAATTAGGAACTATGACTGCTGGCCAAAGAGCATGTGAAAATGAGTTACATGACTAAGAAAATATTGATCAAAATGTATAGTGAGCAGATTATTATGACGCAAACAGCGCTATTTCTTGGTAGAACATACGGACTGGTTTGATCCTTAGTTTTAAATAGTTCATATTGAGGCAAAAACACTCTTTGAGACTCAATATGCGCATAAAAAACATCAAAACATAGAGAAAGACAGTAAAGGCCAGACAAAAAATTACATTCTGGGAGTTTGGAATATTTAAAGGAAATGCGACATTTATTCTTTACAGGTCTTTTTTTATGTAGAAAAACTGAAAGACTGGTCAACAGCAAGTTTTGTCATGGAGTTCCCAGAGCAGGGAAGGAAACCATTCTACAGTACATAGGGAGAAATGTGTGTATATTGCAAAACCAAATGTTTTTAATAAAAAGCAATCTGTCCCAGTCACTACTTGCGATACACAGTGAATTATTTTTGTTCCAAAACTTATTGAAAATAACTAGTTAAAATGCATTTTTAGACTTTGTGTCTGTGCAAATGAAAATCAGACATAGTACTGGTATATAAAGAACACATATTCAAAGAACTGTACTAAAGAGTAGGGAGGTAATAAATCATGTATCCACATGACAGCTGAGGCCTCACTTAGGATATCCTTTGACCTTCTCACTGTGAAGATGAGAGAGCAGCAAAGATGAAGAACATTAAGAAAGCTGCAAGATATAAGGAACAAGATGGAAAGGACATCTAGTTTAAACAAAATATGGAACTTTTAAGAAGTTTTTGAGAGAAATAAGATGAAAGAGAAAGGCTTGATCATGGTTGGCTATAAAGAATGTTCACCTAAAACACAACAAATTTAGATTACATGTAAAGACAAACCTCCAAATAAGAGTTATTCATCAATGGAGCAGTTTGCCAAGAGAAACTTCTGGGATACCAGAAGAGGAAATACTTAAAGGGAGATTAGATAGTATACTCAAAATAGTGCAGCAGATAACAACGTAAAATATGTAAAAGACTGGTGTGGATAACTTCTTTCAGCTTATACTTTGGAGTCTTTGTTTAGGACTTTACATATAAAAATTCCCTTACAGTATTTGGCTTGCAACAGTAGGAAAGATCCAGTTCTGCAAGGTCCTAAGCATTTTAAAATTTCCTAGCTACGCAAGTAGCCGCTCTGAATTCAGTTTAACTTAGTTCATACTGTTATATACATATAATACAGAATACTCAAATGGTTACCCTCCCTAACTGTATGAAAATTATTTTAACTGTATCCAAAGGATTTTAACTGAAGACCAGCAGATGGGAGATAACACAGGCAAATTTTCATCTACTCTAGAGGAGTAGATTGTCCCCTGCTACCCAAGGCTTGCTGCTGAGTGGCATCTGAACTTCCTGAAACTGGAGTCTTCTTCCCAAGGGTTTTGTTACATTTACTCATAAACACTCTTCTAATGTAGCTTTTAAATATTGCTAAATGGTAGCTTCAGGAGATCCAGAGGAAAGAAAAGAGGGAGATTTCATCATGCCAGGCCACTCCAGATTATTCTGCTCTTTTGACCCTCCCACACAGCCAATCACAAATCCAAAGCAAAGGGAAACCATTGCCCTGCCAAGCTACTTGCTCTCTTAAACAGCATTTACCTGGTATAGCATGCTGGGGTGGGGAATTAAGCTTAAACTCACTGGTCAGGTCAGCTCAAGTACGTGTGTCACATGTAGCAGAAGAGCTCTGTGTGTGTGTGGAGGCCACCTTACCCTATAGCAGCATCTTCTGTGAGTCAGACTTCTATGCTAGGAAGCATCTCCCCAGATCTGTAATACAGCTGCCTTCACTTCTGAACTATCGGCTGTTGCCGTATTCAAAATCAGCACTTCCAGGGCTCAGTTTAGCTGAGCTATTTTAGGCATCTGCTTTAGGAATTATGGCCTGTAAGTGCCTATTTTTCTCCAGGGACTGTAAAGTGAATATTGATCATTGGCTCAGGCACTTTGTCAGCTGATTCC
This sequence comes from Lepidothrix coronata, assembly GCF_001604755.1. Classification (NCBI taxonomy): domain Eukaryota; kingdom Metazoa; phylum Chordata; class Aves; order Passeriformes; family Pipridae; genus Lepidothrix; species Lepidothrix coronata. The sequence continues at coordinate 2,352,048 of NW_016690215.1, forward strand.
CACCTTCAGATATTTATTTTTCTGTAAAATTTTGCAACTCCTTACCAACTACTGTAAGTGGTCCAACTGTAGGAAAATAACAGATCTGACACTGGAGGAATAGAACCAGATCATCAAATAACCTGAAGCCAGTGATCTCTACTGCTAGAATCCCTGGAGCCAGCAGGAGATGCCATTATAGGCAATGAAGAAAGTTTAACTATTTGGTTCTTTTGACCAAATACAGTCATATTTGTGGATAGAGGCTTGCTGGTTATCTTACTTTTTAGCTTTTTTGTATTTTCTTTAACTTAGTTCAGGCATGCTATGACTCTTCTAACTCATTTTAGTAGAGAAAAGCAAAAAGCTAGAATTTTTTTCTTGTCTTTTTCAAGTCCCTCCTGAACGACTGCACTCTAAGAAGCAGAAAACCAACAGGTCTGTGACTGTTGCTTCAGCTCCATAGTTTGATTCTGAAAGGAATTAGAACTGTATGAATGATTAAAAATAATTTCTAAGTTAAAAAGTCTACAGAATCTTACACAAACATGTTGGCCCAACCCATGTTAATCACAGAGGTGAAAATTAATGCTTGTTTAATAGCAGATACAGAAAAAGAAGTTTAATTAAATCTAACTATTAAGAAACTCGTAGTCTGTGAACTGATCTACAGGTAGGAAAATGTAGTCACTGTCCTTGGGGTTCCATTATTCTGGCAAGAACATCTACTCTTATTTCTTTTCTATTTCCTCTATTGCTTAAACACCTCTTATTACTCTCTCTTCGAGTAATATTGAGGGTGTAATTGAAGGAAGAAGTGGACAAAATTTTTCAGCCCATTATGGAAAATGCTGCAGTACATTTTTTTTTACAAATTTGGAAATGCTACCAGCTGTCTCTAAACATTGAATGTAGTACCACTTTTTTTTTCTAACGAGGGAGTTTTGAGTTTAAAACAGTGTCAGAATAAAAGACTTTATGGAAGAAAAAAATAATTTTATTTACTTTGGGAGCTCATAGGTTGGGGAAAACGGCAGAATTTTAAAGGAGTATGTGTTTTTTATAGCCTAGAGGTGCCAGAATAACTTAAAATGCTTAGAAACCCATGTGAGCAAGGCCAAGAAAGGAAGGCAATTTTCATTCCCTGAAATTTTCATTCTTTCACCTTTGCATGTCAGTATAAAGCTTTCTTTATACTTTGGCACCAAACTTGATTAAAAAAAAGCTAACAGGAAATGTTATTGCTTGAAACATACACTCCAAAGAGAAGCATCAGAATTTACATAAAAAGTTTTAAATACTGATTTCATTTTTACATTAAAAAAATAATTCTGCTGTTGAAGTAGTTAAATGTACTTCAGGTATTGCACTAAAAAATGAAAATCAGTAAAATTTGCCCTTCTTTAAGAAGCCATGTTTCAATGTCCTGTCTCCTCCTATTTGGAAGGCAGGTGCTTGAAGGTGACTTGCACTTGAAAAAAGGAAAAAACATATGCCCTCATTCTTCATTTATATGGTGTTGAAAGTCTGAAATAGGAAGGACAGCAATAGAGAATACTATGACCTTATCATCTGTCACAGGCTTAGCAGAAGCATGCTAGATCAGTACCTATAATGGTAGATCTATATATGAAACTCTACTCTTTGAGGTCATTCAGTAATGAAGTTTCTTAGTGAATCAACAGCCCAAGTGCAATGTTTGATGATACTGTGATATTGGAAACACAATATTTTAGAGCAGATAGGGATTCAAAGTTTTAGCTGTTTATGTTTATTGAGCGCTACTACTTATAATTATTTCATAGGGTTTGATGAACTTCATCTGAAGTTCCAGTTCACTTAAATCCACTCCATGCATGAGATTTTCCTTGGATCTTCAAACATCCCAATCACCTTCCACTTCTTTACTTGAGCAACTGTATGTAATGGCCATGTCCAATAAAATCCACAGCAGACTTCTGAACAGTAAAAATCACCAGGAGAGTCACTCGATAATATTTGAAAATGTGATCTTGTGTCAGGAGTATTCAAAAAATCGTGCTTTAGTCCATGTTCAAAGCACAAGAAAACTTTGCACCTTTACTATGCTCCCTCACAGGTCTGTATATCTTCTACTCTTCTAAGAAGGAATGCCCAATGCCCTTCTCTTCAATTCTTTTCCCAGTACAAAGAGTTGTGAAGTATCCAGCTGACAAAATGCGACTGCTTTCTCCTGAACAGCTTCAGTACAACAGCAACTAATGGTGTCTTCCGTCATCAGCTGGAACTGCTCTTCGTCTGCATGGGTGGGGATATGTATATGGGCTTAAACTTCTTACTGATTCGAAACTGAAAGGCAGCTCCTTACCCTTATCTTTTTATATATCTGCAACATATTTCTGTTTTGCCAGCAACAGGAACAATCAATCACCCATTGCTACTGCGTGGGAGATCTGGTAGATGGGGAGACCCCAGCTGTTTGTTTGTTGACAGGTTGCTAAACTGTTTGGAAAGGAGGTTATACTGCTGACATTCGCTTAACCTCTGCAGGGTTTAGCTGACATATATGTGATACTTTATGGCTTTCTGTACTGCCTAAAAAAACCACCTCTAAAATGAAACAAATTAGCAGAGGAGCACTTTTTTTGCTGTCTACAGCAAAAATCGGGAAACTCTGCACTAGAGCAACAGACTTCATGATGGCTTTTTTTTGAGAGTTATTTGGAATAACCTGAAAACTCTTTCCCATATTCGTCTTATTTACAAAAAGTTATATACATATTAAATGGTTGCTTGGCTCAACCTGTCTTGTCATATTTGCTCCCAAGGTATGGAAGTAACAGACTGTTTGGCTCAAGGACCATTCAGGCTCAAGGTTTATTCCTGGACTATGCCCTCAGGAAGGCTGGGAGAAGGCAGAACTTTCTCTGCTTTCAGAGAATGGTGGTGCTAACATGCAGGAAAAAGAAGAGTGTTACATACTCTTCTGTAGTTACTTATGTAAAGAAGACAGCTTGTATTTACTTCTCCTGTTAAAACCCAGGGGAGACCATTAAGGTGGTAAACTGTGACCTCTCTATAATCATCCACAGTGCACAATTCCCTGAGGTCCATGTGTTCCTGCAGTAGGTTGTGCATATATTTACGAACTGTTTTTCTGATTTTTTCCCTTTCTTGGGTTCCTGAAGTATGAGATATTTGATAGATGTGACAGGCCAGCTCATTCACATGACAGTAAGGTGCCCCCGGCATGCACAATACTAGGTTTTTAAGACATGAGTGACAGTTAGATGTTAGTAAATAGATAACAGAGCTAATAACGTTCTGCTTCCTTTGTTTTGGCCAATAAAGGCTTTAGAGCTGTTAGGAATTTATCTTTTTTTTTATTTATTCTTTCTGGTTTCTGTGGTATGAAGTATGTATCCCTTGGAATTCTTCTTTAGAAACATGTCAGCTTGAGGTTTCTTCTATTTCCAGCAAACAAGAAGATAATTGAAACCCTTCCTGAGTTACAGCTTTGTTTCCTGCTGGAGGGACTGACAGATCCAGCAAAGCACAGAGAACATTGAAAATGTGAAAAAGCATTTACTGGGTTTGCTGTCTTATTCCCGTTATACTTTTAACATATACAACAATTCCCTGGACCAGACTAGAGGTCTAAAAGGCAAAGAGCAAAAGATACTTCTTGAAAAACAGGCAAGAGCAGAAGCTTCTTTATTTTTCTGTAGCCAGTGAAAGTGCCAAATCCATCAGTCTACAACACAGCATGCCAGCCTGGATGCTGAGGAATAAGGAGGGATGCAGATCCAATGGCCGTTCATCACCTGGTTTCTCTGCCAAAAGTCGTTACAGCCACCTGCCAGTTGTAGCAGCAGGTTTGTTTGTGCCAGGAACACCTGCCTGGGATGAGTGGTGCAGATATCCCCACTGTGGGAATTTACTGGCTTTCCAGCTGCTGCTTTTAGAAACTGGGGTCTTTTCTGCTTAGTCCGTTTATGATGGGACCTTCATTTCACAGTGTATCTGCGATGAACCTTAGACCATGACCAGGGGGACATAATGTAAAGCACATCTGTGAGACATGCTAACTCCAGAAATCTGATATGGCCGTAGGGTATAATGGTTTTTTGTCTGACATGATGGGGTTCTAAGAGACACTCAGACTTGGTGCTGGTAGCAACTAGAGTTAGCTGGGGATTTTTTTTTCTTAATTGCAAATTAAAAAGTGTATATTCCTTAGAATCAAACAACTTCCACTGGGGAAAAAATACATTAGAAAGTGTTTATCAGACTCCAGACAGACTCTTCTATCAAAGGAAAAAGCCGGCCGCTGAGTAGGGAACACAGACCTATCAAGTCTGTATCCATGTTATACCCATTGCACACTCCTCTAAAAAGGAGTCTGTTGGCAAGCAGCAGCACAAATTTGCTGCCCCTTGGGGTGTCAAGCACAGAGCAGGGCAGACAGAACAGCAGTACTGTGCTGAATAGGCATGGGACTCTGTGGGAGCTGGCACTGTATGGCTGAGTTCAGTGAGGAGCTTCCACAGGCTGGCCTTAGATGTGGTATATGCCTCCTACCTGATCAGACATGAGGATTGGATGTGGGAACCTCAAACCTTATTATAGAAATTCTAGATTTGAGTTCTCTACCAAATTCATACCCAGGTTATCCTAAATATGGGTAAGATTTCCCTAAGATTGCAACATCCAAAATACTGTTCACCATATTTTTACACGACGGTTAAAGTGCACTTTTCGTTCCCATTTTCATGTTGAAAAAGAAAGTTCATCTGAGCATCAGATTCTTTCTGTCTTACATTGGAGTTACATTCAAATATGCACACACAAATAAAGCATTATTACTTATTTTTTTAAGATGTATTGAGTTCCTTGCAAAATGGCTCAAAATTTTTTAATGCTTCTTTTAGTTTATCAAAGAGAAATTCTCATAAAATGAAAACAAGAAAAAAGAATATTGTCAATTTACTTGGATTTTTTTGCAGTAAAAGAGATTGTACTCTGCTATGAGCTAGGAAGAAAAGAGATATAGCTTTCATAGTCTCAGACTAAACACTGAGTCCATGCGTGTCTTTTTGGCTTCTGTTTAAAAAGACTAATTGATTGGATGAGAAAATGGAAAGAAAATATTTCATAGTTTAACAGCCTCAGATGACTGTAAAAACAACTACTGCCTTTTGATTACAAACATAGGAATAGCATTTCCTAAATGTATTTTCTTTTTAGCATAAGTTGTGTTATTAAATCACAGCCTAATGTATAGAGATGTAAGTGGACAATATATTAGGAGCAAAATTGAAAAAGTAACATAAAAAGTAAAAGGGAGACAGGCCTGCACAAAATTTATATCCTTGAAAATGTATTCCAAATAGGAAAATAGTTGGAGCTGTTATGTGACAGTAATGAAGCACTGTATTGGGTGGTGGAAGAAGAGAAGGGAAGCATCAGTGATTTCTAAGAAACTTTTTGCTCTCAGTGTCTGAACACTTATGAAGCCAGGAAAAAATCTGTAGGAATCACTCAGCTACTAATGTGCAAGTTATACCTGTCCACAAAAGAAGTAAGACAGAGTGTTCTGTGTGATGTGCAAATGTGGAAGCATCATTTCTGTATTTTAGAATTACAGACCAATAATCACAGACATTATTAGAGTGAGCTGAGAGATGACATAGGCCTTGGCACCAGTTGCTGCAATCTCAGGACTAGGATTTCATTCTCATAGTTGGTCTTTGTAGTCCAGTTTTCAGTCCTGTGAGATCACACATTTGGTACATAGGAAGCAGATCTCTTGGGGATTTCTTGGGGATGTCTACCTTTAGCCAAGACAGATCAGATGTGCAAGGTGTGCGTCAAGCAACAGCAAGCTGAGCTTCCCAGTTATCAGGCTTTTTTGGTGGATTCTGCAATCCGTGTTGAGTTTGATAATATCATAACTACTTCATATCTGCATACAGGTTAAGTAGTTATTTGTGCTGAAACAGCTTCAAGTGACAAGCTGTCATAGTTGTGACTTCAATACATACTGTTGCTGGCCGATGCTTTGAAGCATCACCTTTTTTATAGCCCTGGTACTTCCCAGGTCACACTTTAAACATACATCGGATAGATAATACATCATCCTACATGTACCCTTCAAAAAGCATCCATGTTCCCATAAAGTGCAATTGCAGAATCCTGGTCTCCCACCAGCACAATAGCCTGGGATGTAATATTAGAGCTTAATTTGTTTTACATGTGGAAGACTTTATAAATGTACTACACATATTTACATGCTGCGGCTGGATTTTATGGAAAGACTGCAGGACTAGATGATAAAAATTATAATGCAATTCCTGAGCAATTCACTGTAGACTGAATGTTGGAAAAAGCTCTTTGCATAAACAAGAGCACCAATAATGCTCATAGAGTGACAACAAAGGCATGGAAATCATATACAAACAAAAGACAAAGCTACTGTTACCTAAAAGATTCAGGAGAAAAAAAACTCCAGGGCAATTTAGATAGGAGGTAAGATAAGGGAAGGGTTTAATGTAGCCTCTTGGGCTCTGGGAAATACAAAACCATGCATGTGTCCGCTGCTACATGTTATAATTTTATAATGATGTCCAGCCAATCCTGGTTCATTCCGCCCCCGCCCCGCCCCTCGGTAATTGAGTCTGAGGTCATTTTGGGACCCTTTCTTCCTCATTTTCTTCTTCCTCAAAGCACGTAAAGTCCTTGGAGGCTGTCCAAAGTTCTAAACTTGAAGGTTGCTTTGACTGGATTATATCTAATTGTCCAGGCCAGGGTGCAAATGTTCTTAAAGAGAATGAAGGCCTACCTTGAAAAAAGACTAAATATTCTACTGGAATTTAGGGGGATTGATATGGAATTGGGGTAATAGGGTTGGGTGTATGTGTAACTAGTATGCTAAAGGGTAAGGGATATAATAAAGCTACTTCTACAACTTACATTTACTACATAACTATTTCTACAAGGACTCTCTGAAGCAACATCTCAGCCTTGGCCACACTGATCTCCATTGCTGGTCTACTCTGGCCTCCAATTGGGAGGCCTGGAGACCACTATCTATAAGGCTGCTGCTTCCTTTGAGAACACACGCAGGATCACCATCGAAGAGAAAAGACAACGCAGAAAGAATCCTGTCTTACTGATACCATCCAAGGAGTCCTTCTGCTGAGCCTTTTGCAACCGGACGTGTCTATCCCGCACTGGCCTCTTTAGCCACCAGCACGCTTGTAGCAAATGTGGGTAGAGCCCTTCCCAAATCTTCATTCACGAAGCCTAGCCATGACTTCTAAAACTTTTTTAAATTAAGGAATTTAAAACCATCAAAAACTCCAAGGCAACACTACCTATGTCAAGTCACGGGAAGAGAAACACTGCTTTTTATTATGAAAAACAAGAGTCATTTCAGCATGCTGTGCATTAGGCAGCACAGTAACACAACACTATAATTTAGATGCCACTAAAAAAAGCTGTTTCCATCACTTGTTCACCTTCACTGCACCTCTTTGCCCACTGCCTTATCACTTTCAAGTCCAGGAATGAAATCTTGTAAAATAGAACAGACACTATCTCAGACTACAGTGCACGAAACAGTTTCATGGTACCTGCATAGAGAGTCACTGGTATCTGTGGGATACATGAACACAAACATGCTGTTCCCCTAGTCACCCATCAGGTAGAGCTGGTTAGAGGTCTTCAAACCTGTTAATGGTAATACTTCCTAACTGTCCACTTGTTCATACTTTATTTTCTCCCCTAAATTACTTCAGACTACACATCTGTTATTGGAATTTACACCTTGGTGGAAAGCACACCAGCGGAGGTGAGAAGTCATTTATTTACACTTGCTTCCCACTGCAATCAACCTACTCTTTCCTCATTTTTTCTCAACCTTCTCCTCTTTTTCCTGGCTTCATTTTCTGCTTGTCTCACCTGTTTAGACAAGGAAGGAAAAAGACTACAACCAGATTATTAGATTTAAATTTGCTCTACCCAATTCAATGTTGCAAGTGGCTGAAGAAAGGACCTTTCTCTGGGGCTCAGCTGTGTTTATTTTTCAGTGCCTGTGGCAGTAGTAACATTATCCCTCAGATCTGTTTATTTCCACCTCCCTGACTACCCTGGGAGTGCCCCTGCCAGTCATGGCTAGAACGATGCTTGGCTTCTTTGGGAGAATACCAGAATGATTACGGGTGGTGGGGCAACAGAAGATAACCAAGCCTCCAAAGATCACAGGTGAAGCTCCAGGTAGCAGCTCAGAGAGGGACTGGATGATATGAAGTCCTGCTCCTCTTCTGCAGCTACTGCCCTTCCTCTTACTGCTTTTCACAGCTAGAGGACCCAAGTTCTCCACACTGCCCATACACATTAAAAACAAACTCTGCACCACATTTGAATCCCTCGTGTCTCCATGAGGCAATTATTCAAGTGTTTTTGAAGTGCTTCAGGTGGATCAATGCTTTATTCCAAAAAGGAAAACGAATGTGCAATGACACGTGCAATGGCAAGCAAAAGAGGTATATTGCTATTCAAAGTTTTGTTTTGTTTTCCAGAAGACCTCATTCACTTTATATACTTCTAATGAATCTTAGAGATGTTAACAGAAACATCCCTGGCCTTGCAACAGCATTCATCTCTCAGCAGACCAGATACGTCTTTTCACTTGGAGTATGTGGTTCTCACTGCCATTTTCAGAGTGTCACTGCTGCCAATCTCTGGGCTTGTAAGCATCACGCTGATTTTGCCTGTCTCCATATTTTCATTGTTACTTGTGCAAAGCATTACTGCAAGTTGTTCCTCTCATACAGAACACCATGAATAGGTCTTAGTAATGCTGGATTAAACTTTTCAACAAATGTAAATTGTAACCTTCCGGTACATGAGCAGAAGTCAGTTGTAGTGTTAGTCAGGTTTTCCTCATGGACATCTCTTAAAATGTATATTTAAGCTAAGTTGGTATTTGTTTCACATGGTTTTGGGATGGGAGTTTTCATCCGATACCTTCCAGGTTTGCACCATATACTAATTGACTTGGACTACATTTGCTCTGGGGAGTCAAACCATCCATTTTTCATTCTTGTCCTTCTGACTGAGTGATTTGCCAGATGTAACAAGGAGAACCCAGAAGTGTATAACTGAAA
>NW_016690215.1:2361185-2440196 GCF_001604755.1 Lepidothrix coronata
CTGAAAGAAAAATAGATGATCCATTTCCGGTTTAATCTCTCTATTATTCTGAAATATTTCAATCATGGCATAAACCACATGAGAAACCACTCCATTTCTATCTGCAAAGCTTCTATGCCATCCTTAACAATGTCTACAATAGCTTTGATCCCTTGGAAGCTACCTTTCACTGGGGAAATAAAACTACCGACGTCAAGAGGAATAGGTGTGCAAAAAGGGATCAGATGAGAAAGAAAACCACAGGTTTGGAAATCCCATATGTAAGGAAGGAGAGCAGCAGCAAATCATTACAATGACAAGAAGGATTGCAAAACCAAATTCAAGTAGTGAATGAGGTTTTTCAAGGCCCTGATCCAACACAGGTCTACAGCACTGCCACGAAGAGGCAGTGCCTCTCTTGTGCTTATCTGGAAGCAGATGGCCTTGCAGTGGGATGAGTCAGGGAACCCTTTGAACTGGAAGACAACTTTCCCATATGAATTTGCTTTAGAAAGAACAGTTCCTTGACTTGCCCTCCCACTTGTGCAGTACATGTGCTGGTGCCAACAAAAAGTATGGAGTGGAAACAAGGACTGTGTAATCTCCTTTTGATATCTGTATGGATTTATCTGGCACAAAACAAGTAATTGGCCTGAAATTTTTGAAATTCCTTCTGTTCTTTGTAAAATTTGATACCAGACAGAGACAGCAGGCAGATAAACATACACATGATTACAGATATACACACACAAAATTATATTAAGGTTATAGACCCCGACAATCCCAAATATCTTAATTTTATAAAACCTCATCCGTAACTCATACTAATCCTGAAAAATAAGTACCAACTTTCAGCTCGAGATTTCTTTTTCTCCCATTCAGCTTTTACACCAACTGTAATCTCTGTAGACTTAGTTTCCCATAATGAATTTTATGTGATATGAAACTTTTGTGTTCTACTGCTTTTCCTTAGGCTTAGTGTCAGTAAATAAACTGCAACTAACAGTGAAGATCTAACTTAAGACCTTGAAATATTGCTTTCATACTCCGCTCATAGAGATGATTCTGAAGTCAACAGCAAATCTCAATCTTACTTGTGGCACCCACTTCTACTGATTTGTAATCACACTTGCAGGAGAACTGGACAACTAGAGAGACACGACAGTATGGAGCACCAGCTAGGCAGGGATACTGACTTGGGTGCCAGAAGCAGTGTCAGGGTGTAATTCATCTCAGACAAACTAGCATGCCAACAAAGAGAACTGTGTGGGACAGGAGCAGCACTGCATCCCAAGACTGTGCAGCTTCCTGTGGGCAGGAACCCTGACATCTAAGGTCAGCTTAAGACACACAGATTTCTTAGCTTGGTTGCTCATTTCTCAATATTTTGACACATTTTTTATTATCCATAAATTTTATTCATGCCACTTTTATATTTACCTTTCCAGTAATTTATAAAAAAGTATTTAGTAGTCTCGACCCAGAACTGATCTCTGCAAAATCCCATTTGAAATACTTCCATTCAATGATAAATCTTCCATGACACCACTTTGATATATACCAGCTACCAAGTGTCTAAATCCATTTAATTTACACTTAATCAATATCAGATAGTGTTGACTTCTAATCACAATAACATGCAGTTTAGTGCTTTATGAAAGACAGTTTCTATGGTATGTAAACAATTGCTTTAATGAACCAAACTTATCTCATCAGTGGAATGAAAACAGATCCACAAGCCATAAAAGCTGGTTGACTCATATTCACATCTTTTGAACTGTAAATAATTAAATCCCGTATCAGATTCTGATGTTCACCCTTCTGTCTAGGACTGTCATCAGCCTGGTTGGTCTAATAGCTTCAGTTATTCCTCCTGCCATTTTCAGCTACTTGTATTACCTTAGCACACACCCTCCTTCCTGGAGCCTCCTTGCCATCAGATAGATAACTCTGGGGTTTTACCTGAATCATATGATATCAATAGATTTATCCAGTTATACTGCAAATCACAGGCTTTTCCATATTCTTCACAAGGTCCTTTCCTGAATATTTATAGCTATTTTATTAATTCAAGTAGCATCATGGAGAGGCAAAAATTACTGTGGCTTTAGCACATAGAGAAATTCTAATGTAGAATGACTATTCAAAATCCTAGACACAGAAAACTTTTATTCAAGATAGAGTTGTACACATGTTAACACCTGGTTTTACAAACAGTCTCACTCAACATCAAAATGGATGGAATATAAATACTATAAAGTATATGCCATACAAACAGTGACAACAAAAGTAAATCTCTTTTCTAAGTTGCTTGTGCCATAACCTCAAAAGTATCATAATGCAAAAAGTCTAAATTCCAGTTTAACATGCTGGAGGTCACAAGCAAAAGAAAAGCTCATAGTGACAGACAGAAAGTTAATTCCTCCCATCTGTAGGTATGCAACACCACAACAGTGACAAAAAACAATTCAGGATGTTAGTACCTCATTTTCAGCTGTCATTTAAAACCAACTAGTCCATTTAGGCTACCTGACCTCCAGTTATGTCAGATGCATTCAGCTTACTTTGGAAAGATCCTCTGAACAGTTTGCTCTAAGGGCACTGGAAGCCGAAGAAGAAAAAGTTCAAAACATCTGACAAATGTTTCTGTCATTTTATTTTCACTGAAGAATGATGCAATGGTTACAAATTAGCCATATAATATTTCTATATCAGCCATAGTAATTTTAATTAACTGCAACCTATTCAAAATCTGGTATCTTCAATTTACTGGAGCTTATTCACATCTGGCAAGCTAGCAAACAGAGCGGGAGTGTGTTAGAGCAGCTTAGCAAAAGCCTGCCATGAATACACATTTAGACAGCCTGGGAGAGCATCAGTGTCACTCTGGGAATGTTCCTGGCATGGTAAAAGAAAAACATCAAAGACATTACTGATTTAAAGCTGCCTCCAAGAGTGCAATCTGTAGTGACAGGAAATGGAAAAATCATCCTCAAAGGGACTGTGAAGAAAGAGCTAGTCCAGCATGATAGTGGCTTCCACACATAGAGCTTATGTTCTGTCAAAAAAAACTCACAAAAGCAAAATATTGTGCTTTTTTTGGCTCAAATCCAGAAATAAGTCTTCAGGGCAGCTCAGAAACTGCAGGAACCAAACCAACTTTGGAAGGGACAGATTAGAAAGGAAGTCTTGTCATCTGCATGGTATATCTAATATTTTAAAAGTCTACTGTAACCTAGATACCAGCATTTAAAAACCAACAAAAGACTAATAAGGAATGAAGATGGAACCCTGAAGAGCCATGAGATGAAAAAAAGATTGACCAGAATAACTATTGGTGAGCTCTGCCTGAGACTACTCCAAACATGCCAAAATAATACTTGTGGTAACCCAGCAGTGCCTGTTCAAAGTTGACATTCCCTTGGTGTGATTGATGGAATCAAAAGCTTGCAATAAACACGGAGGAAGAATAGGGACACAACTTTGATCCCAGGGTAAGCTGAGGACTATTATAGTCCATGGAATTACTATGCGTAATTCCCATGCAAAAGGCACAAAAGCAAGTTCTCAAGGAGTATATGTTATTGAAGCTTAATTGGAAGAATTAGTTGACAGAGGGTTTTGCAGTAGGAAAATCTATTTACAAGATGTGTTTTTGTAAGCCATGGAAACAGCCCCTTAATTTCCTTTAACAGTTTTTAGCTGAGAAACCTAGCTACTAAAATGTATATTAGGGAGGCTGTTTAAGTATTCAGGGACAATATACAGAGTAAATTTCTTGTCACAGCCTGAATCCTATTGTTACACAGAGCTCTGTAAGAGCTCTTCAGTACAATATATCATGCAGTTTACTTTTTAGCATTTGAATATTGCTCCACAAAAATTAATTTCATATAGGGAAGATAAGACATTGGTTACACTCCATCTTAACTTGACTTTACACTCCTGTGGCCTTTGCTAGAGGCCAACCAGAGATTAAGTCCTTGACAAAGCTGAAGGAGACTCACTACACTAAATTATATGTGCTTCAATGAGCTCTTCCAACCTCCAGGGATTGTGAGAATGGTGCAAAAGAGCTATAGCAAGGTTTTTTCTTTGCTCTACCACTGCTTGCTGATTCACATGATCTATAGAAGCTAAATAATATTTATACACAATTAATTCCTGTAGTCCTGTTTTGTTTTGGAGGCATCACTATGGAAAAGCAAGAACCAAGAGTCTAGGAAAGAAAACTGATTTTCATGTGTATTTCCTTGTTACATAGCTACTTATTTTTATAGCTCATGGGACAAAACGTATGTCTGGTGCATTTGTGAATACACCTTGGATTTATCTGCCACATTTAAAAACGGTCCTCAGTACTCTTGGGTTTTCCATGTGTCCAAAAGATCTTTCCAAACAGCTGCAGTATTTGTCCCAGGGGGCCTGTGTGGGGGTGACCACATCAAGAAACTCTGAGGAAGAAAAAGAGCATATGCTACAAGATGGTAGTGGTTGAGGAGTAAGTGTGCATTTGGGATACAGACAGCCTGGAAAAGCCAAGGAAATCATTCCCACTTCCTTCTGAGAGTCAGTCTGTGCCAATGACTGGGGCAAATGCAGTCAGAGTCTGAATGGCAGGTGGGAGGAGAAGGGCTGTGTCAAGGGACATAGGGGACTGGACCACATCTTGCATGTATTTCCACCTGGAAAATCCAAGGCAGCCAAGGAAGGTATGGGAATTAGAAACACTACAGGCATGGGTGACTACTGAATGGCACAGGTAGACAGCTCCCACATTTAGAAAATAGGTCTGGACAAGGCCAAATCTTTGCACATATGTTGAGGAGCATATTGGCAAATTTCTGCATTACATAGATCTCTTGAGCAAATGGGTACCTAACAAAATCTCCAGTCATAAAAAAGGCAGAGGACACAAGAGGTAATACCAAAAGAAAGAAAAAATTCCCTGGTTCCGACCAGTAAATCTACATCTATGATCACAATGTCTTTTTGTGATACCCTGAAGCAAAAAAATAAAGGAAACCAGAAGTTACTGAGAGCAAATTGTACGGTAGATATGCTTTTAAACAACACTGCTCCTGCAGTTTCCAGGGTAGAGATGTTGTACTTTGGGTTAAAAACCCCACCTTTTTCTCACAGTAGAAATTATACAGAACTCTGGGCCACTTTGTGAAAACAAAGCCAAGTATATTCTGGTCTGACTCATATTAAGTCAGTTTTTTCTGGTTAAACTGACTGGCAGCAAAGTCCAAGTTTACTAATTGGTTAAAGTGATCTTCTCAAGTGTCATTAGCTGCTATGTTTTACCTCGTATTCACCTAAACCAAACGTAGATCTCAAGTCCTTGACCTTTTTAAAGACACTTGTATATGAATCTTATTTTGTTATGCCATGCCATTGTCACTTCCCCGGTGGGGAGGTTTTTTACAGTGTTGGGGCATTTAACATGAGATTACATAGAAAGTATGGCCTGAACATAGTATTGTACTGGATCTGCAGACAATGAAAATCTTTATAGACATTATTCCCACCAGAAAGAAATTTCCATGGTAAATGTTCCTATATTTTCACTCCAAAGTCCAATCAATGTTTCTTAACAAAATGTAAGTACTAATGTATTTTTGAAACAGTTAATTAAAAAGAATGGACAGCTGTGTTACACATAGATGACTCCAAAGAAAAATCTTCAGATTTTTCTTAATGTTCCCAATATTATACTTAGAAAAACGTTCCACCTTCACAAAATTGAGAGGAAATCAATTCAGCTGGGGAGAACTTTTGAGATCACAAGGGCCAAAGATACTAAAACAAGCAGAGATACAAAAAAGGGTATAATTAATGCATGAATATTGGAATATTGCCATTTTTATATCACTATGGTCAATTTAAGAGAGTCTTAATCAGTGTAACTGAAGTGTCAATAATGTGCAACAAAATATAAAGTGAACTGCTGCTCAGGCTATCCAAACATGTCTCCTTGCCTCATTGCTCCCATGCCCTGAACTTGCTTGGATTCCTGAATGCATCAGCAGATTGGATGTAGGATTAAGAGATTCAGACCAAATTGAAACACGGCAGGTCCTTCAGCTTTAGGTTACGCTCTGACATGTACCTTCGTACTTGCAGAACTGCCATTCAAGAGTGTCTTCATTCAGCTCTAAGCCTTTAAGCCTGCCCTCAGCCACACTAGTTGAGCACAGTCCTTTTCGCCCCTCCATAGGCAAGCTCCAGCAATGCCACCAAGAAACAAAGAAACTTACTTGCCCTAGTTTAGCACATTATTTCAGTTCCAAAGTAAGCATTTGAAGAGAATCGAAATATGCAAGTGCTGAAAAGCACAGACAGTGGTAACAGCAGGACAACCTCTAAAACACTGCTGCTTCTACATTTACTGAGGACCCTCAGTTACTGATAATTTTTCCTGGTCCTCAAAAAGTGTTCTCAGAACATTCCTCAGAACCTGTTCCAGAAAAACACTGGAACATGTTGCCCATAGAGGTGGTAGATGACCTTTCCCTGAAAACATTCAACATCAGGTTGGACAGGATTCTGAGCAACATGATCTAGTTGAAGATGTCCCTGCTCATTGCAGGGCCATTGGACTAGATGACCTTTAAAAGGTCCCTTCTGACCCAAACTACTCTATGATTCTGTGAACATGCAAAGATGAAGGCAGGAATTAAATTGCTAATAGAAATAGCTNCGTCTGTGTCAAGATACTGTTTGCTTTAATTTACATGCTTTCCCCCCCCCATTAATTTTACATGAGAACTGTGCCTTTCATTAAAACAAAACCTCAAAGATTTTTAACAGGTCTTGAAATAGGCTTGTTAGCAGTAATGTGCATATATTTCATATAACTAATTATTCTATGTTTTTAAGCAGATGCTATAGATATACTTCTTGCCAAGTAAATCTGAAATACCAGTAATATGATACAGCAATAACAGAGGTGTATAATTTTATAGAAATAAGAAAGCACATCTTTCCTAAATAATGCTAGCAAATTTCAGTTACTGCAGAAAAACAACCATATAAAATAGTGCTCTTGTATTGTTACATAATCTTGAGAAAATAGGGAAAACTCACTAAGAATTTAAAAATAATATGACAAAATTACTCACTTTAGTTGTCTGAAAAGGGTTACAGCACTCCATCTTCCCTGTTGCATTCAATTTTGACTGTTAGAAATGCACAAATGTAACACACTAAAAAAGTTATGAAGACTAAACTTTAATTTGAGACACAGTATTGATTCTTTCAGAGAAGGAGAGGAATTAAATAGGTTTATGGAGAGGAATCTTATGATACCATTTTCTAGGCATGAGATAGAAAAATTTTTGTGCCATTTATGCACTGGTATATGATGAGTTCTTTTTTTAAAATGATAAATATATATATATATATATAGTATCCATGGTTTCATAATATTTTCCTTTCTTTACCTCATATGAAAAAGAAACTATGAGACAAAACTTACTAAACATGGCAGAAAATCTGGCATGGGACATAAAATGAAAGTTGCCAACATTTATTGATGTTCCAGCTTTTTAACCTATGCCCACCAAAGGCAATGCAGCAGAAGTTGAGGACAGATGAGGACAGTGTGGCTGAATTAATTTGCTACATTCCTGAGACATAATGACTCCAAGCTGAGGGAGGCTGAGTGGCAGACATCACAAGACAGCACAGTGGTGATTTTCTCATACAACTCAAGCACACAAATCTCAAATTGGCAAGAACTTCAGGATATTTGTACTGCTTCAAAAATGAGGAACATACAGGGAGCAACTGTTGCCATTGTTGTTAACTAAAGGTACCAGGAGGTATGGGCAGAACGTGGATAACCCCTTTCCCAACTCCACCCTCTTATCCTGGATTTCTTTAAGCCTTTCTCTGTCCTAGCCCATGAAGATGAATGCAGGCAACATGGAATCAAACAAAACCTCTGGTTACATCGCTGGTGGTTGCAGAATGGTAGAGGTGTGCACATTACCATCACTTGGATGCCAGTATTGCCAACAAGGTATAGCTGGACTGCAGCGCATCCCATAACACCGGCATGTTAAGGGTGAGCAATTTTTTAAAGGGCAGAGCCTGCACAAACAAGTATCTCTTTATTAGTCATATTATAAAGGAAGGAAGTGCCTTCCTAAGCAGTTAGCAATCACAAGTATATAAACACTTGAGAATTTGATGAACAATCAATTGCTAATACAGAAGGGCTTTCCCTCTGCCCAAGGTGGTTAGATAGTGTGGATCATATTGTAATAGTACAATAGCACCATAGTACAGAGTTTTAGAATGATGCTTCCTTAAATTATTATTTCTTCAGCGAGACTACTGCTAATTCCTGTCAGTCATCTTGAGTGTTATTGCTTTTGTAGTTATAAGTCAATAAGTGTTTACTTAAACTAAATTAGTAATGAAATTACTTAAACTAAATTACTTAAATTAGTATTTGACTTAAACTTCCTTTTCTTGCAAGTTTGGGGTCAGCAAACAGATGTAATTTTATTTGCTTTCCCAGACTACTTTCAATTTTGTTATGCTTCAATAAAATGTCTAGATACAGCTCTGGGTGTTCACTCAGTTGTAATGAATTAAGTGATTGACACAGAATTTTAATAAATCTACAAAAGGAACAGCAGAAAACTTCATAGTGGTGCAGTCAGACTCCCCTAACTCCTAATAACCTTCAAATAGAATACACCAACAACAATAGCATTTGCCAACTGGTATTTCCCTCATTTCTTCCTTCTCTTTCTATATCTCCTTGTGCATTTGACTAGGCAAACCAAGAAGATGACCTCCCTGACTGACATGGTTCCCTGAGCTGCCCAAGTCCAGGGAATCCCTAACAAATCCATTATCTGACTGATCAGCAAATTACAGTAATAGAATGGAGAAATGGTGCAGTAGGATTCATCTTGAGTTCATTTTTTGCCTTGGACTTTTTAGTTTATGCAAGGCATCACACTGACTTCCAAATTTGTTGAGCTGCAAATAAACCTGCTTGCTGGTAAATTATATAAAATATGATTCATTGGAGGAATATTATGTTAATAATATAATATTACTGTTGTATAACGGGAGTTATAATACCACCTTGAATATTTCTAAATCCTCAGTAATTGCAGATTTCCTAAAATTTATATCATATATTCAGTATATTGTTTTATAAACCCTTTTGAACTTAAATGCAGTTTTAGGACTGCAAAATATGATTTTCAAATATTCAACTTAAAGTATCGACTATGGTTAGATTAGCATCTCTCTGCATACTGAAAGTTCAGCAAAGTGACTGTATATGCAGTTGTCCAGCTGTGTGACTGCTCAGTTCAGGGCTGTTCCAAGGTGCAGAATGTGATGCATTTCAGAAAGAAAGCAGATGCATGGGAAGAGTCAATCTTGTCTCAGTCTTGGGAATGGCACTTCTTGAGCTCAGGAAACCAGTGGTTTGAAAGTAGCATTTCATATCTCAGAATTCTAAAACATAAGACACTCAGACATGAACCTCATAAATAACATGAAACTATGCAATGCTAAAAACCCTAAGTGGAAATTCATGGAAAAAAGTTCAATTAAAGGACTGCATACCAGTTAAGAACTCATATTTGACCTATTTCTAGATCTCCTCACAAGTATCAATAAAACAAAGCTTGGTTACACTACATTTCTTTTTAGTTGCCCATTGACATTAATCTGACTCGGAAAAAAAGATTATAAAGGATTGAACTGACCAAGCAAACTCACTCAACTTTGCCATGCTTGTGATAAATGTATGAAAGTAGGTCACAACATCACTGTCACTGAGAAGAAGTGCTCTGAATGAATGAAACCTGGAGAGAAAATGGAAATTTGGGGAAACAATTGAAACACTTATAATAGAAATAGCTAGATATACAGCTTCTTATAGAAGTCTTACTAGATATAAATCTATTAAATCACTTCTATGCCTTTTTTACCATGAATACTTTGATATAGCTTTCCACAATATTATCATATCATACCAATCTCTCAATTAAATGTATGCTGAGGACTCCACAGCTGACATTATCAGTAGATCCACTGTTATTAGCAATTGCTTTAAACACAATACAAAATTTCAGTAGAAACCAAGCCTTACTAAAACAGAAATGTAAGTTATGTCCTTGAACATGTTAACTGTAATTATTCCCAGCTAGTTGTTCACCAATTTCTGCAAACTCTGCGTGATAAACACTCCATTAACTGTTTTGGTGGAGATTGCATTTGCTCAGTACTCAAGCTCAGCAAGAAATCAGAGTAGGATTCTCCAGTCATTTTTCTGTCTCTATCTAAATATAG
Organism: Lepidothrix coronata; assembly: GCF_001604755.1. Taxonomy (NCBI): domain Eukaryota; kingdom Metazoa; phylum Chordata; class Aves; order Passeriformes; family Pipridae; genus Lepidothrix; species Lepidothrix coronata. The sequence goes on from NW_016690215.1 coordinate 2,371,497, forward strand.
TATTTGAGCACCTGGAAATTTAAATGACAATGTTTCTGAAGTGATAACTTTTTACTCATACATGTAGTTTGCTTTATAACACATTCATTTTTTAACATTTTATGCAGCTGTGAGTATTCTTCATCTCAAAGCACTTTTAAAGGACTCCTATTTAGGCTCTACTCAGGTAACTCTTCCATCTCATCTTTTACAATTACAGTACCAAAGCTGCACATTTTCCCTACGTCAGCTGTAGAATGTTACAAAACAACTCAAGTGCTGCAAGTATTCCTTTGCAAACAGCTTGACAACTCTATACACCGGTGGAAAGTTACTAGAGCACAGTTTATTTTTAGGACAGCTTCAGTCACCCTTATTGGAATTCCATTTATTACAGTCAAAAGAATACAATTCTGATCACTGCAACTAATTAGCAACTTAAAGTAAACAGAAAAAGAAAGGCTGAAAGACAGCAGTTTTTAACTTTATTTGCATGACTAGGGAAGGAAAGAATTATCTAATGCTTCATCCATTTTTTCATTATGGCCTAATTTAAGACATTTACTCACGAATACATTTTAGGAGAACAATTTACAAGTAGAAATGAATTTTCAAATGATTAAAAAATAAGTGAATTGCAAGAACAAATGACTAAGTACCTAAAGAATGTGTAATTCCCTTGTTTGTCACCACCTGCCACTGTAATTCATACGCTTGCAGGGAGATGATACAGATACAATACGTACAATACTACACACATGCTTTTTTAAATTTTGTTTACAAATTTATTTTCATTCATATAAGACTGATAGACAACCTCACAGATGGATGAGGTAGACAAGAGGGGAATTTCAGCAGAATGTAGACACTGAGTTCTCCTAGATGACATGACCAAACCCCAGCTCTAATTCTGAAGGTGCATTGAGGACAGCTCTCACCCATCCAGCTCCCTTAAATGTCTCTGCTTTTCTTAATTAACGTATTAAAGGTTGCCCAAAAATTGCACTGGGTTTTTTGGTTTTAAGCTTGAACAGAAATAAGAAAAAAAAATGCAATGAGGTTATGCACACTAAAGTATCTTGAAGATGCTCCTTCACAGGATCTGCCAGAATGAGAATTGCCTGCCAAAAATGCAGACAAAATGTGGATTGAAGCTAAAAACCTCAGTTTAACCCTTGCCTTGAGTATCCAATCAGAACCCATCAGACAACTGAACAAGCATATCAAGGAAAATTAACTTCTAATATTCTATAGGTGAGCAATCATGAGTACAGACTGTTTAAGTGTTTGCCAAGCAAAGTGTCCTCTTTCATAATTTCACTTAGGCAGAAAAAGATCCTTAAGGTGGTATACACCCAGATATTTGGCAACTTGAGATTAAGATAGGTGATTCTGATCCCAGAGAAGTCTGAATTGCATTGTATTAGCACTATACATGAAGAAAATAACAAAATCTCATCTCCTGACCAGAGGGTAGGACAGCAATCTTCAGTCAAAAGGTAAAACATATCAACTTATGAAATGTTAATATCTAGACAATCTTGCATATTGATTTTTTGCAGCTACAAGGAGAACTGTATATCTTCCATAAGTCAATCACCAAAATTTTAAACCTTTCTCAGGCATCTGTAATTTTTTGTTAGATAGTAGATGTGTTAAACAGCTTCTTCTCATAGATTCCGAATTTATTTAAACATCAGCTAATGAAATCATTGAAATTTGAATGAAGTTTATGATCCTAAGTCTCCTTCTTAAGTGATGAGATGAAAAGGAAGCATGTAGAAAAGTGAAAAATAATCAGGGACTTACTCCTACCTCTCTTAAGTTGTGATAACCTTAAATTACTTACATTTAAATCTTTATAGATAGGTTATTTTAAATGCTTGAAAAACTTAAAAGTATACATACCTTCTACCTGCCTAGCCAAAAAGAATGATGTTACTAACCTTATATTTAATGTTGTACTTCTTTACTGGAACACTTCTATCATACTTTATAAACTATATTGAAAATGTATCAAGTAACACTCCAGAGACTCAGCAAAAATTACTTGCATAGTAAAGGTTCTTTACTCATAAAGTTGTGAAGGACCTGATCTCTGCCATACACCTGGAGACACTTCAGAATATTCTCCCTATAAGAGGAGGAAGCCTAGAATGGCTGTACATATTTCAATTATAGGTGGACACACATCCATCCATATCTGTATCCAGAGTTATGTCTAGACATAGATAGCTATACACATGTAGTCTGTATATATATCACAATATAGAGTCATATACATAATAATAATAATAATAACAATAATAATGGCCAGTCTTTGCGAGCAAAGATTTGGGAAAGGTCATTAACCCTTCGAGCCTGCGCAGTGGATTTTTTAGGTGAGACCCAGCGTGCGCTGAACTGAGCCCACCCTTTAATCCTGAGGTTCATCTGCCGGGGCCGAGCAAGCTTGGACAGTGGCAGTGAGGGTCTCAGGACGTAGGTTTGTTTAGAGTGACCTTCTCTTAGATGGATTGCCTTACAGGGCTGACGAGCTCCATCTGCCCAGGGGGCTGGGAATCGAACCCGGGTCGCAGCCGTGAGAGTGCTGCACCCTGACCACTAGACCACCAGAGGCCCCGTCATATACATACACCTCATGGATTTGTACACATATCACACACATTCTTACGAACACTTGGTGTTTTAATACCATCCCTCCTGACTCAGCAGGGTGTGTGGCTTTCTTAACCAATTGACTTGTTCTTTTTAAGTACATGAAAAAGAGCATGATGTATCTTAACATCAAAATGATTTGCTGGAAAAATAATCTTTTAGTTGAAAATAAAGATAGTACTTTATTCATATTCTTGCTTCTCCAAGGGACAGATAATACCACAGTTCCTCAGGTTCTCTCTGCCCCAGGTTTCTTGCTAACTTTGCTGAGGATCTCAAAAGTAGATACTTACCACATTTCCTTGTACCAAGTTTACCTCCTTTGAGCAGCTTCATTTGGTGTGATCAATGCAATCAATATTACCTTGCTTTGTCACTACTGCCACTTTCAGAAGATTGCTTTTTTTACTTTCCTCTCTGCCAGCACCTCTTCCCTTCCCATCTCCAGCTATTACTACTTTTGCCCTTATCTTAAAAGTTTTGGCCCCCAAAGCCCACATACAGCTTTCAAAGTCACTTCCTTGCCCCGGCATTCACTCTCATATCTACCTGTCAGTAGAGAGTTCCTCAGTGACCAGCCCTCACTCTTCCACTTTGTCCATCAACATCCCCGTCTGGTGAGGTGATACAGTATTGCATGCCACTATGGTTGCAACTTCCATGCCTGGTTCCCCAGTTTTTAGTAAGTTTGGCACCTTGTGATAGGCAAGGCACCTTGAGATAGACATCTGCCATGTACATACTTAACTCAGTGCTCTTTCCACCTAGAACCCATGGCCATGAATCCTCAACTCTATAACCACAAGTAATTTCCAGTTCTCCTTTAACAATTAAAGAGACTGCGTTGCTAATGTTTGCAGAGGAGTGCTGCCTCCTCAATGATGAAGCTGATCAGGAACAAAGAACATATGTAATGTCCAGACACAAGAAACAATGGACTTAACTTTATCCCCCTGTGTACTACTTACCATGTCCAGGTGCCTATCCTAAGGTTTTACTGCATTCCACTGAAACTGTTTGGTTTACTACAAGGTTTTCAATTCCTACCACTTCATAACTAATTAAAAAGGTTTTATGAAATATTTCTGGCAAATACACCCACATGTCCCATGATACCACTGTGTGCCCAAGCTGGCAAAGCACAGAAGTGTACAGGGAGAGGCAGGAGAAGGCAGGTCTGATACAAAATCCATTGATGGCTACTCTCATTTTTTCTAATGGACTTATGTTCAGGATTATTTGGCTCATTAGAGCAAGTGAGAATCTGCCACAGTATCCCTAATCTTTGTTAGCAGATGTCTGCCTTTGGACCATATGTTGGGTGTAATCACTTTCAGTTGCCATTTCTACTGCATGGTGAGCAATTTGGCAACTACCTCCTCTCATCTGAGAGGCATCTGGCATAGACAAAAGAAAGCCCTGTGGATTTTTCTAGCAAAGAGAAAGATATTGAAAACAAATTATGAATATCAAAGACCGTATGTGGAATGGGCTGACAGTGCTTCCACAGCACTGTCTTCAATTATTCAGTTTTCTGTATGCAGAAAATCTATTTATTATAGAAAATTCATAATATATTGAAACACTGAGATGTGTGACTGCACAGAAAATTAAAAACAATTTCATCATATCATGATTTTCATCAAAGCAATGGTACTCCTGTTGTTCTGGGGTTCAAGACTTACGCCACGTCACACCGTGGCATCATACTTCATGTCACAAATTTGCACTTCACTATCACCAGAGTATGTTTGTCTTTCCATATTTCTTCTGTATCTTTGGATTATGAGAATAAAAAAAGTAAATCTTGTGGAAAATTGGTAATTAATTCTATGCCATTTTTAAGTCAACTTGGTGAAGCGTCAAAGGTTTGTGATGAAATACACCAGGATCATGAAACTGCTCATAAATATTCTTCACAGTCTCTTTTGCCACTTTTCAAATATTTCTCAGAATTTAGAGCTAAATTTCTTTCAGTTTTGACTAACTCTTTTGATAGATGGACATAAACCAAACACAGTGTTATTCACACTGCTTCCTTCTACTTGGTCTTCATGTTCCATGTTGGGTGCTTTCATTGCTATTGCACTATGAAAGCACTGATTTTCCATCTATTTCACCCAGCAATAAATAGTAGCAATGTTTTCTTTAAGGTTTCTTTTTGTTTTAAAGTGATTTGTCACTAGAGGAATGTTCTTTTTGGACACAATATATAAATGCATTTTGACACATTATAAGGCAAAGCTCTGATTAATAGCAATTTAAATAAATCTTCCTTTCTCTCACACAGTAAAAAACTACTGTGTTACTGGCATAGCTGTGATTACCATAGGGAATTCTGCCAACTCAGCTATGCCATCGACATAACTTACTTCAGCATCTCTTTGACCAATATGATTATTATTATGCAAGAAATGAGGTCTGTGGGAACAACTTCCGGTTGAGAGTTTAATTTCCTGATTGAGGCTCAGATTCTGATTTCTGAGCACAGTGTCACAAATACAGTATAATATCAAACACCAGGATGATTCCCGATCCCATGTCCATAAAGGAAAGTAGCTTGGTAGATTGCACATAAATGAAAATGAGAGCAGAATCTGAACACTGAAGACAGAGCACCACAAAGATTCACTTGTTCAAAACCTCACAAATTACAGGCAGACTTTACTCAGCATGTGTAAAGGTGGCAGACATATGCCAACATTTAGAACAAACACAATCACAGATGTTTTAATCAAATTGTGGCTCAAATGTAATTGAAATAAGCTTAAGAATTCTTAACATCATTAATTGTTCAGTTCTGTGTGTACAGTGTGGATGGGAGGAAAGAGACACACTCTGATGAGGGAAAGCATCCCAGGAGCTTGTTTCCTTAGCAATTTACAAAGCAAATGAAGGTAACGTGAAACTTCAAATCTTACAATATCTGCTTTATTAGACTTTAGTTTCTTGTTACTCCTTTCTCATTAGAAAACCCTTTTAAACACTAAAACCTCTATATAGCTCTTTTGCCCCTTTCAAATCCCTTTCTCTAAACTCTATGGCATACTAGACTTTTAGCTGGGTACATGAATTAGTTCCTTGTGATACTGTCCCACGGAGGGTATTTTACTGATCTAATAAAACCACAAAGAAATTACTATATGCAAGTTAATATTGCAACTGAATTATTGATTTTGAAGGCTTCATTTCCAACCCAAAAGTGGCAGCATGTTTGAAATCCATGCAACTAGATCCGTCTTTGGCAAAGAACCAGCCAGCCATAGTGACAAATTGTTCCACCATGACATTTTCCTCCACTGCTCCAAGAGTCAGGAAATGATGTGTGGCTGTGGGTACATACAGTATAGACATCCCTTAATCATACTGCACCTCTCTAGTTATTTTTATTGAACTTTTGCTTTTTAAACACTGAGATTCCAGGACTGTAAAAAGGATGATGACACCTCAGTGGAGACATGACAAAAAAAGTAATTTAGTACTATAATTTGATGTCAGTCCCAAAGTGTCATTTCTCCAGGCTGAAGGGCTTGGGAGGAAGCTTAAGTATCTGATAGAACAAATACAACCCAATTGGTCTAGTCTGTGCTCAGTCTTAATTTCCACATTAACCGTGCTTCAATACAAGGAAATTATTGAGATTTAGTCAGTAAATATTTGTTTATGAGGGGTTTTGTATTGTAGTGACTGTGTCCGTGATGGATCTAAAAAAATGCCTTAATTTCAATAAACTTGGAATGAAAGTGCTATAGTTCATTCACGCAACTAACCGGTGGAAAATTTTGCAATATACTATTAAAGGAAGATTTCAGTGCTCACATAAAATGTAAAGCATTAAGAAAATGTAAAATAACAAAGTAAAAACAAAGCATAGAAAAAAAAAATCAAGAATTCATATTCCATTCTGAAGTGTATTCCCAAAGGAATTGCTTAAATACTATATGAATACTATACTATAAGTATACTATATGAATACTATATTTTAGCCCCCTGAAAACAATGGAATATAAGAAAAGAAAGAATGAACAGCGAAGTGTGTAGTAGGAAATTAAACAGAAAAAAGAAAGTGAAGAAAACGGACAACTGTTGAGCTTCCATGGAACTTGGAGCTCTAATGTAATTTTCTTGATTTAGTTTTCTTCTTCACATCTTATTTCCAGGAAACCTTTGCAAGTAATTAAATGATTTTTCCAACTAGTATTTTACTCATAACAACATATTAAGGTCTCTAAAGAGACTTAGTTTTTATGTGAAAACAAGTTTTGAACCTGGATGGATTAACAGAGAAGGTCTCAATTCATACAATAATTACGTGCACGTGTCAAACAGTGCTATCAAACATATCCCTACTTGCTACCTAGACACAGATTAACAACTGTTTTTTGTCAGCCTCATGAAACAAGCAGGAGAACTACCTACACAATACTCAAGATAGAGAAAAAATAAAGTATATACATTTTAATGAATACATTAAAAGTATTTCACGCATATTGATGGGAGTAGAAACAAAAAACTAGCAAAAGAGGATATTTTACAAAAGATTTTACAAGCCACTACTGAAACAAACTGTCCTGTAATTCAGGTGTGCAGCCTCAAAGACATACATTCAGGGTGTTCATCTAATTATTATGAAGTTTCAGAACAGATATGAAGTTCAAAATGTCACATTGTCTCTTCTGTTTATAGAAGAACAAAGTTAAAATGCAAGAATAGAGTTTGAACAGAAATATGGGAGCTGTAGTGACTCGTATGGAAAGAAGCAGTAAGGTGTGATAACTATTATCTTTCATCAAATCTCGATATGTATGCATGTAGTGCATTAATTTGGTCTTAAGACATGACTTTTTTTGTCTTCTAAATACAAGAGCCGTCTACAAACCTTTGAAAATATTTTTCATAATTGTCCCATCACACTGTGTAGTATGATCTTAAATATTTCCCCCCACTCCCATTCTAGAGTCTGTGCTGCAGTTTTAGTCAGATGGTTACATTTCCATAAATGAGGAAAAGATTAAAGAAAAATGAAGTTATTCTCTCACTCTCATTCATAATATTGTGTACAAATCAAAGCAAAGTGGATTTTGAATCTGGAAACTCCCATATATAATTTTTTCATTAAGACTGAGAGTCAGACATTCTGAAATTATCTCCAGTTCAAAGCTCTCTTTATTTTATAATGCTTCCAACATTTTTTCATTACTTATAAGGAAATCAACTGAAGAACAGATATTTAAAATTGGAAGCCATAATCTGCTTTTGGTGGAAAATCAGACCACTCGGCTGTCTTCTATAATAATACTAATAGTAATCCTAGTCCATCCATTCTGAAGATTTACAACAGCAGGAGTGGATTAACAGTATTCTAGCTCTAGAAATTGCCTCTCAAGTCCACGTAATCAGAGTCTGCATTTAATGTATGTGTTGAATAAGTGAAAATAAGCTAACAAATATACAGCCTGTCAGTTCCAGCGAACCCAGACTGCAGAGAGCTGACAGCGTATAGTCTCTTACACAACTATGAAAATTACAGATTGTAGCATGAAAGATTGCACATTGTTAAGCAGTGTCAAACCACACTGCAGTTTTCATGTGTCAAATGGTTAATTACATGAGGATTATTGCTAGAAAAGCACAAGATCTGGGTGATTTGTGGTGAGTGTCAACTCAGCCATTTATTTGAAAACACTTAGGTGTTAACACTCTGTTAATCCAATAGGTTGGATTAAAAAGAAACTGTGTTCCAGTGAATTTGATTTTTCTTTATCTGGTTTTTGTGATTGTGGCTCTGATGCTATCAACTGATGTTGTATTGGTGTCTCTAAAGGACAGTCTTCCAACCTGAAAGCATCATCTTGTGAATGTCTGAGGTTGAAGGCATGCACAAACAGGAGTTCACCGATTCTGTCATGCCACAGCAGCACCCGTGCACTAGCAAGAAACAACAGCTCCTGCTTCAGATTTTCTGCCTTTGTCAGTTAAAAGCAGTTACAATTAGATGCTTAGATTTATGCTTTTTTCAGTGGTGCTATGAAAGAGTACTACCTGCATTCAACTGCCACAAGTAGGGGAAAATAACACAGGGTGACAAAATGGAAAAGCTTGTAGACAGGTGCAAGTGGAGGCTTAAGGCCTGTCATAAGGCTAAATTTCATAAGGATGACTGAGCTAGCAGACAGACCTCACCACCATCTGCACAGTTATATTTCTGGTTCTGTGACTAACAGTGAATTTACAGGGGTCTGGAAAATAAAAGATGATCTCAAGCTGAATTTTAATAGTTACTTGCTATTAACTTGCTATTTAATAGTTACCAGCTGCTATTAACTTTTTATTTAATTTAAAAAATTGTGAAAAATTATTCCAAACATTTTGCTGTAAGTACATAAATTATAGATGTTGCTTTTAGGGGAAATAGATGGTTATTTCTTCACAGAAAGAACATCATTACATCAATCAGAACTTAAAACAAATGAAGCAAAATTCAACTCTTCACAGGTGTTATCAAAAGAGAAATGAAATGGAAAATCAGAAGCCGAACAACATGTAGAAACACTTCTAGGAGGAGAAAGAAAGAGATCAGGTCTAGAAATCTCTAATTTTAATATTAATGGCATCTGGCAGGTTTTTTAATTTTGATGAAGGAAAGAAATCCTTACTTTTGCAAAATATTTTTGGCCATTTTTCTGCTAGTCAAACTCTAGCCTTTGTTAATCTTAACTCAGACCTGGACAACAAAACAAAAAAAAATACTGCTGTGCATTCCATCATAAAGCAAAGCAGAGATTATGCCATGAAAGCTAGGAGACAGGAAAAACATTAAAAATTTAAAGCCGTGCCGTTGACTTTGTCCCATGTCTTCAACTTAAATAGCGCAGGCAGGATTTTTTTATCCTGTTCATTCAGTAGCTGACAGCAGCTGCATACAGTGGAAAGACTGGGTTATTTCAAAGAGGATTTGCCAGCTAACTCAAACCAAGAATGGAAAGACAGAATTGGTCCATGATTGTTTTGATATAGAAGCACTCCTATTGCTTTCACCTACTTCTAACTTGCTTCAGCTTATATAGAAGGAAACCTTTTTACAGATTGTTACCTGCAGAAGACAATCCATGTCCAACAGCTTCTTCAAGAGTGATGCTCATCTCAAAGGTCACTTCAGTAACACCTTCTGTTTCATGTGGTTACTCTGTCTCTGGACCACTACAAGCTATATAACCAAAACAAACAGTGTAAAACTCATTGATGATGGAAAAAAACTCATGTATTCTTAAACATAAATTCATTTTTGCATAGCTCAGTAGAATTCAGCTTCTGGAGCCGCATGTTAGGATGTTAGAGGCAGTAATTCTGCAACAAGAAGAGAATCCCCCATAGAGTTCAAATTCAGAGCATCTCCAGAGAACATAATTTAATAGATAATGGTCATGCTTCACACACACAAAGACAATACTGCTAATTAGTTCATTTTCACTAATTAGCTTACTCTTTTATCAGAACAATCATTCACATTTATTCCAGAAAACATTTGAATGATAGACTGACATTTAGTTAATTATCCCTTAAGAAATTAAATGCAGCTTTAAGTGTCAGACAGGAGTTACACTAGATATTAATGCTTTGGCTGATACTGTGTTGCAATTTGCCAACAGCCCTTATTAGAAGAAAATAAAATAGCCCAGTGGAGTGAAATAAGAAGAAAGAATGACAACTAAGAGTAAAGTGTCTATAGTTTATCTGTATACAGTGGGAAAAGGCTAAACTGGCTATGAAGTTGAGATCTCCTGCTATAAACAAGGCTCTCAAAAAGACTGCACTTGCAGTCTGCAATTTTTTCCTTTATGGAGTCTTCCTGAAGAGTAAGATACTCAGGCTGTTTAACTATGAGATAATGTTTAAAAACATACAATTGTTACATAGTGTCATATAGGCAGTGCTGCTTTTTCAGAGCAAGTCTTCTTCCCTCTTCCAAACTGCTTATACCCACCTTCACAGAAAACACACCATGGCCATGGGACTGGGCATGGAGAACAGGCCTTAAACAATATAAAAACATACTCAGTGGAAATGAACTCTACAGTCCTTACTATTTTAAAATTATTATTTGGCTTAGCTTTCAATTATTTTAGTTTTCCTTGGCATCCTCCAACTGTTTCAAAGAGTAGCCATCAGTCTGTTACTTTTTTAAAGCTTATCTTCCCACCACCTGGACATGGACAAGGCAGAGGTGTTTAATGCATTCTTTGCCTCCATCTTCAACACTGATGACAGACTAAGGGGCTCTCAGTGCCCTGAGCTGAAGGACCATGACTACAAGTGATAAGCTCCCAGCTAACCCTGGATTGTTCAAGATCTACTTTCCAACTGGATCCCTATGGGGATCCCCTAAACTATGGGGCCTGATGGCATTCATCCGAGAATCCTCAAAGCACCAGCTGATGTCATCTCAAAGCCTCTTGATGACTTTTGAGTGGTCTTGGGAATCTGGAAATGTCCCAGATGACTGGAAGCTGGTGAATGTTGTCCCAGTTTTCAAGAAGGGCAAAAAGAGGACCCTGGAAACTACGGACCTGACAGTCTCACTTCAGGACCTCGTAAAGTTATGGAGAAGATTATTCTAGGATGTATTGAAAAACCACCTGAAAGACAACACAATCATTAGTCACAGTCAGCAAGGCTTCATGAGGGGAAAGTCCTACTTATCAAACCTGATTTCCTTCTATGACAAGGTAATCCTAGGCAATCAGTAGATGTAAAATTTTTGGACTTCAGCAAAGCTTTTGATACTGTATCTCACAGGATCCTGCTGGACAAAATGTTCGGCATACATCTAAATAACTGTGTTACACAGTGGGTGAGCAACCAGCTCACAGGTCAGGCACAAATAGGTAGAGCAAACAGGATAACATCAGACTGGTGATCTGTCACTAATAGGGTTCCACAGGGCTCCATCTTAGGCCCTGTGCTCTTCAACATCTTCATTAATAACCTGGACGCAGGACGCAGGAATACTAAGTAAATTTGCCAACAACACTAAATTGGGAGGAACCATCGACTCCCTCAAGAGCAGGGAGGCCCTGCAGAGACACCTCAACAAATTAGAGAGATGGGCAATTGCAAACTGCATGCAAGTTTAACAAGGACAATTGCTGGATTCTGCATCTGGGACAGGGCATCCCTGGTTGTTTGTATAGACTGGAGAATGAGAGGCTGGAAAGGAGTGCTGTGGAAAGGGATCTGGGCGTCCTGGTAGATGGCAAGTTGAATATTAGTCAGCAGTACCTTGGCAAATGGGAGGGCCAATCCTGTTCTAGGGGCATCAGGCAAAGCATCATCAGTTGGTCAAAGGAGGTGATTGTCCCGCTCTGCTCTGCATTGGTGTGGCCTCACCTTGAATATTGTGGCAGTTTTGGTTACCGCAATATAAAAAAGATATTAAGCTATTAGAGGCTGTCCAAAGGAGGGCAATGAGAATGGTGAAGGGCCTTGAGGGGAAGCCGTATGAGGAGAAGCTGAGATCACTTAGTTTGTTCAACCTGGAGAAGAGGAGACTGAGGGGAGAACTCATCATGGTCTTCAACATCCTCATGAGGGGAAGCAAAGGGGCAGGTACTGATCTCTTCACTCTCATGACCAGTGACACGACTGGAGTAAACAGGATGAAGCCGAGTGGGGGGAGGTTTAGGTTGGATATTAGGAAAATGTTTTTCACCCAGAGGGTGGTGGGGCACTGGAACAGGCTCCCCAGGGAAGTAGTCACATCACCAAGCCTATCTGAGTTCAAGAAGCATTTTTACAACACTCTCAGGCACATAGTGGAATTCTTCGTGTGTCCTGTGGAGGGCCAGGAGTTGGAATTGATGATCCTGATGGGTCCCTTCCAACTCATCATAATCCATGATTCTATCATTCTGTGATTCCACCTTCCCTCATTAACTCTTCTGAGTATTACCAGCATTACACCCAAATGCCAACACTTTTCTAACATTCACTTGCTTCTGAAATTATATGTCATATATCTTTTGTACTAGGGTGTGGACTGATGAAAAGTTGACTTGCCAAAATCATGCTTAACGGCAAGGGTTGGTTTCCATGCCCTGTTGAGAGAGGAGTCAAGAAATCAGATCCATTAATGAACCTTTGATGTTTTGTTTTTCAAAGAAAGTACTTTTTCAGTTAAAAAAAAATAAAAACCAGAAGGCAATTTAGGACAGTGATTCTTCTGAAAGGAGATATTCTAGAAGACTTGAGGAATTTGTTACACTTCCTTCAGATAGACACATTTAGTATTTTGAGTTTGGGGGAGGGGTTGGTGGTTGGTTGGTTTTTTGTTTTTTTCCAGAGAAAATTAGATCTTTGTAGTCTCATAAAGTAATTTGTACTCGTCAGGACTAGCCCAAGGGAACTGGGATCATGCATCCTTTTAGAAAATTAAACTGAAGATTACCTACACACAGAAATTATCAGAAAATAGTTTCCTTCTTGAAAATAATCTTAATAACAGTAGTACTATTGTTTCCACCTGAATCAACCCCAAAAGAAAACAAAATTTTAAAAAATTAGGTTTCTTATGAGTCCGTTTTATCCAAATTTTCACATCAGGAACAGTGAAACATTACTTTTCTCAAACAGTCTAGACTTTAACATATTGCACAGCTGCTCTGTTAAACTGACCTTCTTGCTAAATCTGAAAATGCCTAAATTGTCTAACTTACTTCAGCGGCTTCTGAAGATGCCAGAATTTGCACCTTCCTGGCAGTAAAACAGCACCAGTGGGACTATTCCAGACTCCCACAATCAATTTCAGAGCTCCCAGGTTCCCAGTCTCAAGCCTATAATGGAAAGGAAGCTCAAAAATTATTTGTCTCCAGCCAGGATTTTCAAGGCTTTTTAGGCAGGACTGGAAGCTGATTCCTAGTTCACACCAGGATTTTTAGGCTTCTCCCTTGGAGACTGGTGTCTTGGAAGCACTGACAAGGAACTGCCGTCATCTGCCTTCTCCATCTACTGTCTTCACATCAGGATGTCTCATCAAGAACAGTGACAGGTGCCACACAAGCTGCAGGGATCAGTCTACATCTCCAAGACAGACTCACTGTGTGGGCATGCTAAGGCTGATCAGTTCTTTTATTTTCAGATGTATCTGGCAACGATTCTCACTCCAAAGCCAGTTTTCTCAGAAGGCAGATTACCATTGCCCCCTGAAATCCCATGATGTTTTGAATTTATTGTTTTGCGTTGTATTAGTGACCCATTTCCAACAAAGAAATCACCAGCACTCCCTGGCAATGGTTTGAGTTATGGTCTGAATTCAGATTGCCAAGAGCTTGGCTCAGTTACTCCCAAAGTATCGAGTGCCATCTGTGATGGGGATATACACTAGGGTATATTCAACTGCTATCCCAAAGTACAAGGATTTGCCATACTCTCATATATTCTGTATAATATCTGCCAACTGCATAAAGCTGTGAATATGTTAGGGAGCCCCACAGGTTACTGTAATATGTAGGAAAATTATTATACCCAAATTGATCATTTGTATCCAGCATTGTCATGCTATCTCAACAAATCATCTTTTTTTCCAAAAATCACAGGACCAGATTTACCCCTTTTATGGTTTGCCTTCACCAGAAAGCTCATTTAGTGGTAAATATAACTTATCCTCCTAGTTGAATTTTGTTATCATTAAAAAGATCTTACCTATATTGGGCAGTCATGAGCAGCCTTGTCTCAGATAATTTGTGTTATGATGAGTATTTCCTAGCAGCTATTATTTGGGGTTTTCAGGCCTATATGTTCAGAGAGTGTTTGAACCAGTAGATTCCTATTTTCCCATATTACTAATATGAAAGTTTTGCAAATGTTTGGCATTTTGTATCAGTGGAATCAATTAAATTAATTTTTAGGTATGTGCTAGAATGCATAGAAGTCTACATATTTATGCTTATAGGATTATTTTACAATATGATGTATGATGTTTTCCTTATGTCACTTGAAATCTTTGTGGTAAAAAAGACTTTTTCACTATCACAGATCTGGTCTAAATTAACAGTAGGATAGCATGAGATGCTTCAGAGAAAATTTCGATGTAGACAACTAATAGGGAACCAAACAATAAGACTTATCAGAAATGATCTGGTGTTCCACACCTTTTTTTCCAGGACAATGATGTTCAGTGAGTAGCTATACATAGTACACCAAAAAGGATAAATAAATAAATAAATAAAGTAATACCAAGACTTCTTTGGAACTTATGTACTAGGTAACACTGCTCTTTAACTACAAGTGGTGATTAATATAAAGAAAAATGTTAATTTGTATTTTATTCTTCTCAGGTACAAACAGCTGTATCCCACTCCAACAGAAAGAGGGCTGTTTGGTAACAGTTTGTCAAGCAGAAACAGGAGGTGTTCCTTCAGCAAGTTCTACATCTTACAGTAACTACTTCCTTTGTGTAGTTTTGTGTTCATGGAGACATGTAACCAGCGTGCCTGGCTGTTGCACAGAAGCTGAGGGAGGAAGCACTGGCATCCTGATGGAGCAGAAACACAGTATGTATGGCCAGTGCTGTGCATTTTCCTCTTGTGCTGCCCCTTTCCCCACCAGTCCTCTTTTACCTTTCTCTCTTGCTAATCCCCTGTTGGGGTGCACCAAGCCACAGCGATCATGTGGAACCAGACACCACATCAGTGCTACCACCTCACAGGGCGCGGGACACACATGGGGCATGAGGTCATTCCAACAAGTCCTACTGCCAGTCAGGAGCATTTCTTCTAGCACATCCTTCAGTTTGTAAATCATCAGCCTAAAGAATTTCTGGCATATTACCTGGCACTTTTACACTCTTGATTTGAAACAATAAAGGTGCCATAAATGTCAATATTTTATATGATTCTGTGTAGGGGCCATTTCCAACAGCCCTGCAGATGGTGAATTGTCTCAGGATCATAGTTTTGGGATCACTACCTTAATATTAAAATTCTTAGGTGACCATAGCTATGAAATAACATGGTTATATTCCCATGATGTTTGTCAAACTACTGTTCTGCTCAGTCTGCTTGTGAGCCACATTCCTCTCTTTTTCTCCACTGCTCTGAGTATGAACCTCTTTTAGCAGAGGTTTTCTTACTCAGTATTTATAGCTCATATAAAACCACTATTGTTCCTTTACATGTGATAAAAATATTTTAAGATTGGCAATTACATGTAATTTAATGGGTATCCTCCACAGTCATTGTGATTTGATAGAGAAAATAATTGTCCTGTACTTCTGGTCCAAGCTTGTCTGACTTTCATAGAGATCAGTTCTCATTACTTCATGATTCTAAAAGCTTCTATAATACCTTGATGAAACTTTATCTAATAAAGACCCTTTCCAAACTCAACACTTATTTTTAAAAGCTTTAGGGCTGACTGACTTTGAGAAGTCAAGAATGAATATAACAAACATAGCAAAATGCCAGCTGAAGGCCGTAATAAAGAATTAGAGAATTACAACAACTACTGATTCCCATAAGGTTATTTCAAGTCTTCACATATTCTTCACATATTTTAAATTTTGCTATAAAAACAAAGGCCAGATAGTAGTTTCTATTTCTCTATTTATTTTCCAGATTTTAAGCATAGAGTTCTGCCAACAAACTGAATTAACTGTTAAATAAAAAATAATTTAAAAAAAATTGAAAATTAATTACATACTTTGTGATTTTCAGATTTACCATAGTTTCTGGGGATAAGTTTTCAGCTTGACCTTCTCAGTTTATAAGCTCGGGAATTTTTGTGAGTGTCCAGACATCTCAGAACATCAGATTTATAAGACCTTAAAAGGAAACAATATTTATATAGAACTGCTTTTTTCTGTTGGAAAAATAAAAAAGTCCTCTAATGAGTGCATTATGTGCAACAACCAACACTGCTTAATATTTGCAAATTGAGACTGTCGCAAGGTCATTTAATATTAATGGCATTTTGATATCTGCTTATTAGTTTAGTCATTGCTTTCACATTCTTTGTTACTTGTTTTTTGTGTGCTTTGTAGCATACTAAGTTACTTACTGTTAATAAATAACAACTGTATGTGTGTGCTACAGGGACGTGGGACCTTCATGGAAGTAACTCTGCTACCCCCCAGAGAGGAGAACTTGTAGACAGTAATTCATATTACTTGCATTAAACACCTATGCCCAAGATAGGATGTATAGCCCTTTGGGAATGCTTGTTTTTTCTGGTTATCTACAGAGTGTATTTAAATGAGTAGCTCAGACTATTTTTATTGACCAGAAGTGTGAATGATAGGGATTCCCAGATAATCAGTGGTCCTGACCCTTTTTTGCCCCAAATATTTGTTGTTTTTCCTCACAAATTTGTTTGTAAACCCTCCACAAACAATATGTTTCTCAGCTATAGACTTTTCCAATCTTATTAGAGTGCAGACTTCAAAATATTTTTTTCCTAAATCTGTTCCAGTACACTAATACCTATTAATTCGTTCTTTACTTCCTTTGGTATTCCCAGCACAGCACAAGAAACTTTGAATTACATCTCTATGAAACCAATATTACTTTGATAAATGAAGCATTTTCACATTAGCAAAAAGTACTCATGCATATGATAAAATCTCCAACAGGGTTAGCAGCTGTTTATTAATGACTGTTGGCTTGTTGATACAGTCATTTCTGTTAAAACATGAGCCAATATATTACTGCAGCAAGTATATCTGTTCCTGTGTTTTTCATTTCATCCATGCATATCAGAACATATTCCTGTTTCTTTTACCATTTGTGTCATTGCAAACTGGGAGCTACTCCTATTAAACTCAAGCAACCACACCAGCATAATACTAGATAAAAATGAAAAAGGAGACAAAGCCCATATTTCTCATGCAAAAACAATTGCCATACATTATGGGTGCTATATATTCATTTTCTAGGTATATTTTCTGAGATCTGATATACTAAAGTGTTCAGAATTATATTGATGAATTATTCAACAACTCTCTTAACTATGATTTATCTGACAGCCAAAAGAATTCATCACCAGCAGAGTTAAAATAAACACACTCTTATGACTTTAAGATTAAATTACTGACATAAACAGAATCTGAAATTCCTACATACAGTGCTCTACATCAGCAGAGAAAGGAATATTTTCTTGTAGTAGCTATAAGAGTGTAGAGACAGTTTCTCAACAAAAGTCATACCTCTTCTTCTTTCACAAGGATAGTAGAAGAACCATGTATCTAAAAATTTCCTCCAGTTGTGTTCCTGACAATAAATGGTGACATAAATGGAAATTTACAGGTATTGCAAAATGTTTAATATAAAGCAGGTAGTACAATGGGCAGTTTACTGAGGTTATCTTGATGCCAGTTTCCAACCATGAGTAAAATCTGTAGTGTACAGGAATTATACTTTTTTATTTTAACTTTACCTGGCATGCTTTTAATTGCCCTCTGAGGAACAAGTTACAACCAGTGAATCCAGTCATCCCCGGGGTACTGTAACCAGGGGTACACAGTTTGGCTTTAGTTCTATGCTTCATAATTAGGCACCCATGGTGAATACACACACAAGACTGAAACACAGGATTCCATTGTGCTTTCACTTATTTGCAAACCTGAAAAGTTTATTTTTAAGCTCAGCATTGAAATGAAGGTCTTTTCTTTCCCTCCTGTCACATGGAATACCAGAGAGGGATGGTTATTCTGGAAGGCCTTTTTTGTTGCATGTGAACAGCATAGAAATTAAATCCCAGGCCAAACATTTTAGGACTTGTAACAGGAAAAAATTGTAAAATACCAAAACACAGACAAAATTCTTCTACTGCAGCTGGAGTCTCTAATAAATTAAATTAATTCTAATGACTTCATACTTATGATAGCATAAGGAATTGTAGGACTGGTGGATTTACAATGCAGTACACTAATCCAGTGCACTTCTTTACATGTTTTTATACATTTCCTGTGTGTTTCAAGAAAAATGTTCTCACACATATATCCGTCAGATCTAGGCCTGGCTTTCAGGCATGTCAGCTGTTTAAATTCAGGGCCTGAATTAAGTCAAACATCTAGTGACTGGTGAAAAGCTACTATCATTAAATATAAACTTGTTTTCTTTTTTCAAAAAAGATTTTTTTTTCAGTTATCTTTCCAAAGTTTTCATAATATTTGCCAAAGCTTGATTTATCAAAACACAGCTGCTGGTGGAAAAGAGAAATACATATTTTTAATGTAATTATTTGAAAATATCAGAACTTTTAAAGCAACTCTCTAGGACATCACTTTTGGCTACAAGTGCACATTCTCACAAAATAATTTTTAAGGTACATTTCTAGTCTAAAAAGTTTATATGTGAACTACTACTTCTCTGCTGTATTCCTTAGCTACTTACTGGAATAATCTTACCCACATGACTGTTTTCATCTTGTCTCAACTCTTCTTGGACTCCCTCACCCTATAAATTTGAACAGCCTCTAAAAATGGTACTTTGATCTGGGATATTATTTTAGATACAACTGAGATATTCATCATAACAACAGTAAGTGCTGCATGCCTTTTAAAATCTTGCACAAAATCCTGCTCTTTCAATTTCAAAGGCATCAAGATATTACTCCATTACTTCTTTCATAACCTTCGTCTCCAGCTTTTAGCCTTGGGACACATGAGAAATACTTAGTCACTTGAAGTGTTAGATTGGCACATTTCCTAGAACAGAAAATAAGATACTTCAATTTCTGAAATAAACAAAAAAGAGCAAGCACCAACCTATAAGTTTTAGATATTGCAAAATATGGGATTTTGTGTGACCTTTCTCCTCTCCTGGAGTGCATACTGGGGCACACATTCCCCTTCCCGATGAAGCAGAGATTATTATACAACAGGGGGCTTCAGAAGCAATGGAAAGCATTTTATTATGATATTAGCTACTACATACCAAACCCAAAGTCCTGTACTCAGCACTGATGGGCAAACGCTTCTAACAGATAAAACCTCCATTCTGAATCAATGGTCTGAACACTTTCAGACTCTCTTCAGTACCAACCGTGTAGTCCAAGACTCAGCTATTCAGTCCATCACACAACAACCAGTGAAGTATGAATTGGATACTGCCCCCACTTTAGGAGAAACCCTCAAGGCCATACAGCAGGTGAAAATTGGCAAGGTAGCTGGGATTGATGGAATTCCACCTGAAGTCTGGAAACATGGGGGCTACATGCTAAATTTCATGAGTTTGTGGTGCACTGTTGGGAACCAGGCGAACTACCATCAGACCTTCAAGATGCAGTCATCATCACCTTATATAAGAAGAAAGGAATTAAATCAGACTGTTCAAATTACCGTAGTATTACTCTGCTCTCCATTGCTGGCAAAATCCTGGCAAGAATACTCTTGAACAGACTAATACCCGCTATAGCAGAAGGAATTCTACCTGAAAGCTAATGTGGTTTAAGAGCCAATAGGAGTACCACAGACATGGTATTTGTTCTCAGACAACTGCAAGAGAAGTGTAGGAAACAGAACAAAGGTCTCTATGTAACCTTTGTTGACCTCACCAAGGCTTTTGATACTGTGAGCAGAAAAGGTCTGTGGCAGATTTTGGAACGCGTAGGTTGTCCCCCCAAGTTCCTTAAAATGATCATCTCACTCCATGAGGATCAGCATGGCCAAGTCAGATATGGCAATGCACTTTCTGAGCCCTTTCTAATAACTATCAAAACTCAAGTGTATATGTAACAGCTGTGGTGCATTTAATGCACTGTTCTATCCTGTTTAAACTTATTCTAAAACAGTGTGCAAGAGTAGGTTATTAGTGTTACTGGTATAAGAAGCGGTTTGACTGAAAAATATTTCCTTCACAGAATGATGAAAGAGAAAACACTAGAACTACCATCTTCCCGTGTTAAACAAAGTAAACCATGCCACTTGGTTTAATTTTAATTTCCTTATTCTGGAGGTTACTCCTACTAATCTTTAATGAAAGAGAACTACATTTCTGACATGAGTGCAACTGCAGAATTTTGATGGTCTTAATTAACAGCTAAATTAAAGCTGTCCATGAAAGACTGTAGCAGAAGGGTATTTTTGGTCCATTCAGTTCAAGTCACTGCTGGTTTAGAAGAGAGCTTGCTCATTTTCTTGCATTCTTTAGCTAGGATTCGTGAAAGCAAATATGAATAATAGAGGAATGCCATTACTGCAGGTTTGGAAGAGAGATGAAAGAAGCCAAAAACACTACAAAAGGAAGCAATGCAGATCAGATTTCTGAAAGAATTATTTTTCTAACCGTGGCTGGAGAGTTAACGTAGAAAGCTTTGAACAGTTATGTGTCTTCACCTGGATTAGATTATACCATTGTAATAGGAAAATTAGTCAAACAAATTAATCCTGTGTACCTAACCATCACTTAGAACAGAATTAAAAGAACCAAGGTGCATTTATTTTTTAAATTAAATATTTACATTTAAGGTATGCTTGGCAGTATTTTTAAGGTAGTACTGCTTGAACTTTGCTGCTTTGGAAAAATGATTATTTGCCCATCATACTGCACATCTTCATCACTGAAAGGTACATTATTTTGGCCTGCTCATATACCCTGGAAACAGAATTTTGAAGGAAATAAGTTCAAACAGGCTGGGTCAGCCACAACCAGCATCTAGGAGGATTCTACAGAGTGGCTTCAAGAGAGAACATAACCCAGTAAACTGGTTTTGTGCCTACAAGATAGTTGCTGTGGACTCCTAACCTCTCAGGGAATTCATCTCAAGTCAGGCATCGAAAGTCCAAAGCTAGGATGTAGGTTGCCTCTGGTCTTAAAGGCTCCCTGGCACAAAAGGATACCAGGTGTCTCAGAGGTTGGGTCAAAAGGAGCCATTTTGTGTAATGAGCCACCCATATATAACCAAGCAAATGTGATAACCGTAAAAGTATTTCTGTAGTACCAGCCTTATTGAGGACATAAAGTTTGTCTTTACAGTCTATGCAATGCCATTCACAGTGGCCAAGATCGTTTTGAGTAATGGAATCGGGATATCAAAGGCAGGAGAACTGCACGATTACACTTTCATAACAGTCTCTTCTGCCTCTTCTGCCTCCAAGAAAATAGCCCTAAGTGAGGACTGACTCCTCTACTCCCAAAAGAGTCACCCTGGCTATTCATCTGCAGAGGCAGTGCTGGCTTTCCCTGCCTGCTCACATGATTTTCCATGTAGTCCACAGTAGGTTGTCTCTGAGGCAAGATCTATAGATGGGATACTCTCTTGGCAAAGGCAGGACTCCAGAGCACAAGTCCCTCATTTTCCAGATGTGTAGTCTAGCCACTACCTGAACAGACATTCCCTACCCTGCCAGCCCAATGTTCAAAAATTGACTACAACTGCATTTTTTTGTGAGGTGCTCCACCCATGTGGCAGTAGCAAGAGATTCTTCTAAAACACCCATGGGCCATCAGGTGCCATATAATTTAGTTTCTGTATTTTGAGCAGGATTATGTATGAAAGACTTAATTGAGTTGCTCAGGGGAAGACAGCAAAAGAAAAGGTTCATCACATTTAGGTTCAAGCTACGTTCTTCACAGAATATGTTTCCATTGTACACCAAGATTCAGCTCAAACTCTGTTCAGCAAGTGAGAACAAGAGGAACTTGAATTATTGGTTTAATTGAAACATCTGAAATGTAAGGTAATCCAACAGAAACAGGGACTTTCCATGTGGATCAGTATATGTTGACTGACAGACAGCTAGCAAAGAGCAAGAAAAGTAGTGGTCTCCCAGATCACAGGGCTGGTGTAAGATGAAGACTTCAGGGTATAAATTTATAACTGTAAATTAGTCACGAGAATGTATGGTTGATATGGTGAGATGATAACTTATCACTTTGGGTATGAAGAATAAGATGAACTGTCTGCTGCCCACTTTGGCTGCTTGGGACTTATCAGAATTACGTTCCCCTTGTTGTCTTTTCATGTTCCATACCATGTAAACTAAAGTAACAATACATACAATTATCATCTTTTAATTCCAACCGACAATAAATAAATTTGACAAAATTGTTTCATTAGTAATATATTCACAGAGGTCACAGAGATCTTCCACTGGTTTTAAACCACAGAATCATCTAGCATTTCACCCACTGAGAAATCCAACAGTAAAAAGCTGTGGTCAACAGTAACTATAAAAAAAACTTTCCATGGAACTCTCAAAATAATGTGTTCCTATATAATGTACACTCCCATAGGAAATGTGTCAGAGTTTAAGCATCTCACAGCGGAGAAAGGACAACTAAATTCTCTTTCTAGATTCATGCTAGAGCCTGTTCCAAATAGCACAGCTTTAATGGGAACTTACTGATTTGAGTTGAGAGCTCAAGGGTCACATGTGATCCTTGGCATGACATTTCTCTGCAAACCATACTGACTTGTAAAACCATAATCTACGCTGAGCTACAAAAACTGGCACAGCTTTTCCACCCTGGTCTAAGAGGCTCAAAAAGCTCAGGTGACCTTTTGATGCCCAAAAAGAGAGGACAGGCAGTATTCATTAGTGCAATGAATAACTATGCTCTTTTTGTAATGCCTGCAATAAAAGTAAGACTACCATCTTCTTCACAGGCAGGGGATTCTGGCCTCCTGGAACTTTACAAGAAAATTTAATCTACTGTTTCCATTCGGCCTATTTACATCATAGTTTTTAATAAAATGACTAATGTTTTACAAGAAACTGGGCATGAGTTAGTCATGACACATGATTTAAGAGCTAGAAAACCAGATTTATTTTAATTTCAGACAAGTAACTTGTTATCTCAAAACCTATAATCATCTTAGTCACTTAAATATGAATAACATTAGGCATTTTGGGATAATTTAAAGGAACTACTATCTCAGGAGTTCTAAAAATGAAAAAAAAAAAAGGAAATTCCAGACAGTATAATTCACTGCTGCTCATTAATGACTTCACATCAAAGAGATATATTTATATGTAATAAATACTTGCTCTCATAAGCGAGGTCTTAGGTTACATCTGATCAGGGAACTTGAGAATGTTTCCCTGCTTTACATTTTTCTCCCTGCCCCAGCCAATTCCCTATCAATTAGGACAAAACCCAAACACACATTGTTCCCCACTTTCCACAGAAGGAAAACCCAAATACACAGGTCAGGCAAGATGCAAGTGATGCATGGACCAGAACCCCAGGGCATGCATGGTATGCCCCAGCAGAAAACTCTAGACACAGCTTTGAAATACCAGTAGGAAACTGATTGAAGAAAACTCACTTGGTTTGTAATGTTCAAAGTGCCCATCAGAAGTGAGTTTCTCCAATATCAGCTTGTCACAAAAAAAAAAAAAAGCCTCCCAGAATGAGTCTCCGAAGTAAGAAATCTCACTCAAGCAAAGATTTGGCCACCAACATTTGAAAAATTCTTCAATACCAACTTTATAGTCAATGAAAAAGAAAGAACACTGGCATCATGGTAGGTATATCCCAAAAATTCAGTGAGCTAAGCTAATTTAATTTTATCCCTTCTTTAATGTATCAAGTGAAGGAATCTCTTAATCGATGAAATGTAATATTAAAGAAAAATAGAAGCTTCAATAATAACCCAGTGTAGCATATAAGAAAACTTCACAAACCACAGTTCTGAGTCCCCAGGATTTCCGAATTCAAAACCACACAAGTTTCAACTTTCAAATCATAATATTATTTTATTATGCTGAAGTATTTAGGATGTTGCTACACTTCTTTTTCAGTCCTGGAGATAGCATGGAAGAAAAAATGAGAAACTACTGAAGATGTATGAGTGGAAAATGTTATAGCCCTGCACAAAAAATAATAACATCATCATTTAAAACTGGCTCTTTTCTGTGCATGTCAAATGAGACGATGCTTGCAAATTTTGAAATTAAAGTTTCTGTTGGCAGTTTTGTTTCATTTTTACTCATTACTTCTAGTTATGTCCTGTGTCATTGTAACCCTGTTATATTTGAAATTATAGGGTGACTAACAACTTCACTTTAACATATTAAGGAGAAAAAGGTTCCTTTCTTTTTGTCTGGTCTCTGAAAGAGTTTTTAATTCCTCCCTTATCTATATGCATTATTTATAAATATGCATTATTCAGTACCTAATTTGTTGATGGGCCAAAAGAATTTTCATGGATCACATTTACAGCTGCTCAGAGAAAATGACTTTATCAGTGATACCACTAACATCATCACTGAAAAAGTTATTTTTGCTGAGCAAAGGGTCAAAATCCTCAAAGACATCTGCTCAAAATACTGATGTGTGTATTCCCCGCATTAAGATAAAACTAACAGAAATCTAGGAACCACTTTCTTAGAAATCTAAGGCAGATTTACTGAGCTTTACTCAAATCAATATTGTTGCCAGAACAAATATTCTGGATACACTGACTTAGCAATTTGTTTTGCTGCAAAGTTCTATTGGAAGCTGTGTAGCTACAGGCCACCTCTTTTATTTTCAGGACTGAGTGCAGTAATATCAGATTTTCCCTGGCTAAATTAAAACAGGGGAGAGGAAGGATCTCTCCATTCAGAAGAAAATTCAGCATATACTATTGAAAGAAGGCTTCCTTTGAAATTTTATTTCCTTTTTGCTTAATTTGGTATGGTCAGTATGAAATTTGTATAAAGTTGTGAAAGGCTTCCATGAAAATTGGTGATGCTTCATCAGGGGCCATTTTCCAGTCTGCAAATGATGGGTTTAAACCTCTTATTTTAATTTCTTTTTTTTTTTTTTCCCTTCTGTTACCATACTCTTGTCAAAAACCCTGGGGAATATATCCATCTCCTAAAACCCTTAGGGAACCTTAGCAATTTTCTGGGCAGCAGTACAGTTAGCACTTGTCGTGGTTACCTCTCTTTACAAACTCAGCAATATACTTTATGTCTACATACATCTACACCCAGCTATAAAGGTGTTTGATAACATCAAATGATGTAATGAGATAGATTCCCAATAAGCCTCATAACTCAGTGACCTATTGTAACTGGCACTCATGGCCTTATGCTTTTTTTTCCATTAAACAACTCCCCTATAGAACTCTGCCAGAGCATCAGCTAAATCAGTTCAATCCTGACACTTTATTTGATTTCTGACCTAGGACTTGCAGTGAGTTTTAGTGTGGACCCATAGAGCTCTCCTAATCCAGTGCCAGTGCAGGTTCGGAGGAGTGACTAAGCATGTTGTTTTGGTGGTTATACTGAAAGGATCAGTACCTAAAGGATCTGTTTACACAGTGCAGTGGGTTATGGGGCATGATCACCTAATGCAGTGCCAACCAAGCTTGTTCCAAATTGGAAAAAATGTACTCAGCGGTGAATTTGGTTGCTTTGTTCCTGGAACAGACTGGCCCCTCTCCAAGGCATCCTACAGTCCTGAGGAGACCTCCTGCTCTGCTGTGAGTCATGGGGACTCTTGGCTTTCCCTACAGACATTGGAACTGTAAGAGCCCATTACTTTTCATACACAATGTGCCCTGACTCTGCCTCTCTGTGTGTATGAGCATGAGAAGATGTCTATAGTTCATTTAGTTCTAAATAGCTGACCACACTGCTTCTGTAACCAGTTTTTCTTGATTTTGGCTTTCTATTTAAATGAGAAAAGTTAACCAACAAGAGCCCATGCTTCCCAAGTGCCATTTCGTAGTGTAACTGTGCAAATTCAGAGTAATTTCCTTAAGTACTTAATTAATTTTGACTTTACTTTCTCCCAGCTTGTTAGATAGGACTACATGAACTTGCATGACTGTCTATTCCTATACTAATGAGTAACCATTCTTTTTACTATTTTTCAAGGATAAGGAGAATTTTATTTTTTAAAAGTGGACCAATTATGTAGTAGATGGCCTTTTGCACTAATTATTGCTGAGTAAAGAAAGAGTTCAACTTTCCTCCATAGTTGTCCTCAATTACTTCCCTCAGAGTTTTGGGACTCCATGTTACCAAAACATGTCATTCTTAGTTTCTCTTTTCTTTGTGAAAAGGTGAAAGCCCTTGGCTTTATACACTTACACTTCTGTCTTTGCTTTAGGTGGGGACAGGAGTGGGAAGCAAGAGATGAACTGGCCTGGAGCTGTTTAGTGGTGCTGTCACTGTTTCTACAATAGTGTTGGCTTCTGCACTTAAGAGTCTCTAGAAACTTCCATGGTGCTCTTCAGAGCTCAGATTATGAATAGGCAGATAATATTGCTTTTCAAGACAAGAATCTTTGCCTGCCAGCTTGCAAAATGGTAGAATTTATTAGAGCCTTAGCTTGTTTCCCCAAATGCTGTGCATCTTCTTGGTTTGTGCTGTTTCAGCACATTCAGCTACCTGCCCTGGTTTTGTGTGGAGCCTGGGACTAGCACCCCACATGCCCTGCTCCCTCCACCCCACAGAGATATTCTGTGGCCCCAACTCAGAGTCCTGCTCATGAGCTGTATGTTGAGACTTATTTTGCTTGACAGGTACTAATATCTACCTCTTACTACAGATCCAGTATGATTTCTGCTCTGAACTAACACACTCACAAGAGTGCATTTCTGCAGCCATCCTCCCAGTGTCTCCACTGTCTCTTTGGTTTGGGTGATAGGAGTGTACATGCTGAACTCCTCACAAATGAAACAAAACTGGCAGTACCCTCAATGTGAACATCCAAAGGCCCAGACTACAACTAGATCAAAGCAAAACTTCTAAACAGTGCAGTAAAGGCATCACACTGCACCATCGTCAGAGGAGCTCTTGGTTAAGCACCTTTCTGGCTAACATAGTCTTTTGTTACTAATTTCTATTCCAGCCCCATTTGGTTTTTGCCGAAGATTCAATTTAGCACTTGAGGATGCAGAAGCCTCACTCCTCATTTCAAATTATTTACAAACTCTTCTCAGGGACTTTAATCCTTACTTAAAAGCAAAACACTAGTTCTTGGTTTTCTGTGCCATTTCACATTTAATGATATTGTTTCCTTTGCCTGAACTGTCTGAAAAATCACAGTCTGTCAAGTACTTTAGCAGTAATTAAAAAAAATAAGGTTCCCTTCTACTGGTTTTCCTTCTTAGTTTAAGCAGTGTTTCTATCTGATGAGGTGTCAGCAGCCTCCAGTTTCCCTCCAAGTTTCAACAAGACCAGACTCAGAAGTGTCCCCATTTCCACAGTTCACACCAGATGACACTCGGCAGTTACTTAAAAGCCATGAGACAGACATTCTCCACCTTCCGAGGCTTCTGGGTATACCTGCAGGGTTCGTATTCCTCCAGGGGCTCCATGAAATCCAGCATCTCTTTTGCCAGATAGCTCCGTAGATGGGGCAGCAAACCAGTGGTTATGGGTTTGAGAGAGTGATGAAAAGGGAAAGCTGCCACCTTCCTGATAAGATTCATTCTTTGGTGACAAAGCATCAGAGTTGGCTTGAGACTCTACAGGAAACAAACCAAACAAAATTGCTAGACCTTGGAAGTGCTGGAAGGTGTTTGCAATCATTAATCACTCCAAATAAAGGATTTCAGCCTTAAACTTCACCAAACCCGATCAAGCTGGTGACAATGCCTCAGGTGAGAGGGTGAGAATGCCTGTCATGTGAGGCACAAGTCACACACCTCACAGGGGTGCCACGAGACACAGGATGCACAGACCTGCTGCCACTCTGACAACACACTGAGAGAAATGGGTCTCCAGAAAAGGCTACCCCCATCTGTGGGGGTAGCACTGTGCATACAACCACAAACTGTGGATGGCTCATCTGCACTCATGAGGCAAAATACTGATTAGCAGCTTCTGCTTTTTCAATCTGGATCTCAACTGGGCTAGTGTTCAAAGGCAGAAATATGACAGCCTAAAAATAGCTGTCAAAAGCAGAAGCTGAAAGCCAGTATAGTGTCTGGGGTTATTCAGACTTGTGGATGTGTTATGAGAGTCTAGGGAATTATAGAGTTAACTCTCTAAAGGCATTCCTTCTGAGGCAAACAGTAAAACTCTTGCGATAGGAAATTAAAACATCAAATTGGAACCTAATCATCTCAGCAGTTTAAGAAAAGAGCTTAATACCTTGACTTTCATTTTATAATTTGCTCTTGATTAAAAGGAAGATGAATTACACATCTGTGTGACTAGAAGTGATTCAGACAGTATAGGAAAGGAAGAAAAAGTCAGTTCAGTGGATTTTTTTAATCTAAATTTATTCTTTCCTTATTTACAGTGACAAATGGATTACATTACAAAAGCAAGGGCTGACATGCTTAGCTTTAGTACCATAGTGATATATTTTCCTCAGTTCACATATCAACTTTTCTACAGCAACATGCTTTATAGAAGAGACTGCAGCACCCCAGTTAAAATGGCTGGCTAAAGTGCACCTCTTCTAACAACCACCTCTCTACTACACGATACAAGAATTGAGAAATTAAAGAACCTTGCCTTTTCCCATTAGAGAGGATGTCCAAGGTAAACTATAGGTTGCCAGCAGATCACCCTTCAGGGTTTTACCCACACCCATCCAAAGTCCCCAGTGCTTGACTTTCTTTTGCTTTATTAACATAACAAAGTTGCATAGAATCCATCTGTGCACAAGCTTGAACTAGCCAGCACGTGCTGACAACTCACCGTGGCCAAACACAGCATTGGTGGCTCTTCATTCTGCAGTAGTCCAAGCCTCCCCTACACAGCTATGAAGGCAGCTCTCTGTAGGAGCACAAGCCCCAATTCCCACTGCTGCTCTTCCCATTTGAGATGGGATTTGGTGTAACTCCACCTTGTCCATTCTCCTAAAACTGTTCCTGTGTTCAGGCTTTCTTAATTCAATAAGCATCATCAACCATTCTGGAGAAATGTCAGAATGATACAGCTGTGTCTGCTTCAATTTTAGCAGTCATTGTTGAAGCTATGGAAACAAACAAGGACCTCTTCAAGAGGTCTGACTTATCCTATTGCTGTTAAATGCAGACTGACCACCATTAATCCAAGGAAAATTGGTACAAATCTCTTGCAATAAGAAAATAGATGTGGAGGAAATAGCAGCTTTGCAAAATTGAAACCTGTGTTTAATTTTCTAACAGGGAGAGTTTATGAACCTGATTCCTATAATTAATGCCTGCACATACAGTTCCCTATCTTGAGTTCCATCCAATACAAACATTGCTTTTCCAGAAAGGGAGAAACCTGTGATATGTACCACAGCAAGAGGGCCAAGCACAAGGAGGTCTGCACACTACCCAGATGGTGCAGAGTGCATCAGACAACCTTGCTGTCTCTCCCATAAGAAATGTGTGTACTTTTAGTAGGTAGGTCTTAATCTAGGACAAGAATGAGGAAAAATGGTATATTGGCCAGTTATAGTCTGCAAATTCATTTCATGTAACCTCTGACATCTTTCTTTTCTGACTTATATATTGTGCCTACAAAAAGAGTATACAGTCCTCAGCTAAATAAATAGATAGATAGATAGATAGATAGATAGATAGACAGACAGACAGACAGACAGACAGATAGATAGATAAATTTGTCCAGTTAATTTAGATTTGTCCCTTTCTGCCCAACAGGGCTTGTCTCATTCATTCTTGTGTTGCTACTGTCGTTCCTTCATCTGCTTCCTGTGCTTTCATTACTCCTTTCCATTACATTTCTCCTTTGGTAGTTTCATTCTAAATTGGATGCAAAACCAAATGCATTTATTCTCAATTTATTAAAAACATTAAAAATATTTATGCAAAGTAAATTTTCCCCATATTAAATCAACTTGTTATTCATAACACGAAACACTGAATATAACAGTCTGCCTTTAAAAAGTTCTAAAACCAGGAGAGTTTTCTTGCAACATTCATTTGTCATTGACATTATCCCTGCTACAAAAAGCAAAGTAACTATAAATAAACAGTCAATATCTTAAAAGGGAACACTATTAGAGCTAGCGATGGAGTGCTTGGGTTTTCACTCCTGAGGCTATACAGCAGTAAGCCCCTTATTAAAGTTGTGTTTTCTGAGATCTCAGTGAAGTGCATGAAACTGCAAAGCTATAATCCATGGCTTGCATTTTTAATACTTAATGCACTTGTTTGCATGTAACTAGAAAATGCCCCTTTCATGTATCGCAGTCTAGCTCTCGAAGAGGAAGTTCATCAAATATTTTCCTACAGAGATGCATTTTTATATGAGTCATTGAGCAACTGGGTCTATGTGAAAGGGACTAGATAATAAATCTAAATGTCTGAGATCTACCTGTAGCTTGTTACTTTATGACCTTGGGCAAGAAATCTCACTGTGCTTTATGTACATATGTAGAGTCATCTGTGACTGCTTGCTACCAGAATTTAACTAATACCATATCAAATATTTAAATAATGTTTAGCATAACAAAGTTAATCCTAAAATTTCAGATGCTGAGTCAAACTGAAAATACGTGTTTGCTTTATAGCTACGGGGAAAAAAATTGTATTGTATGCAGAACAACACCCGATCACTTTGCATGTTAAAAAACTGTCTCTTTAGCACCATGATTTATTTAGAAAGGAAGCAAGTGTTCTGGATAAGCAACCTACTCTTCATAAATATTGACAATATTAACTAGCAGGCAAGATAAATCCTTGGTGCTATAAGTGAACGTTGCTTTAAGGTCAAAGCCATCCCTCTAGTTATTGCTTGCAAAATGTGCAAGACAGAGGAGTTGTACACATTTATTTTTTCTACCCTATTTCTTTCTCTGTCATTTTAAATTATTTGACCACACTAGGCTCAAAGCATGCACTTGTAGATGAGCTTACTTTCCAGGTGGCTTCTCCCAACCTTTCTAACAGGAGGAATTCTCACTTTGAAGCATATACAAGCCATCATTTAAGTCTGAAGAAAAACTTTGGCTAAGCGATGTCAGTTTTGTGATGCTGTTTATTATCAGCTATATTATCCCAGTTTGAGGCAAGGATTACTCAGCATTTACAGGTAATCCACTCAGATCAGTGCTATACCAAATGAGGACAGCACAAGGTTACACCAATTGAATCATTTAAGTTCCTAAATGCATTTCACAGAAGAAAACTACAGAGTGAGACTAACACATGACTTCAATAAAAAATAAGTTTCTTTTAGCTGTCATGTTGAAAGCCATGAGGTAAAAGGCAGGGAACTCAAATTATCAAGCTCATTCAGAAGTACAAGGCAACTGGGAACACCAAGCATCTCCTGAGTTTCTCCAGTCTCTGCAGAATCAGGGTCACTTCACACATCAGCCATTAGCAAATCAGATCAGTGAAATTAAAACTGAGTATTAATGAACATTCAGAAATTATGTCATAAACTGAGATCTGCTCAGCCACATCAAGCACATTTCTAGAAGCCTCTTAGTAAATGTGACAGAAATAGTATCTTAATAGCTGAGCTTACAGTCAGAATTGTCACATGGCTTAGGAAGTAATGGACCAAATAAGTCAGGACACAAATATCCTGAGCACCTTTTCCTAGTTTTCAGGCACATATTTTTCTAAACAGGTCAGACATCACCCCTATGACTCCCCAGGTAGTGTCTCTGAGCATATCATGGGATGTGTATTGTGAACATCTGCCGAGTTCATGACCTCAACCACAGAAAAGAGTTAAAACCCAAGTGAACTAGTTTTACAAACATTCCCACAAAAGTTGAAATACACAAAACACCAGAAGATTGAACTTGTAAGTGACAAAGAAACAGCAATTTGTCATATGCAGAATACAACATGCTGACAAAGATTAAAAGAAACTTCCAAGTAGGACTGGGGAGACAGATATGAACTGCTGATAAAATCCCTCTCCTACTCATCCTCATAGAAGAAATACAACACTTAACAAGTTACCCCTATCTCTACAAGATCTCTTTCCAAAAAAAGGCTATTTTCTTTAATAACTGGAATGAATACATTACTCACAGAGTCACTGGCATACTCTCCTAACCATAACTCTGCTGTGCAGGCAGACATCTTGCACTGAATAGCTTAGAGGGGCTTATTTGGAGAAGGAGGTTGTGGAGGGATAAAGAAAACTAATAACTCCAGCCGTCCCCCTCAATCATCTCCTAAAAAGGGTCAAAGTGCAACTGCCCTGAAAAATCCAGGCCATGTCTTGCCTGAATTCCTCACATTTGCAGAATTCCAGACATGATTAGGAGACCATTAATGACAGGGGAAAGCACTGACTGTGTGCAATACAAACAGCAATTATCGAAACCATTGCCAAGTTTATGTCCCACGGATGCACACTTTCTTAAGTGAAACGATTCTGATAAGCAAAGCCTGGCAGCTTAGGAAAGCAAGGAAAGGCAAAGGAATTCTTTGGTGAGTTATCTCCCTTGGGCTGCCAGGTGGTGCAGGAGATTCCACAAGACTGAAGTCACTGCGCTAAGAGAAGGCCCTCAGCATGGGAATGACACACCTTTATTATCACCAGTCTCCAGCCTGAGAGGAAACCAATATACCAGCTAGGGAATTATCTGTACCGTCCCCTAAGCTTTTCTCCTCTTCTCTCACTTCTTCACTAAAGCCCATTATCAAAGAAAACACAAACAAAACCCAGACTAGACTAGAAGAATCTTTTTTTCTTTTTTCTTTTTTTTTTTTTTTCCCCAAGAAGAGAACTAGCAGAATTTCAAACATCTTATGACTGGAGAACATGAAGAGAACATTTCACAGTATGTGGTGAACATAAATTTTTAATTTAAAGCATGTAGCAGTTTCATGAAAAAGTTCTTTCTGGCATAGGCTAAAATAGAATCCTGCAAAACCAGTACCAGCCATGTATGTACTGATGTGACAGGAGGCAAGCTGTCACTAACTGGAAGGTCCTAACTGGATTCATACTCTTAAGTTAATATATATGGAGATAATTCATATTGGAGACCGCATTCAGCTTTCATATGTTATACCAAAGAACTGATTTTCTTAATTGACATAACTACCAGGGGACACACAGTAGCATATTAAGATGTTGTCTACAATCTGCAGTTTGCATCTCTAAAAGGCTATTGAAAGTATTGTGAAAGGTACAAAAGAAAGGGTCTGAGGTATAGAAAATATCTCCAACAGGCAAACATAAAGACTGAGTTTAGCAAGGAGAAGACTGACAGGTGACATGGTTACACACAGTTATGTCATGGAGAAAAATAGCAGGCTCATTAATTGAAGAGCATAATCCTCAGTGGTCAGCTTCTGATGCCAGATAAAGTTAAATTGAAAGTAATCGTTTGTTTGGACTTCGTCAATCATCGACAAAATGCTATCAAAGCAAACCTTCCTTAATTTCAGATCAAAACCGGATGCCTTTCTGGAAGGCATGTTTAACTTAAGCAGGAAGTAATGTGTTCAACATGGATAATGGGATGAAGTGTAGCAGCTTGTGAAATACAGAGAGCAGACCACATTATCACCTTCCAGCTTTAGGCTTTGCAAATCCCTGAGTTTTTTGCTGGACTTAGTCATACTCTGCCATCAACTGTTTTTATGCATATCACAAGGCTGTCTGGACCTTCACTTATACACTGAACTGCACTATACATTCTTTATGTGAACCTTTCCTCGTCCCAGATCAGGGGCAACTTGTTAGTTCACTAAAAATTCATTTGAAGAAGTCTAGCAAAAAATAAAGACAAATAAATCAGCTGTGAACCCTGTGGCTCAGAACCTAATTTTCAAAATATGTGTAAGTTGGTGACATGAAAATCAATTTCCTCTGGAATGTACTTCTCCTCAGCAAGGGCTATTTCAATGCCAATGTGCTCTCTCACATCACTGGGTTTGGCTGTGATACTATTAAATGGAAGTGGCAATTTTTTTTTTTCCTTCCACAATGAATAAACCCCTTAATCTTCTGAAGTGACTGAGTAGGGTTTAAGGTCTGGGAGGGTTTGATAGTATTAATATGTGTATTTTGGAAGAAAAAAGGCCTGAAATTTTCAACATAAAAAACAGAGAATATTAGATTACAGTGATTGAGAAAAGCAGTTGGGAGACAACTCCATCAGAGACTTGAAAACACAATTGCACTAAAGCTGTAAGTGCAATTCTGAGAAGCAATGAACTAACCAAACGAAATAACTGAAACAACCAAGTATCGATGGAGTTGCAAGTAACGGGGCAGAGGGAAATCAAGCTTCATTCCTGCCATGGGCTTCCTGCCCCCTTCCTACTCACTGTAATGTGTCACAAATGCAACATGATGCAAAACGTCCCTTCGCCCCCCCTCCCCCTCGGTGTAGGCAGAGGGTGTACATGGAGAAAAGCACTGCAAAACCCCCAGCAAGGTTGGGAGCCCCTGGGAAAAGACACTGGGCTTCTCCCATGCACTAGCCCAAGACAATTCATGCTAACAATGGGCTTCTTGGTGGGGCTGAGGGCTGCACGTGATACCTTTTAAGGATATAGGACATATTCTTAAGCAAATGTTTGAGATGCTGCCCTGCAGACACCGGCACAATAGGAGAGAGTGGAAAAATGCAAAAAAAAAATATATCTATGAAAGAACAAACAAAGAAAAAAGAGGAAAATGGGAGGGAAAGGAATATTTGATGAGAAATCTTTCCTGTGCTCGCTGAGCCCACAAATCCTCAAGACCACCCTGGATATTAAGTGAAAACATGCCAAAAAGAAAAGAGGAAATGCTTTTCACAGAGCAGCTACATTTCAGCTCTCAGCTTTAGAAGTGCCAGGCTGCCATTTTTAGAACTTATATAAGAACTGTTTTTACTCTCATTTTCCATTAGTTATGAATTGTTTTCTATTAGCAATCTATTTTAAAAAATTTTGACAAGAACCAACTCTCAGTCATATCCATTCCCAGAGGCAAATTTGTTTCATCCCATTCTGAATCCTGGTTGGTAAACAAATCCATAAATCTGTTCTGACAATGTCATCAGATTAGGCACTGGCTTTTTGGGGGTAGGGGGTGGAGCATGACACGGCAAGAAACAACTTCAGAAGAATGACAAAAGCTTAAAAAAAAAAAAGCTGAAGTGAGAGAAAACATGAATAGTTCAGAGAAAAATAGTTATTAAATAATAGTTACAAAATTTAATAGTTATCACAACCCCACATCAACCTCATTTCTCTATATTCAGTAGCATTTGATTTGGATCTGTTTCCACCAGGAGTGAAGGTTTTTCATATTCCCTATGGGAAAAAAAATCCCTTCCCTATTACACAGCTTTGATGGATTTTTTTTTTTATTCCAAATCCAATAAGAAAATCAATCACCTTCTTTCATTCATCTGCAGGGAAAAACCCTAAATATAGCCACTTCCTTTGGTTGAGGGAAAAGAGGGACCCTGGGCTACAGAGCTTTAGGATCACACTACCTGTAGTCTGAGTGCATACACTTGGCGAGATATTCATAAGGGATTAAAAAACACATGTCCTACATCTTTTTATATGGCAAGAGGCTACACGGCATTTTCCATTCTAAAAGGTTTGTGAAAGCTTTTAGAAAGAATAGCTTCCTCTAAAATGAAAAATCAAAAGAACAAAAAACCAGAAGTGTTACAATAAAAAAAGTCTTGCATGGGGAAATCGCCTTTTTTATGCCATGAAGTTTAGGTAGGGTAGAAATTTTCACAAGTCTGTATTTGTTTTCACAGGCTTTTTTAGGGAAACTCCAAGAGCAATAAATGAAACGGGGACATTTGGACTATGCCTGTACCAGTAAGTGACACAAGGGGACACTCCCAGAAACTACAACTTGACCATGTGAATCATTCACTTCTGGTATGGGTTTGACTTAAACTATGGGGAACACTCTCAAAATATTTCCAGGCATAATTTCAATCAACTTGGATCCATTGCTAATAGGTGGTCTGCATGACTGTTTTGAAGGGTAAGAGTTTAATAGCATAGCTATGAACTGCTCCAGGTACATTGGCCTTGGGGCCAGGTAATGGGCTGGCCCTGTTGAGTTTCTAGTCTAGACCAATGCCAGACTGATGCTATTGCTAAAGCAAAGCACACTCCGCAAGCACTAGAGCTGCTTTTTCTTTAATCAGAAGATGAGAGTCTCCATGCTGAATTATGTAAAGCTCTTCCCACAGTCTCTCTTGTGCAGTCCCAGTGGCTCCCACATCCTCTAGGAGGAGAAAGGAGGAGAAAGCTCAACTCAGTGGTCCCTGCCCACGGACCCCACACGAAGCCCAAACCACCCCTTGGCCAGCAGTCAGCCAACTTCACTCATCCCCCTATTCCTAGTGGCAGAAAGCACAATAGGAGTAACTTGTTCACTGCCTAAATAAAAGTTACATATGCTATGGGAGTGACTATAGTTTGACAATATACATTTTATTTTACTTTTTATACTAATGTTTGAAATTATGCACCAATCCTTTATTAAATTTATGATATTTTGTTTGACGAAGAAAACGCCTGTGAAAATTATGAAATGCCACACTGAGATTTCTGTGCAAACATTATATATCTACACCTCTGATGTAAGTTTCCTCCTAAACCAGTTTTTTTTTCCCCTGCAATTCCTCACTGCCAAATAAATGTATTTCCAGCTGTATCTGTGGGAAACAAATAGTGTCATGCAATGAACAGCTAGGAAATGCACACCTGTCATAAACTAAAGCACATCTCATGGGATATATTATATTCCATTCCCAACCTACCAAGAAAGGATACAATGAAAAAATGGATTGGTGTCAACTGCCAGATGTTTTCAAGCCTCTCTAATTAGGTAAAAATTAAACAACTGCTATGTTCTATATTATAGATATTTTGCAGATGTGTAATTCACATAAACATAAAGTCTGATTTTCATTTACACAGAGGCCTATTTACACTGCTTTAGCATCACAACATTGCTTAATATTGGCCTTAGTTACTTAGGTTTGTATTTCAAGTTTCTTTTTTTTTGTAAGAGTACCTAATAATCAATTTTACATACGCATATCAGGATAAGGCCCGTCGTATGATGGGCATGACTTTAGCAAAGAGTCTTGAGGGACACCAGAAGGGAAAAGAAGCATTCTCTATTACTATTTACATTTCGTGGAGAACAAGTCTGCTGAGAATGAGTTAGGTTCAATTTATCTGTACTGTACATCTTCACAAATGTCATTGCATATTTAATTGTAACTGTGATTAATTTGTTCATGGGGAATGCAAAATGTTGAGCTGTTTCCATTACCTGCTCTGCATTTCTCCTCAGGCTTTGCACAAACCCTCAAGATGAAAAACATCCAGGGGAGAAAAAAAATTAATAAATCCTGCTTGTACCAAAGCAACAGCAGTTCCTCATCTTTCAGATTAAAATAAGAGGAAAATTATCATTAGACAAGATAAAAGGGAAAAATTTACTAGGAAAAAAAGCTAATATTGAAATAAATTATCTACTTTATTACGTTTCTAAAAATGAAGGGAAAAATAAAGTTCTTGGGTTCTTTCATAATAAGAAGTCTGTTTTATCTAGCTGTTCACAGATATCGTGCATGAAAGACCATAAGAGGAAGAATACTTTGGTGCAAATAGTTCAGCTTACAGAAGTCAATATATTTTATTTTTATCTTCATCCCAAGTAACAATTACCAGATATATATAGTTAGACTCACATTTGTAACCCAAATAATTAAGTATTTTTAAAAAGAAATAATATGCATTTTATTAAGAACTTAAGGCAGGAATGTGATTGACAATGCTTATCAGCACCTGTCTCCACCTATTTCCAGCACGCTTTTCTCATACTCCTCAGACATAGAATTCTGTATTTGTACTGCAACAGCAATGCAGTCCCTCCACTGGGGACTCTGCTGCTGGGAAGAAAAGCCTGATAAACCATATGCTTAAGAGAAGGAATGCCTGGATTGAAAATTATTATTACTACAGAAGATTAGACAAACATACATCCATGGTGTATCATTTTCCCCTTGGAAAAGACCAAAGCATGGTTATTAATGTATTTAATTTTTTTCTCAGCATTCCCGAATCATTATTTACCTTTTAGCCATCTGGTCTAATTGTTAATTTTCCTTAGAGATGGAATAGTAATACTAGCAGTAATTACTTTGTGCTTATGGTAACCAGGATTTCTTTATTATTATAGGCAGTATGTGCCTAAATGATATTGCACTAGTTGAAAGCGTTTGTCCAAAAAACTACCAAGAATTCATGTGATAATCCTGATTAAAATGTTGTGGGGTTTTTTGCTATGTTACAATTGCTGGGAAAAGCGAGTGTTAGTCTAACCACATGTCCAACTATATTTGCAAGAGAGTTTTGTGAACTGCAGAGAAGTCTGATCTGGGTTTCTGGTTTCATTTCATGTTCATTTTGTGAATAAATTTAAAATTACAAGGAGGGAATAGCTTTTTACACACTTTGGTTTGTGTGGAGCATAAGGATGAAGGCTGCCACCTGTTCATGGACAGCATATGCAGAAGTAACCTCAAATATGGGCTGACAGACCAAAGAGAGCCCAGGAGACATCAACAGTTGGGCTACAAACACCATTCCAGAAATCCAAGATACTGTGTAATATGCATGTGCAATAAGTATGTACAATGCTCTGCAATATACCCTAGAAATCACTTATATGTCCTGTTCTGCCTCATGTATTCTAAGCTGTAGAACACCTAAAGAATGTCTTTTTCCTCCTTTTGTGCATTTCTGTCTCCATGTTACTCTCTGTTCTCAATACTTTCATAACTTTTCTGTAACTTTTCTCTTATGTGCTTACAAATTATGTCTCTATTTGTCTGTTCTTCTCCAAAACTTTCTTTAATATTTTGTTCTGCCACTTATTAACCTTCTTCTTTCCTTCAAATCTTCTTTGTTCCATGTGAAAGAATGGGGATAATTTCACAGCATGATGCAGTGTTATCCAAATGCACTGGAGCAGGCTCTGGACTGGACAGCAGTGTCTGGATGCACTAGCATGCACAACCAGACTTAGGTTTATTTGCTAGCTACACCTCAGAGAACTGTTAGCATAGCTGCTTGTAGTGCCCTAGGCATGATATTTTCTGCTAATGCAAACATTGCTATACCTCTCTGCATTAGCAGACACTGAACACACCTGTCTCAAATGCTCAGACCAAGGATCACCTGTGTATTTTGTTGAAACGATAAACCCTCTCAATTCACTCAGGCATTAAAAAAAAGCTGCAGGAGTATAATGGTGGTTGAGATACAGGTCACAGGATCAAAACAAAATACAAAACAAAATATCCCTCCTATATCCTTCTCTCTACAACACCATATAATAAAATACTGATAACAAATAGGCTGCATCAATCACAGCAACGTGTTACTCAGTGCAGGCATTGAAGAGGGCACAAGACTGATATCTGCATTCCTTCTCATCTTCCAAAAGAGACTAGTAGTTAGGTAGGATGTGTTAGAGATCTTGCCTTAGGAGATATGGTCAAGGGGATCACAGCTGCTGCACACCATTCACAGCAGGGCACTTCCACTTCCCAGGTTCCTAAAGGATGCTCCCATCCCGGTCCCATGCCTTCCCAGCTGCGCCTCCCGAGGCCTGTCTGAAGACAGCAAGCAGTTCCAAGAGGAGTCCCACCATATGGAGACTAAGCTAAAATAACATAGCTACTTCATATGGAGCAGGAGGATTTCCTTAATTTTCCACTTGTCCAGCAAAACTACATGTGTGGGAACCTGGCAGACAGAGGAATGGCTGATCTGTAGCTGCTGGAAGCTCCTCACATGTATCTGCATCACTGAATGGCTTTGGGAAGTATCAGTAAGGCTGTATGGGATGGGAGCCAGGGCAATCTCAGTGGATATTCAGGGAGGGGAAAGAAAGTTTACCAGCAGTGGTAAATAGTGGGGACAGAGAACTCCATCTCTCCCCACTGAGTGCCAACTGAACCATTCATCAAAATATTCCTCCTTACTCCAGCACAGGGGCAGCTCTCACATCCCCTATAGCCAGAAAGACCTTGTGCCCTAACTAGACTGCCCTTACCTCCCCCACAGATTAGACATCCTGATTCCCTATCTCTGCTCCTCCTCATCCTGCCCTTCCTCACCAAAGAAAGCATTTCCTTCCTCTGTTAACAGCTCCCTTGCTTCCCTTGGTCACCCCTCACGCCACGCATTCCTACACCCCTGCATTTCCGGCAGCAGTGACACAAATGACAGAGGCTGTCAGAAAAGTTCTCCTTGTGCCATGAGGAGAAGGAAGCCAGAGTCAGGAGGGTCCCATAGATTGGACCTGTGGATCCTTCTGCCCCACCAAAGATGGGCACCAGTCACCCCCCCCTCCATCCAGTACCCAGTTCCTTTGGGTCTTCCTTCTGCAGCAGCACCAGTATCACTAGGCATTCAGTGAATGGATACTCCTCGAATAGCCCTTCTTCAGCAAGATCGCAGGCAGTCAGCAGTCACTGTTTTCTCACTCCCATTCATCTCTGTAGCCAACTGCCTTAAGTAATCACATCATTTAAAGAGCCCCACGGTCTTACTTCCACCTACTCCTTTCCTCAGCAGCTCACTGAGCCTCTGACCACCCAGACACCTCTCCCCTGAGCCTTCTCAGCCAGGCCAAACTGCTGCTTCAGGGCCCCAGAACAGACCCAGCTTTTAAGATGCAGCAGCAACAACAAAACCACTTGCAAAGTGTTTTAAGTACATCTGGTCCTCTAACGAGTTTGAAGCATGGTCCCTCCAACGCAACTGAGGGGATAGAAGTGAGCAGGAATCAAAGGATCCCTTTGTCCCATACAAGCACCAAATAAAATATATCACCAAACTTCATCTGTCTTAATAGCTTCCCTTCCCAAACACACCCTGGGCCTTGTAAAGCAAAAAGAGTCATTAGACCATGAGCCTCACCTTAAGGAAGTTTACTGTTGATCTGTAATCTCTTGGTTTTTATCTCTGAGATAAAATAAACGTCTGGAGGAAATTCTGTCCAAGTCAATCCCTGCAGCCGTATTTGATTACCCCTGCTGTGTACCTCTACAAGAGTCAAACTGCAAACAAACCAGATCCTACTATCAATAAAATTCAAAGAAAGTCTTCATTGAGATGTGCTGGGAATCTAAAGAGCCAAAGCAAAAACCCACCAGTTCCAGTCCTTAGCATGGGGAATAAAATGGGATGTCTATTTCTTTAATTTGCTATTTTTTAAAGAGTAGTCCAGTCCTTATTACAGCAATATTTTTATTCTGAATATTATCATTCCTACCACAAAGGAGGAACAGATGGAGTTTCTGCTCATTATTGTAAAACAACTTAGCTCATTCATATTGACTGGGTCAATACTGAATTTCTGAGTTTGAACACTATCAGTGAGCGAGGCCCTCTTTCTAAATCTGCTCCTTGAAACCACGGTATTTCACGATGTGGGTAACTCTAAGTGTCTGAAATGAAGCATTCAAGTGTAAAGAAGAGAGGGATTTTGGAATGTGGTCTGTGATTATGAACATCTTTCTATTGGATTGGTCAGTTATCACACATCACCTCCCAAGCAAAATAGATCACTAATCTTTTTACATAAACATTTATCTGCATTCTACCAATACAAAGCTTAATAAGAAAAAAACCTTCTGAAAGCTGTGTTACTAAATCATACAGAGAAAAAAAATAGAAACTTTAACAGAGACTCTTCTACCTAAGCTTGTTCAAATTGAAAAAAACAGGTGGGTATGTGACAGATATAACGAATATAAACAACATTTGTAATCTCAACTGAACCTACAGAATATAAGTATCTTCTTTGTAAAAGTCTGATTAAATCTTCTAAAAAATCTGTTTATCAAATTGATCATACAGGGAATCAGAAGTAAAAGGTTTTAAACTGAAGCAAATGAGGTTCAGGTTAGATGGCAGGTACTGTGAATAACTTATGAAAGATTGCATAAAGAAACTCAGAGATTTCTATCACTGTAATTCCTGAGAACAGGTTAGATAAATTTGGCAAGACGTATATAATATATTCATCCAGCCTTCCTTGGCTCAGGAAGGAACAAACAATTTGTTCAGTGCAGATCATTGTTCTTTGTCATCATAGCGGTCGCATTAATTTTGAATCACACAATATTTACTACCTAGCACTTAGGAAACCCATATCATCTGCTTGCATTTATGCAGTTTCCTTTTCTTATTTGACAGATAAGAAAACAGCAGAAAAACTATCTCATTACAGCCTTTAACAAAGCTGTAGAAAATTCAACAATTCAGGAGTTTCAGTGCCTGTTATCACGTTCACTAATGGGATTAATAGTTCTTCATAATGGGCTAGCAGAGCTAGGTTGGTTTCTAGAGACATTAACACAGAATTTCCCTGCTATTGTTGGTTTGTTGCACACAAAGTATCATTTAAAGCAAGCTTTATTTGTTTTACCTATAGCAATGGATTAAGGAAATAACCTTCACTCCGCTCTTCCTCCACATCAACATCAGTTTAAAGTCCTTCCTGGCTATGTGCACCCTAGGAATATATTTTCCTGAGAAGTAGTTTGCTAAATAGAATGCTGGGAGGGTGGAAA
Source organism: Lepidothrix coronata (assembly GCF_001604755.1). NCBI lineage: Eukaryota > Metazoa > Chordata > Aves > Passeriformes > Pipridae > Lepidothrix > Lepidothrix coronata. Next base: position 2,414,564 of record NW_016690215.1, read on the forward strand.
AAGTCATTATTTTATTAGAAACCTGAACTTCTTGGGTCTGTCTTGTTGGCTACATTTGCCAAGAAGCATAATGCACTGGAAGAATAATTTGAAAATCAAGAAACATTTATTCAACAATGACATAATTTTCCATTTTGGTTATAAATGTTTTAAGGTATTTTTAAGTTTGCTGTTACAGCTCTTTGTTTTAGTACCATCATTGTATCCTATCACATAATATATATTAGCATGCACAGTATATTTTTTTGTGTAAACTGCTGTACATACTTCAACACCTACCTTCAATAACTTTCTCCAGGTAATGAGTTAATCATAACTGTACCAAAGCTTGCACATTTGAGCTTTTACACTTTTTTTTAAATTGCCTCTACTTTAAGTTGTACTTAATCTAGCTCCTTCATAAGACACCTCTCTTTAAGTGACAGTAATAGTCTAGTTCCTAGGGGCTCCTAGTTCCTAGGACTACAGGAATAGTCTGTGTTGAGCCTGAGGTCCATATTTGTACAAGGGCCACCTCAGGCCATTCCATATGAGTGGTTTTGGTTCCTGGGCTACCCTGACGAAGCTGAACCAGGTACTTAGGGTCTATAGGAAGAAGGAAGAAATTGATGCTCAGAAGCAATATCCACACAGCCAACATGCCGTGGGAGTTGGCCTTTCTGAAGTCTCATGCACGCATAGGACCACAGCCTGAAATTCCAGCAAGAATTTGGCACGAGAGCATTGACTTACCCCTTAAAAATACTAACACTGTGGTAATAAAGTCAGCAGTGGTGATGCCTACCTCTCTGCAAGACGTGGTTAGAGCATTTCTTTATTTGGGACATTCCTCAGTTCAGGAGACAGATGGACAGACTGACCACTGTCCATCCTTTACATGGATCAGAAAAAAAGGCGTGTCGGGCAAGGGGAGACCCAACAAAAGAGCCCACCATGATTCCATGATTCAGCAGCCCAGCAGCAGGGGGACTGACCTTTGATGGGGAGGAATTTTGGATTCCAATCCCCCTTCCACAAGCTGTTTATGTATCTTAATATAATTGTTTATTAATTCAAAACACACAAGAAGTCCCAAAGTGCAAAGAAAGCCAATTAAATGAGAAAAATAGCAGGCACCAGAACCCATGAACTACAGTTCTCATCTTTGTTACTTTTGAGAGTTTATTCTGGAGTGTTTGCATATAATGGTTATTTACAACATATAGGTGCTGGCTTGAATAAGGAGGAGTGAGATGATCAGTCACACTTAATATATCATAAATACATAGGGTCACACTTAAAGAAAATAATCCTGAAAATTATACTTATGATAAGTCACTGAGACAGCCAGCTAGGAATAACATGCATATTTTAAAATCAAAATCAAATGAGAATGGAAGAACAGAACAAGAACATCAGTGCAAGACATTTCTTCTTCACTTTTTTTCCTTCTTTCCAGTGTTATCACTAATACATGAATATACCAGGTGCTCATCTATCATAGATTTCAACACAGGTTGTGTATTTTATCAAAAAAGCTAATAATAATGCAAAAAGTAGATTTCAACAAAATTGAGGCCTTCTAACCAATGAAGAAAAGATAGAAAGATATACATAATTTTAGTATACCTTCAAAAATTGATCATGGCAACAAAAAGCTACATTATATTTCATGCTAGTTTAGCCATAAGGCTATGACAAGACATGGAGAATGGAGATAGAAGTATCAGGAAATAAAATTATGGTTAGGCAGACAGGTGAAAGAAGAAAGAGTAATGAAGTATCATTCTCTTCATATCATATTCTTATGACCACCAGTCAGAGCAGTACATCACAGGAGGGTTACCAGGAGACAGAGGTGGAGATCTACACTTCACCCGTGGGAGGAGCAGCTTGTTGAGAGATAAGCGACCAGCTGAGGGACAGAACAAAGGAAATGATAACTCTGAAACTCATAAAAATGAAAACACGCATTAGTGTGTGACAAAAATAATTTCCTTAGGCTCTGCTAGTGTATCAATATGCCAGCACAACCCTTTAATAAGGTTGACTCTGTCATAACTATAGCAGTATTTTGACCTAGCACCATACTTTGTATTGGGATGGAGCATTGAAGAAACACCAAACTCAAGTATGGAAACAAGAAATCCAAACTGAAAGAAGGTAAATCCTCAAGAACCAGCAGAAAACACTGCATATACTCTTCTGAGTTAATACACTGAAGGGATTAAGCGAAGTATTCTCCTCTGGTTTAGCTGTTGCAAGGGCAGAAGGAGAGGATCTATTACTGTCCAATCTTGAGCCAGTCTAACCTACCATGCAGTAAAGGACTATTTCAGTAGCAGGATTCATCCCTTTCTTCCTCTCCTTCTTATCTGTCAGGTTGAAAAGACACATTTTCTCATAAATGATGGTGGAAGAATGCCCTTAAGTGAGCTTTTACGTGATGTGTACGGTGAAATCAGGCTTAGTGCATGTGCATGTAAAGTTGCCCTACCCAGGCATGAAAAGCAGGTTACATCAGTTTCATTTCCCACAAATATCCCTGCAGCCACATTTCACTATTTCCATTCAGACGATCCCTGACAGTGGCCCAACATTGCCGAGGGAAGGGATAATAAGGAAATTTCCACGGAGGGAACATATGCTGTTACATAAATGCTTCCATAGGCCTGACTACTGTTTCCTGAGAAAGGAAACTCCATTCATCAAGTCTGTAATAAACTGACATCTCATCAGCAGGGGAAACAAGAGGAAGGTACTTGTGAAGGGAGGAATCTGTCCCTCTACATATAGGAACTGTTTTCCTTTGCATGCCTAATCTGTGAGGTGACTAAAGTTTCACCCACTAGTGCTATAATACTCACATGGGAAACATTAAGTTAAATATTACAAAATTAAAGTGTAAGAGTTATTGGAAACTAGAGCCGAGCAAAATATTAGAATTTTCATCCTGGGGGAAATTCTAATATTTCAACATTTGTTTTCTTCCAAAATTAGAAAGGAAATACTGAAATACCTATTTTTTCATAGAATGAACATGTTCTCAGCCACTTTGACATTAAAATGAATTTGACAAAGGTGTTACAACATCTCCTGGGAATTGTTGTTAAGGTACCTTGTACTTAGAATTGTGTTAACAAGGGATATTTCATCTGGGTTATTGAACCAAAGCTGTAAAAAAATGTTTGAGGTCGGGTGGAACTCTCACTTCATTTTTGCTTTCGTTCAGATTATTTAATCATTGTATTCCCTTTAGCAAAGAAAAAAACAAAAAAACCACCCCACCAAAAACCACTCAAACCAAACAACCAATCAAAAAAAAAAAAGGAAAAAAAACTTGTTCTGTTCCAAAAGGGAAACAAGTTTTGCAACGGAGAAATCATATCATTCCATTTTTTAAGATATTCAACAGTGTTCTGGATTGTGTATCTGATTTTCAGAAATGGTTCTTTTTTTGGTTAAACTTCAAAATGAGATAACTAATTTTGGTTCATATGTTGTTGCCAAAACTAATTATTAATATGGATTCAGTAAGTATCAATCAATTCACAACTGAATTGAACAAGAAAATAAATCACTGAAAAAATCTATCTCATTTTTTAAAAATATATTCATTTTTCATAGGCTTCTTGCTTTAACTGAGTGCCCCCATAGGTAACCTTTAAGCTGGGAAGTTGAAATGCTCTCCTGATATATTTCAACACTGACACCTTAGCAAGTAGCATCCTGGGAACTTCCTGCTTTTGTTTCTTCAGGAGGAATACTTTTTTTGTCTTGATATTGTGTTGCTGGGTGCTCCTTGCTGGGTAGATCACCTTTGTTATTGGAGTATTGCTGGTATGTTGGCTGAAGTCTGTGGACTTACTAAGGGAAAGAAGTAAGAGCAGAATGTAAAAATCTCAGAAAAATGCCCTTATGAAGGTGAAAAGGTATCTTGCTGCAATTAAATGCATACTAAAGCACTTGAGAAGCTAATAGAGGGGACCCCACTGCTAAGATTCTTTTTGCAGATTTAATCAGACTAGAAGTTTTCCACTTACTCACAGATCATTCATTGATATTCTGATGTTAGTTTAGTTGGCACATATAATTTTTTTTATTAAATAAATAGGGCCTGAGACCTCAGATGTTTATATACACACATTTTTTTAAAAAAAAATCCTGTTCATATTTTTTTTCTGTTCTCATATAAAGTCTAAAGGTTAGGGTTTTAATTTAGGAATAATATTTTCATGGTTCATAACAAAATCTGTAAATCTGTATTAGTTTACATTTTTGGCAACCTTCATTATACCCTAGTGATTCCTAGAAGTCCTCGTACTTTCTCACTGGTGAGAGATACTTTCCATAAAATAACACAGTATAAAAAAAATTATTATTAGCTCACTGTGATGTATTTTAAGGTGCAGAGAGTGTATTCAAAGGAATAAACTTACTCAGTGTCCAGTTTTGTGGCTATGTTTTCCAGTTATTATGTTGTAAAAATGTACTTTTAAACCAGCATTAGAATGTTCACTAGCGAGAAAGACAGGAGATAATCCTAGTTATTTGTAACAGTCCCACATCCCTTAGGTCTGACAGATAACTACAGTTCACCTGACCGAGGATTTTAAAGGGTTTGTGGGTTACAGAAGGGTCCGCTCTGAGAACAACTCTAAAAATTAGTTCAGAAGTTCCAACTCTCTGCTCTGACACAGTATCAAGGTTGATACCTGCATAAAGTATGTTTGAAGGCTACTGAAATTTGATAGGCAGTATACTGATGCAAAAGAACTTTTCTCATTTTTTTTTTCCGAAAGGATGCCCGAGTTGTCACAAAACAATGATTCAGCAAATTCTAAATAGTGCACATAAGTAGCCAGGCTCATACACCACACACATGCATAGTGCTGCTCAACTAAGCTTTCTGAGAACTGTGGGGCTATGATCCATCTCATGTTTTTGCAAACGATCCCTATGTCTTGCTGCATTTAAGATGGCAGGATTTGCCTAGGTAATGTGTCAGTCTCTGAGAGGAGTAAATGAATAGTGCTGTTGCAGGTGGTTTTGCTGTGGCTATTCAATACTGGTAAATATATTTTTGTCTTTTTGTGGAATTTGCCTCAAGAAAGAAATGGAATTTTGTTTCATTAGTGCTTTTAGAATCTCAGGAATGTTTTCTCTCCAGCAAATCCATTTGAATGTTCATATCAAATTGATGTATTCCCAGATTGGTGTACATTAACAAACTGAGAATATTTATAATTTTATATGCCCATCTTTACCAATACTTATTTTCAAGAAGAAGCCTATACACACTTACAGAACAAAAAGACAACAGAAATAAATAGTTCTAATAGTGAGAGATATGCATTTTACTGTACCTTATAAGATACTATATATCTCCCCCAAAAAAATGTTGATTGATTTTCTGTACATATTTAGTGCAGAAAACTTTCTAGTAATTTCTTAAAATGCTTGAAAAGATACCTACCAAAAATTACCTCCTTAGGCATCTCATGTGACTTTGAAGTAGAAAGCAGAGAAAAGATATGGAGCAAAAGACAATACTGGTAATCTTTCATATAAGCAGTTCACCCAGAGATCCAAAGCAAGTAGTACTGTATCCATTTCACAGAAGGAGACATGCATAAGCAAGAAAAAGAAGCATCAGCCTATTTGCTTAGATTTTTTTGTTTCCTGGCTTTCTACTTGGATGTGTACTTCAACTAGTAGCTGTAAGGGCTGCAAAACAGCATAGAGTAAAGTCAAATATTAAAACAGATTAAATAGTGTGAAACAGTGAAGATTATGAGTCGAAGATCTACATTAATCTGTGCAAGGGAACACTGTGTGACAAGCTTTAAAGATAATTTTTATTATTAACAGAATAACATTATGAGAAACTAAGGCAAATGCTGTACATTAATGAAGTGCATTTAACTGGAGCTCTAAAAGTGTCTATCTTAATATTTTTATCGGTAAGTGAAATGAAAAAATCAAAAGCCATGCTTAGCAGAAAATCATTTCCTGCCTTCATAACAGCAGAGCTTTACATGCTTCCCTAGTAGTAGCAATGGCACATATCCATCACAGAGTGCAATTCTCACAAGTAAAAGCCCAGTCAATAGCTTTGTCACACTGAGAAACAAACAGAAAACAAACAAACAAACAAAACAACAAACTACAAAAAGACTGTTGACAGACCGGACATGTATACTAGAAGTTGTACGCTTATAGCCAGGTTTTGAGAGAGGCAGAAGCAGACCTGAACTGTTCTAGCTGGAACAATAAAAAGAATGAATACTGAACTGTCACTTGTATTCATGTATTCTATTTCATTTCTTCTATTCCAAGTTCCTGTCCCTTTATTTAAAGTATTTCACCGCTTTAATTTTTTTCTCTTTCTTTCTTTTATAACTACTTTGTCTAGACATGCTGAACAAGTTATTCATATCTATTGACTTCAATCTGTGAGGCAAATTCTGAACATGCCAAAACGACTCATACAGATTGAGTCAGATAATGTTTCTGGTATCATGTTCTGCAGAACACTTAAGTTACACATGTAAACACACACACAGTGAGGTAATTTTTGAGGTACATTCACTTTAATATTGTTTCCAAATTCAAACATTTTCCCAAAAAAAGCACGTGTCCTTTAATCTACTGATCTTTATGTCAAGCAACTCTGAGTATGAAATGAGTATTGTATATATTCTATATCATATCAGAACCAGCTGTCTTGAAAATTTCTCCAAGGAGAAATGAAATAAAAAAATCCCTGGAAATAAAATAATTCTAGGAATCTTGTATGACTCTTAATGAAGAATCTTTCATAATTATTTCATAACCTAGGCCATATTATATCTGAAATGGTAAGCCATGCTTATTTTATATCTGAAATGATGCTTGCAAAGCAGTACAAATCTAAGCCAAATCATCAGTTTTAAAGGCCAAAATCGTGAATGAACCGTGCCATAAAATGACACTTGCAGGAATGAGGGAAGAATATAGGATGTGTTTCTTCTAATACTCAGAGCTGAAAGAAGAATTACTCTTTTCATAATGCATCTTGAATTTCAAAAACGTAAAATACTCCCATGGCAAACAGTATGCCATCAAAAGTCCCAACAGGTAGATATTGCTATGCACTTAATACACCTGCTCAGATAGTTAAATATTCTATTTTTAGGGGAAGAAAAAAACGCTTCTTTTTACACATAGAATTTCCATGAAACTAAGCACTAAAGATTTTTGTTTTCTCTTATCCCTTTATTTCTGTAAAATGTTGCACATTGCCATCTTATATAAGCCAGAGGAACAAAACCACCAATGTGTTGCCTGAATGATTCGGTGCAGCTACTCCTTTCTGTTCCAGCCCATGTAAAGCTGCCTTGGGAAGCAACAGCAGCTTTGGCAGCACCCAGATAAACTGTATCCACAGACAGAGAAAGACAGTGTGGCTCTCCAAAGACAAATTCAGGTCAGAAAAGACAAAAATCCAAAGCGTCAACAAAAAGAATGTAAATATTTTGCCTCCGCAATCCAGTCTCTAATTTCTAGATCTTTCAAGTATTGTGAAAGAAGATCCTGTCTAATTCCCAATTGCCAATTCTTCCTCATTGCCGAACTGAAAAGTATTTAGCCTGTAAAATCCAGTTCCTGTACTTTTCACTACAAATACATCTTCCATTTTGCAATTTGGATTCTTCCTACCATTTGCAATCTTTTGGACTTCGTTGTGGGTATTGCTTAGACTTACTTTCCTCTTATTCTTAACCTTTCTTCCATCTTCCTTCCTATTACTTTTCATGCAGGCAAGACCACAAAGTCACTGTACTGCTGAGATTTTGAATCTGAAATACTTCTGCCAACCTACACCTTCCAGCAAGGCATTCACACAGCTTGATAGCATGCCTTTAACAATAACAGTTATTAGGAGCTACATTGCAAGAGCTCATTTTCAGTTAACAGTCTGTCTAAGCTCCTGTAAAACCGTTAAATTCAAAATCACTTCACTCTGTTATTATAAAAAAAAAAAAAAGTGGTGGCACACAATTAGCAATATAATTATAGAATTATTACACTCCAAAAATTATACAGTCAGGCCCCCAACACCCATAGCTGCAGGGTCCCAGTGCAACCAGGAGATTTTTTTCTTCTAAAACAACAGATATGTCAAGACAGGTTAGAAAGTTTTTCCAGATTTTAGGGGTTTTCTCTTTTTTTCTTTTTCTGCCAAATCTATCTTATCTTTTGAGATGTTCTCTCTAAGAAAATGTACAAATCAAGATATGAAGATGTAAATGAAGGCAGTGGAGTTCAGGTTAATACTCCAAAATTTATCAAGCCTAGTTTGCATCTTGAAGTGAGGATGCTTGTGTGACCTGGCTAAGAACCAAGATGTGAGCCCACCATCGCAGAAGGAAGCTGAAGGCCAGCTTGCTTCTTTTAGCAGAATAAATCCCTCCAAATGCTGGCTATTTACAACCTGCTCTGAAGAAGTGTGGAGTGACTTGCTGATGCCAGTGCTGTAGCCAAGGACCCCCCTCTCCCCAGAGCAGAGTCCACCAAGCCTTCCTGCCACACACCAGCTGCCACAGGACAATAAAATACAGTACTTTTCCCAAAAGCTTAGTTAAGCCTCATTAATCAAAAAGGGCCTTGAAACAAAACCATTGGCTGTTTTATATACATGCCTAGTTAAAATGAGCAGTAGCACCTGACTTCTGTTTACAGGAACATAAACGTGAACACAGGTAGGCATACAAATTAACCCACTGACATGAGGAAAAGTCTAAAGTTGGTTACCTTTTACAGAGCCTGACATTTCCAGGAAGGTATCAGGATCACCTGACTTGCCTGTTCACCTAAACTAGTTTGACACAGTACACTGGTCCTAGTCACAAACTTAACACAGAACAAATATGTGAAATTAGATCCAGTCTTTCCATTTTAAGAGAGGGGATGAGGGAGAAAATAGCAATTTTGTTTTGCCCTCACGTGGTCAGGCAGCTGCTGAAATCTGTTTTAATAATAAAAAAGCAGGAGTCACCAGGTTGAGTTTGCACTCTCCAAGAGCAAAACGCAAAAGCAGCAACCGCTGCATCCCACGCACCTTTGGTAATTCCCCTTCTGGGACTCAATAGTATCTTTGAGGAACTTGAGGCATGGGAGAGAGACCCAAAGGAAGATGTACAAAATAAGCAGCATTGAAAACATGTCTAGGGAGACAACAGGTTAAAATGTAGCAGGATTTCCAGGCTGCAGTGGGCTGTGGAGCTACTTCTGTCAGAAGGTTTCCTGTCTCCGTGTCTGGGTTCAGTTTTCTACATAGCTCCATGCTATAATTAGTCTGATAGCTGTGCACTTATTTAATGAGCAGAAAAGCAACTGCTGGAGTTGTCTATAGCTGGATTGGTGTGTCAGCCTATAAATTACAGTTGTGCTGCCTACACACTGGAGTTTTAAGTCCTAAAGACATTTCTCTGCAATTTGCTAATTATTGTAATTTTGATAATTTTATATGACCACATCTTTACCAAACACCAAACAAAAAATATATTGAAGAGTTTTACTAGTTTAAGCTGGCTAAAGAGTTAAAAAGAAAAGCATTTAGCACTTCCAAGGTGCTTTTCAGTGTGTGAGTGCTGAGGGAACAAGTGGGTACTCAGCTGTTCATTTAGCTGTCTGCTCTGTAAAGAGATGGCAGTCTCACAGAAATGCCTACACAGATGAAGAAATAATTTTATTAAAAGGAAGTGAATTCTCAGTCTGCTCCTCTTCCAGACATTTGCTATTTTTTTCTCATTATTTTTGGTAATGCCTGAAGAAAAGTTGCCTCTTTGAGCAGTTCTCTCTGGCAGTCTTTGCAGTACAGTGGGATAGCCCTATTTCAGCAGCAGGCCCCTGAATGAGGAGCTCAGGAATCTGCTCTTATCCATCAAACCCTCAATGACCTTCACCCACCCTCACTTTCTGCAGTTCAAGCCCTCTTCACTCTGGCACCCCCCGTGTATATTAGGTCTCTGACTGATGGAAGAATACACGTCATGGATATGATTGAACCCCAAAGAGGGATTTGAGAGAGGTTAGCACTGTGTTTCATACTGGATATCTATTTTAAAAGGCAACCTTAGCATGCCCCAGACACTTGTGACTTCCTATTTAAACCTTATCAGCTTTACAGGATCCAAAATAGAAGACACCAGCCTCACTAACACGGGCACCTTCGCACTCCGTAGTGTTGAGCTGTTACTCCGTCACTGCCCCGGGGTCAGGCCACAGGACCAAGTTTTCCAGTAAGCAAATCTAGACAGACTGCCTGCACCACTACCACTGATACCTTGTCATCTGCTTTCCTCCTCTGACCTTCAGGGTCTCAAATAGTTTTAAATAAAGGTCAGTAGGATTCTAGCACAGCACTCTCTGTCTAGAACAAGAAAGGAAAGCACATCATTGAGCATGTATATCCAGAGTTAACGAGAGCTAATTCCCTCTTAATTAACACTTCACCACTCTCTTCCCTCATCAAAAAAACCTGTCAAGGAACTGACATCCTGCTCTTGCCAATTCTTATTAAATTATCTGGAAGCTTATACCAGATTATCACAGTGGCTCCATCTGGTCATATAAATCCCTCTCTCCAAGTTCTTGCCCTCTGGAAAACTCATCTGTTCCTCCTGTGAGAAGAGAGGCAGCTCACCTCACACAGCAGTGGTATGGTGCCTAGTGGACTGGTTTCCAGCATTGGTGCACCCTAATAAACACCTACAGGCCCAACTCCCTGGCATCTGGTACTGGGTGCCAGGATGAGCCATCAAACCTGTCCAGGACCATAAAACACAAGCAGAGCCACGTCTGACTTACAGTTTTTCAAGTTCTTTTAGCATGTATGTAAGAATTGAGGAGTGTCTTTGAGAAAACAGCTATTCATAATTGTCATTACTTTTCTTTTAAAACATTACAGCATAGAAGTATGGATGCACAGTAGTTATAGAGCCAGCAAAAATCAAGAGTGGATGCTCTGTATCAGGAGAAGGAATGCTACTTCCCTGCTTATCATGAACACTGCCCCTAAGATCACAGGAAAAAAAGCATGATCAGGATTATCTGGCATTTTCTCTGAACTTGGATTGCACAAGCCATGACCTCATGCAACTGAGAGTGACAGTGGTAGAATGAAGGGCAGTGACAGGGAAGGTTTGCTCTACACTCTTCTGGTTTCCATTAGACTAGATTTTCTAATCTTTCCTTGCAAAGAAGGGATTAAAAGATGTATCCCAAATCACACAATAGGTATATGAAGAAATCCCAAAAGTTCCTGGTGCCCTCTGTAAGCACTTTAACTCTTCTGGTAGTTATAGTAAAAAAAATCCCATAGAATTGCAGAGTGTTGTTTGCTTTTCACACTGCATTTCAGTAAAGATTATTCATTGTCAAGATTAATAAGAACCAAACCAGAGTATTTATTGTAAATTAGAAAAAAGGGTCATTATCTGTAAAGGACTTTGTAGCAACTTCTTATGTGTCCTTTTTCACACGCAGATTGAGCTGCTACGTGCCTGTATCTGCGAGCCTGGGGATAGTCAGCAAAATCCCCATGGCTGGCTGCTGTGCAGGCACAGGAATGCAGGAGAACTCTGTACATTCTGGTGTGTTAGTCAAAAAATAAACCTAGGTGAGCTGTGATTTCAGTTTTTGACGTGCATTATATTATTGCTGGCTAAAAACTTTTTTTCTTCTGTAATTACCTCAAAACTTGTTACTTTGAGACTTTATCTCAAAACAATGAATTTGAGAAACACTTTGCTATTAGTTTTTCTAAATAATTTAATGTGGCAGAAATTTTGTTTATTTTTGGAAAATTTAGCCAATAAATGAAATAGAAGAAGCTGTTAAAATTGTATTTACCTTAAAAAATAATTAATTGGTCATGCACACTGAAAAAAAATGCTGGGAGGTTAAAGTCTCTCTTCACAACTTGTATCTTCAGTCTGCAACATCAGGTATAGAGAAAAAAACAAACCAATTCCCCTTCCCCCTATGCCCTCCCAGCTTTCATTGTTATTTATTAAAACAGAGTGTAAGCAAAACCACACTGAATGCCCTTGCACTTAGATTTTATTGGAAGGATCTGGAAGGCAAAATTGATTCAAAACGCTGAAGACAAATCTACACAGAAATCTGTTAGAATCTCTCCAGACCAAACCCAGAAACACTAATTAATTAATTTTTTTCATTAGTTTTTGAATAATAACTGAATTAAAGTTCCATTTCATGGTTTCTCATTCCCATCTTTGCTGGATATCAGTCAAAGTAAATCCTCACCTGTAGTGAGAAGTCCAAATTCCCACATCGGGCTTTACTCTTAGATCTTTCAAAAACTTCAGTGACCCAACCTTCAGAAATTATGAATTTTCATCTAAATGTATACTTTGAACTTGCATTTTACATCAGTAATTTACCAGAGTAGCATTCAACTATGCAGAATTATAGTTTTAATGAGTTTTGCAGTCAAGTTGGGTAGCTTTCACAATTGGACATTACTGCCACAATTGGACATCACTGAAATTGTGATTAACAAATGTTGCTATTGATGGTTAGCATCAAATCATCAGCCATTTTGCTTCATTACATCTCTTCCCTACAAAAGTTAAGGAGATCTTGAAAGCATAAATGCAAACTAATTTTGAGTAAGGGGGGGAAAATTAGATGAAAATGCAGGAAGGAAATTATTTCAAAATTGTTGGTGATTTCTAAGTAGTGTGCCAATTCCTCTTTAAATTTTTCACTCTTTCTCTCCTATTTTAAGAGAGAACTTTTAGAAATTTGTAGAAACCTCACTTTTCAACTTAAGTCTGGAAGGAGACAGGTTTTCATCTAATATTTTTGTGATTTCTTTCTTTCTATGAAAAATGCAAAATATTCACTTCTGTAGTAGTTACTGGAATTTGAAGTTCATCTGTGAATGGTGTCTAGCAATTCATGAAGGGGCAAATTTCCCCTCAAGAACTTCGACTGAGGTCTGCAAAAAAACCAGGGGTCAATTTAAAGCTCTGAGTATTTCAGAACGCTTCCATCAACACTGCCTCCGTTCAATCTTAAACATCCACTGATCAGATTATGTGACCAATACATCTGTTCTAGAGCAAGCAGCAGTCACAAGTATTGAGGCCATGTTACTGAGAACGCAGCTGCGATGGGCAGGGCACGTCTCAAGGATGAAGGACCACCACCTCCTTAAGATCCTGCTTTATGGTGAACTTGCCACTGGCTGCCGCAAGAGAGGAGCCCAAAAGAAAAGATACAAGGACTCCCTGAAACAACATCTCAGCCTTGGCCATATTGATCACCATAACTGGTCTACTCTGGCCTCAAATCGGGAGGCCTGGAGACACGCCATCTATAACACTGCTGTCTCCTTCGAGAACACACGTAGGATCACTCTCGAGGAAAAAAGGCAGCGCAGAAAGAACCGTGTATTGCAGAATGCACCATCTAAGGAGTCTTTCTGTTGTGCCTTTTGCAATCAGATATGTCTGTCACGTATTGGCCTCATAAGCCACCAGCGTGCCTGTAGCTAATGTGGATAGAGCCTTTCCCAAATCTTCGTTCGCGAAGCCTAGCCATGATTTCAGAAGTTATATGTTTTGATACGAAAATGAGACCTTAATGGCACAAAAGCTGATAAATTTATTTGTTTGTTCTGTCATGGCCCTCACAATTTTTTCAAATCTGATTTCTAAAACCATTTAGTGTGTGGCCAAATGAACTTATTCCAACCACATTAGAAGAGCACAAGAGTGAGAGCTGAGCTGACACAACACATTCCTTTAAAATGACAAAACTGCCTGACCGAAATTCTCAACTCACAGGGAGAAAAGGAAAAAAAAAAGGAAGTTGTAAGGAGAGAATGATATCTGCAGCAGCACTTAAGCAAGGATGAATGAGTTCCAGTGGGAAAACAGAGGACTGCTTCCTTTTCTAAAGAGAAACTAAATCAGGGTAATTTACTTTGATGTTGATGGGAAATTACTGTATGCTTTAAAAAACTAGGACCTAATAGGCTGCTATTCGACTGGAATCACAATGGTTTGAATGTGAGGAGAGAGGTGTATGTGAGAAGAGGGGATGGGCAGAAGAGTTCATATTGACAAAGCCCAGACAGGGTTGCCCCCAGTGATGTAAAAAGGAAACAGGACAGCTGAGGTTCAAACCAGTTACCAGCTGGATTTTATGGCTATTGTTTATAACACTTTGTAAAGATTATTTATTTAGTGTTAATTAAAAAATTCAGCTCCAAGGGGAAAAAAAAGCAGATGTAAAATTAATGTCTCTATAGAGATTGAAGTGGTCCATTTGGAATTTCAAAGGCAGGAAATTCACGAAAACTATCATACAGTGGAACTGTCAAGCATTCAGTAATATCAGCTACTTAAGGAAAAGGCTCAGTATCTCAGAGGCAGAGTCTGTCACTGATTGCTACGCATATTTAATGCTAACTTATTCAACAATTCATGTCCATGCGCTCAATAGGACTACCTAGTATGTGAGGTGCTATTATTGAAAATGTTCCCTTTATTACCACAGTATATTGCTAAGTGCTATAGTTAAGTTGCCAGGGTTAATATCTATGTGGGGGGGTTAATTTATAAAAGAACTACAAACAGGAAATAATTAATAGACTGTAACACCAAATATTTTTATTAATAAACTATCAATTTGATCCCATCTGACAACCAAGAATTATTGCTGGTTGATCAGGCCTACAGTTGCTGAGGCCTACAGTTCCTCAGATGACAGAAGCAAAGCAGGGCTAAAGAGCAGGGTGAAACTTTCTGTTAGTTTTGGTTTTCCCTCTATAATTAGCTAAAACAACTCTATGGCTGTTGTTGCCATTCTTCTCTGATCAGCTCACCTTGTTTTCCTGTATTTCTCTTTCTAGCTTGCTTTTGATTAGAGATATCATTCTACCCCCTATTACACATAGGGATGGGCCAAGAAAAAGAAGTGATTTGCCCCACATTTGTTAATTCTGCTGTATCAAAACAGAGCATGATCCAGAATATATAAGAAATGCTGTCAGATGCAAGATGCTAATGGCACGTCTTCTTCTCAGTGCATGACTCTTACTTCAGAATGCTTCTACTTCTTGAAGGAAGGAGGAGCATCTGTCAGAACTAAGTCTGCATTTTACTGATTTAGTGGAAACAGATTATGATCTCTAAGTTTCTTTTAGCAAATTCTTTACATTACCTGTACCCTTCTTTACACTAATCTACCACCACCATGGGAACAGCATACCCTAAGTTTAACATCACCTCCTCTCACTTCAAACCATGACAAATGCATAGGTGTTTTTAGCAGGACTGTCTACTTTGCAAGATTTAAAGAACAGGCTTTAGATATAAACACAGAATGAAAAAAATAAATGAGTAAATCATAACTCAAATAAAATCATCAGCCATACTTAAGTTCCTGCCTGGCTGTTTCAGCTCCACTCTGTGGGAATTTCTATCTTGCCTCTCCTTGCGTAGGTCCTGGGACCTTGAATTCAAATACATTCCTACCTCCCCAGGTATTCCCTATATTCTAGAGTCAAATTTTCCTTCTAATTCAAGTGCCCCCTGACAATCTATGTAGCTCAGTCTTTCTGACTATTCAGCAGGATTTCTCTAGCCCCAGTTTGCACATAGCCATCCAGGAACGCACGATCCAAATATGAACACTGATGGGACTGGTCAACTTACATTTTTAAAGTCTCTCTCGTACTGTTCTTAGTCAGCCCTGCTGTCTGCCTCCACCCTGAGCAGATCACTCTTTTGGTCCACCAGAGATTACTAAAACACTCATATTAAATGTCACACAATGCATACATTTTGTCCAGCTTGTGATCTGGGTCCCTTGGCAACTGTCTGTGGAGACCACACAATGCTTTCAAATAACTGAGAAACACTCTAAAAAGTCAAGAAGAGAAATCCAGCTCTACAGGACCACACTGGAGATCCATTTAATTCAGAAGACGATATGAGAGTAGTGAATATTTTGGAACAGAGTAAGAGACAAGGGAAAGAAGACAGAGGTATTTCCCTTGTATATTCCACTAACTCTTGGCCCTGCAAAATCTAGGACTTTCTGAGCCAATGGTTGCATCAGAATCTTAATGTTTAATAGGGCCTTGGTGGAGTTTTCTTCCATGAACTCCTCTCATTGCTGTGCCTGGAAATGCCAGAAAGACAAGCTCTCCTCCAGTCATTTACTTTAACTGAGGTTCCCATGACACAGAAGGCAGTGAAATGCATATGATGTTTCATCACTTCAGAAGATAAGTACCTGGAAAACAGACAGCTGATTCAGCTTCAGTCTGGATGAGAGCTTGGTGGTGCTGCTAGATGGAAGAAAGCCTCATCTTCCATGAGCCTGGAATTAGATTTTAACTGACTGTATGTGCCAGCCTGTGATTACAAACCACTGAACGTTCAAGGCAGCTTTCTCAATTGCCAGATGTCCAATTAACTGCACCCCCAAAACTTACCTAAATGAGCAGATGCATAATTTTCAGGGTTGTTTCAAGAAGTGGGCAGCATGAGCTGCTAGTTAAAGATCCAGCTCATCCAGCTACTGAAGACAGTGCTGACTGTCCCAAATCTGGCACTCTGCAGATCCCAAGGCAGAATATGCTGGCTGTGGTTTCCCGCATCCATAACAAGGAGTCAGAGTCTCTGCATCTATACAGAAAGATTCAGATTTGCAAATAAAACACAGCACAGACAATATATGAGAGAGCCCTGAAGAGAAGAGAGCATGCAAATGCTCCTGAAGAAGTGAAGTCCATGGGGAACTCCATTCCAGGAAGGAGGATGCATCTTTCCCTCTGTATAGCTGCAAAAACATTTGTGGCCATACAAGAAGCCTGTGGATTTAGCAGGTCATGAAAAAGTACTAAAAATATATTCTATTTCTGATGAAATTTTTTTCCTAAGGCAAACACCTTTTTGGAGCCATGGTGACATCTAGACACTCACAGATTTCTAAAGCCAACGTGTGGACACAAAGCCAGAGTTCCTGAAAAGCTTGCTCTCAGATTCTAACAAGACAAAAATGAAGGAGGAGTCAGGGCACAGAAGACTTACCTGAAGTCAAAAAGAGCCAAAATCATAGAGAAGAAAAGCAATCCTGCTTCTCCTAAATTCCAGGCTAGTTCCCAATGTATGCAGTCCTAGACCCTGCACAAAATTCAAGCCATATGAAGGACAAAGAATTGTAAAACCTGAGACTAATGAAGATAAACCACAGACAATACTGGAAAGAGGAAAATAAAGTGGATGTACATGTCATAAACTCAACAGAGCCAAGAAAATCACAGGGTCATTTCTATTAGCACAAATAGATTAAACTCATGTATATTTGCACAAGTCTTCTCCAAGAACAATTGCTTGAGCATATGCTGTAATGCAAGCCAAATGGAAAGGGAAATTGTGTGACAAAAGCCTCTAGAAAAAAAATAAATAAACCTACACACACACATATGTATGTATGTATATATATATACGTATATATATATACATATATACACACACACACAGACAAATGAATACTCTAGAGATGTCTCCTTGAAATCACTCTTGAACTCTTCTTTCCAGGATAAGCTTCTGACTTCTGAAGTCAAAACCTTTAAAAAACTATGCTGGGAAAAAAACAAACAAAGAACTCACCCATAATATTTGATATTATGGGTAGTTGTAACTTTATTGTCCTTTCACACTCCTGCTAGATGGGTGCATTATCCTACTAGCACTTATTCAACATCAAAATAGCTTAAAATATCATTCAGCTGCCTACCAAAAACTGGTGTAGTGCTCACCACATCTTTCAGTTTAGCTTCAGTGCAGAAGGACCCACTTGGTTGTATATACGGAAATTAAAATCCTAACATGCAGTAGGAGATCGTATGATATGCTCAGCCATAGAGAAGCAGTCTTTGCAGCACAATTCAAGCAATTGCAGGAGCAAGCTCTCTTTTCAGAGCACCAAGGCAGAATGGTTATAAACACTGTGGGTGGGTGCTGTTAACACCTGTGTCTCCTAAGACCACCACCTTTGTAACCTTTGCTGTTGGTACTGCTGGAGTAAGGAGAAAGACCAAGAGACCAGATTACCTCTGTTGTGGTGGGTTATCATCAAGGTAATGCCATTGGCTTCTCCATTATGAGATACTGCAGACCTAAAATAAACCTTTTAGGATTATATTGGGAACACCAAATTTCTATCCTAAAGAATAAAATTGCTAATGAAGGTGGTTACAAAAGAGCTGATCCTGCATTCCTCTAAGCTCTTCTTTGGAGAGTGGGAATGGAAGAAAGGATCCCAAGTATAACTAATAATTTTCCAGTGATGGAAACTTTAAGCCTAATCTAAAAAAAAGTACAGAGGAATCTGGCTTGGAACAAATTCCTGTACTGCATGCGTCCCCAAATATGAATTAATGCAGTGCCCTCATGGATGTTTTTTATTCTCTTGTTATATAAAAACATAAACATTCAGGAAAATGGGAGGAAGATCCTCATTTGAGAGAAAGTATGCTGTTTCCCAAAAAACTGGAAATGCATTTCAAGAGTAATTTGTCTTAATGCAAATCTAAGCCATGGCTATTTTCAATGCAATGACTGAACCTATAGAATGAAATAGAAACATTTGTCAGGAGTTGCAAACCAATTTGTCATGGGATGTTAAATATAAATTTACACAAGTGCAGGCGGCTTTGCTGTTATGAGCCCTTTACAGAAATAGTTAATTAATGTTCAATTCCAGCTTCATTCATGGCAACTAGCAAAGCCCATCTTAGTAAAGTGTCTTTAGCAGCCAATATTTGTCATCTGGAGAATGGAAGAAATCTCAGAAACACCGTTATAAATAGGGGAGTGATTTAAGGTTTATTAATAATACAAAGAACAAACCTGTTTTCTGTCTCTTCAAGGAATCATTGTAATTTGCAGATTGCAGTGCAAAATGAGATGGAGCACAATGATTAATCTGTGAGCTACAGAATAACTACTATACATATAACAGATGTCTGCTGTGACAAGGGGCACATTATCTTCATGTTTATACTAAGAAAGAAGAGAGATTCAACTGTTTTATATGGGAGAGTTGTGGGAAAGATCTCAAAAAGCCCCCTATGAGAAGGTGGGGAATTATAAATATTTGCAAGTGTTTATTCAGGTGCCACTACAGTACACTGGTGAAACATGACCTGAATGCAAAGGGGAGTGAGGGAGAAAACATCTGATCTAAATGTTACTGGATTCATTTCACTGATACAGATGCTGACTCAGTTCATCTCACTTGGTTGACACCAGCCCTGAGCCAAAACTTACATGATCATTAGCATCAGCTGTACAACTGACAGGGCATTTTTCAAGGTAAAATCTTGCTGGAGAAATAATACTATTAAAGGCAATTACTTCTGAATAGTGAGAAACACAGGAAGCAGCTTATCTTCATAAAGGTGGGTGGATCTCAGGCTATTTAGAGAGATGGCCTCAGAGAGATGGCCTCTGCTTTCCTTGAGTTAAGCTTTAGTTTTGGCAGCAGCTAATGCCTTTGCTCTTCCTCCACCACCACCACCAGTTTGCACCACAAAGCCAGGTTCTTCAAGGAACACGAGAAGTCCATCTGCCTTTGCCAGGATGGCAAGAGAAAGGTGTGCGGTACTACTGCCTTTGAACAAGCAAGTGGAAGAATTTAGTGATTTTGGTTAGAGGTCTCTTCAATTTCTGATGGAAGAATGCAAGTATTGCAGCTTTACATAAAAAAAAAAAAAGGCTAAAAACCCCAAATCAAAACAAAACAAAACCAACAACCAAAAAAACCAACAAAAAAAAAAAAACCTAGCAAAGCAGACAACAGACTTAAAGGGTAGGATTCAACTAAAGTCACCTACACACAGTCATATGTATGTGACACTGTGTCAGCTTGAGGCTTCAGGTCCCACCATGCTCAAATTCCCTCATCTAAAAGTGGAGCTGTAACAGATCTCCTGAACAGCTCTCTAATTTCTCTTGAGCACACTTTATCCACATGGGGACACCTACATCTAATTGTAGGAGTCCCAGTTTACAAACTGAATATATCTGAGTTTTATCTTTATGGAAGAGAGACTATGAAAATTAAGACACGGTGCTCCTGTTTGTTGAGATGGGCCTTTCCTGCTCACCCCTGAGCACCCAGAGAGACTGAAGTTTTGTGTGTCCTGCCAGCGATTACAGTGTGGGGCAATCATAATCATTCTCCTCTCTGAAAACTGATCCCATCATGTGAAAAATGGAGGAGTCTCAACTGGCTACTTCTCTCCCTTTTTTAACAACTTTGAGCAGTCCAAATAACACACACTTCATTCCAAAATCTTGCTGTTTAAGTTTGCCCCCTAATGGGAAATAGCTCGTGCCCATCAAATTCCTTTCCTCTCAACCATTGCCTGCAGGGAGGGGGGCTGGTAAGGGAATGGCTTCAGAGCACGCTCAGCTCCATTTGCCCCCACAGACACTGGCAGGAAATGATCCCAATTATCTCAGCCTTAGGAACACTGCCATCTGTAGACACAGGAAAATCATGGCTCCATTGTCAGCTGATGGTTCCTTTGCCCAGTGCTCTAGAGGGCTGATAAGAATTACTGTGCTAAAGGATGATAAACAGAGGAGAAAAAAAAAGGAAAAAAAAAAAAAAAGAAGTTAAGCTCCAATCCAATACACCCTGAGGCTTCCCAAAGGAAGAAAGGAAGCAGGATAGCAGCTCAGTAGCTGGGTATGCACAGTGTTTATTAGCTCTGCTTTTCTTATTGTCAACTTCTGATTTCATTTTAAACATCGTCCAAAAGAACTCAAAAGAAAAAAAAATACAATCTGTGTTACAGTGCCAGAGAAAACTGGAATAGATAATGTCTGACCAAGGAAAAAGAGTTAATGAAATCTACACCTTAACTGAGCACAATAACACATGCTGGCTAAGCATGCTGTATATTTGGGCACAAAAGATGTGAAATCCCAACTGACTTCAAAAGCAATAGAATTAGGTCTTTCAGAAAACAACCCATCAAATATACACTTGCTAAAACCCACAGCCATAAGCATAATTGTATTTATTTCACAGACGTTATTGGTAAAAAACTGCAATATCACCAGGCAGCAAAGCAACATTTGGCTCACTTTCCATTGAAAAAACCTGAGAAACTCTACATGTAAGATTTGTGGCACTTGACGCCTGCCAGTTCTCTCCATGCTTCTAAAATACCATTTACTATGGAGACCTGGCAATCTTATGTATATGTAAACAGTCCCGAATTACATGCAGTGCAAAATGCGCCAGGATCAGAAAGCAAAGCATGACTGAGAATGGCTTTTTCCTACAAAATAGAAGTTATTTTTGAAGGGTTTCCCTTAAACCGAAACTGGAAGTGCAACTATAAATCCTGAATCCAATCTCATCTCTGAGAAGAAACCATCAGTCCTTCACTGTCCCAGTAGCACCAGTTAAAATTTTCTTTATTAGGAAATATCATCACAGGAAGTGGGAAAAGGAACGCATGACATTTCTGTTTGACCTCCAAACATCCTATATGTATCAGAAGTCAAAATATGAAGCAAAGTGAGAAAACAAAACTTGGTACAGAAGATGCAAAATAATATAAAGGTGAATTCCTCTGGAGAGGAAACAAGCCCTGAAGGCCAACCCACAGGAGCAGACGGCCAACAGGAAATTGAGCCATGGTACTGCAGACCATGCAGGAGCCCTGACAGATGACTCAAGCACCTGGGAATTGTACTGGATTTCAGGACTGCCTAGGTTAGTCTTCTGCACTGAATTTTATATGATATGTTTAACAGAACGACTTGCAGCAAAAACAACATGGTATTTGCTAAAGGAACCACTCAGTGTAGTTAAAATAACAGGATAGTCAGAGGAATGAAGCAATCCGACTTACTCCCTGATTCACCTCCTCTGTCTGAGAGTGTGGAGAGGTGAGAGGAATGAGAACAAGTCTTCCAGTTTGTACAGCGGGACATAAGCAAGGGATGAAATACTGTAGGCTCCTACCATAGTACTCTAGTCTACTATAACCTTTACCAAGACTGCAGACACAAAGGTCTACACTTACTTTCCAAAATCCAACCCAAACATTACAGATGAACCCGAGGAAAAGCAAAATCTCCAAACTCCTCTACAGGAATAGCTTCCTGACATACTTCAGCCCTAACTCCTTCTGTTTTTTATAGGAAGAACATAGAAAACAGCAGTCTGGAAAATGGGAAAAAAAGGAAGCAAATCTAGATGCCATTTTGCAGCTGCATTTGTCTGAAGCCAGCATTTATACTGAATATAAAGGGTATAAAGAGCTTTCAGATTATTAAAAATAACCTCTTCTGCACAGGGGTAAGAAGTTACAGATGCTGCAAACCAATTGCAAGGGCAATTCTGAATGAGGAAGTTCACATGTAATTGGAGAAAGGCCTCTGATCATCTACAAAGCAAACCTATGGAGCAGCCTTTCAAAAAGAGTAGTGGGACTAGAACTCAAGCCTGTAAAGATGAATTTCTCAGATGCAGATATCATATGGCTGTCTAGGTTAGCAGTGGGCTGGACTAGGTGATTCAGGAGGTCTTTTGCCATCCATATCTGTATGTCTCCACATAATGAACACAATGAAAGATGGCAACTGTGACGCAAAGGCCACACATCACCATCTCACAGATTTTTTTCTGCCGAGGTGATCTGCTCACTTGAATCTAGATAAATAAAGTAGATCCAGAAGAAAATAAAATAAGTCCTGCAAGAGAAGGGTAGAGAGCTGATACTTCAAAATTTTGATCAAAAATAGTTACGTGGTCAGCAAAGTTTGATTTTTCATCCATGACCCTAGTTGCCAAATGCCAAAATTCATTAAGTCCCAAAGTCAAAATTTGTCTTCAAAAATGCTTACTAAGCCACAAACACAGCCCCATGAGCAGTTCATCTGGATATCCAGCACTGTAGCATTGAGCCAGAAGCTGGAGCATAAATTTTGGTGTTCAACTTGGGCCCTCAAACACTGGTATTGTGTGAGAAAGGCACTCCAACTCTAATTCTTGTACCAGTCCAGCCACCTCTATGTCCTTCCACGGGCACATTTCTCCCTCTGACAAAATGAAGGGAGGGGAAGGGCAATAGCAATATTTGGATTAAACTGATCCATCCAGAAGTGATCCAGTTCTAATCAACACTACTAGAAGAAAACCCCACTTTCCCTTCCACTCCCAAAAGTAAACTTTAGTCTCCCAGATCATCCAGCACTAATGAACTCAGATGCATATTATGTAGCTATTCACGTATGGTCAGACAAAATGGAAAAAAACAACTACTGTCTTCCAGCGTATTAAAAAGATTCAAACCAGTTCAATCAAGGTCATCACATTTGAAAATATGTTCACCACACTTGCAAAAATTTAGGACCACCTTTTATTCAGTTATTTCCAGGAAGTAATGGGAGATTTCTATTAAAAGTTAAATCCCAGGACCACTCTTAGCAGAGTGCACAATGCATGAGATCCTGGTTTAATACAGCTTTCAGGAGTTAGATTTTCACCATGCTTCAAGATGTAGTTTGAAACAAATGTCCAGTTATTAGTTGAACCCATTATTATAAAAGTGAGCAATACTGTAGCAACAGAATATGTGAACAGCTGAAAGAAATACAGAATCATGAATCCTAAGCAAATAAAAACCTTCCATAAAGGAAACATTCCAAAATATATTTCCAAACAATGGTTGACTGCAACCAAGTAATTCACACCCCGTTGTGAAACAAACAGTAATAATTCCTAGCAGACACTAGGGCTCAGAAGCAAACAATGATCCCCCTTTCTTTCCCCCTCCTCTTCCAGACTAGTTTACAAAAATGCGTGTTTAAAAGTAGTATGTATTAAAGCAAAGAATTGAACTCACTTTCAGCTCTAAGGGGAGAGTAGCTTAGTAAATGTATTTTTTCCTCAAATGCTATTTCTAGCAGAACTCTCTTTAAAAAAATCAATCTACAAGCTTCAAAGTCAGCTTAACACTTCAAAAAATCACTTTCTATCAAAAGAATTTTTGGCATGAGGTTCAGCTATTGTTTTCAGCACTCTTTCCAAAGGCTGGTATGCTGTAACTGCAGCTACAAGCCCAGACTTCACATAGGTGACCACGACTGTACACACTAATTTTGCAATTACTTGAACTTGCAAGAAGCTCAAGGAGCTG
This sequence comes from Lepidothrix coronata, assembly GCF_001604755.1. NCBI lineage: Eukaryota > Metazoa > Chordata > Aves > Passeriformes > Pipridae > Lepidothrix > Lepidothrix coronata. The sequence continues at coordinate 2,438,802 of NW_016690215.1, forward strand.
AGCTGGGACAATGTTCACATACTCTATGTGTTAAAATCACCACGAATTTTGCTTAAAATGTCTTCGCACTTCCATATAATTAATATTTTCCTATAGAAACTACAGAGCAAATTTCAGTCTTAGTCATACAATGAACGCTTTAAGTTGTTTGAGGGACTCCAATAATGCTAATTAAAGTTGCAATGTTAAAAGTCAAGGGTTTTTGCTATACCTTTATGAGTGACAGTTTCCTCCACTCTCTTAGACAGGCAGGCATGAGGAACAGCAATTAAATGTAAAGCACTTAAGGTGACAGGTCTGCCAAGGCCCCGCAGGCTCCCTTCTGGCCCTTCTGGTTTGGGCGGGTGGAGCATCCTTCTGCCCAGAACCTCTTCACTGTAAGACAGATATCCATATATCTGTGTTTTCTCTGTCCCAGCCAGTGCCAAAGGGAGGTAGCTCACTCACTCATGAACCTCACATGTCAGAAGTTTTTTGAGAGGTCTAGTTCATCCCTGAAAAGCTGGGTCAATATGAGAAATTTGTATCCCTACCTGGAATAAAGACCATTCCACTTATGGGGCCTAAAACCTTAACAAAAGCAGAATCTACAGAAATTTTTAGTGATTTAATATCAGAGAAGAATTAAAATGCAAATGTTGGGGGAGGTTATTTTATTTTTTAATCATTAATATTTTGTGATTGATCCTTTACCTCATATCAAACCCTAAGGCAGTTTTCTTTTTACCTAACCTATTCAGCTGTGGCTGAGGTATAAACTGGCATTTCAAAGGTTTGACTGCCATGCAAAGATTGCATGTGTTTTGTATACTACTTACAGTTATACTCAGTGTACACATCCTGTTGGATAAAGCACCCACGTTCTGAAGAGCTCAGCTAATGCTGAATTTCTCTGTTAAAAGAACAAACTTTTGTTGAAGCCTGATGATGAGACTGACCCAATTTTTGAGAAATCTCAAGAATCTGTTACTGCCCAGTAATAAAATCATAACAGAAATCCAATAATGAAAGCACTTTAACAACAGTTATGTGTAAACAATTTGGTGTTACCAGCTGCTCTAAAATGCCATTGTAATACTTATCCTTCCAGAACTTTATCTGAAAGTTTTTTCCTGAATTAAAACTTACAGACATGGGAACTTTTAAAGGTAGAAATTTGGACATTTTTATTGTTGCAAGTGGTCTGTAGCATGTCGTGTTTCAGATGGATTATTTAAGGTTTCTCTATGACCATGCTTGTGGTCTTTTCTCCTCTCTCTTGCATTCTATAAATAAAAATAATTCAATTTTAATGCAGCCCATCCTTATATAATCTGTATGGGGCAGAGACCTTTCTTTCTTTCTTTCTTTCCTTCTTTCTTTCCTTCTTTCTTTCTTTCTTTCTTTCTTTCTTTC
>NW_016690215.1:2440896-2696063 GCF_001604755.1 Lepidothrix coronata
CCTGAAAGTCACTACCACAGGCCTCCCCTCTCTTCACCACTTCAAGCAGGCAAACTGGAAACAATAAAAAGATTTTAGAGATTTTAGAGAAAAATCATTCTGTCTCTTACCTCTGTGAACAATTCCCAGGTGTTTCAATGCAAGTTCAGCTTCCCTGCAGGAAGGAAGAAGCAGCAGCTTATGTCTGTGAAGGCTCCAAAACGGACCATGTTCTCCATGATCTGAGTCCCTCATGACTTCTTCCTGGCTGGATAACTAAGTGAACCCCAAAGAAAATCTTGTCATGAAAATTATTATGGAAACCTAAACCCAAATGGTAAATAGAGGTCTGTGTGACTCAGGGTGTAGAGAAGTGTTTGGATGAACCTGAAGCTTCCTTTTCTGCTTTTGTTGCTGAAGACACCCAAGCATGCCAAGACGTGGCTCAGTGTTTAGGGGTGCCAGAACAACTAGACATCTGTACTCTGCCTGGACCCTACTTGAGGAAGTAGAAATATAAGTTTTAGAAACTCCAAGACATAGTAGGGGACAAATGGCATTGTATACAAGCTTTGCAAATCAAAGGGAAAATCTTCTTTAAGCCTCATTTAGGTCTTTTTCCTACCTCCCGTCTCCTCCTAAACCCACATGGCAATTAGGTTCACCCAGATCACTTACATCCTCATTTTATACCATCCAAAATTTCAGTTGGATTGAGTGTTCAAGAATATGTTTCTGGGGGGAAGGAATTAGCACAATCACCACTTGCAATGGTCTATGGAAAAAAGAGAGAAATTCAATGGATTCATTAAGCGGATAAAATACTGAAGCCCCCTCACATATGGATGCCAAAGGCAAGTTTGGCTTCTTCAGCACTGTGTGTGTATATAGAAATATAAAACCACACAGGGTTACAAAGCAGAAGCTATACTATGTTTTCTTAATAAATGAAATATAGATACTTAAATGAAAATTAAACAGTCAAGTCTTTGTTATTGTAGTAGAACCAAACCAGTGTAAAAATCCATAGAATAAATAATCTATATAATCCTCTGGCTAAAGTAATTCAACAGAGTAACTCGTATTGACTCCAAGAATTTGCTTATGCTTGTCTGCATGACTAGGTCTCCATCTTTAATTTAAACTGCAAATAGAATATGCAGTTATCTTCTGTAGGGCTTTGCAATTGCTTTTCTCTAAATTGGTTGTAGGATTCGGCTGGTCCTTAATTTGGCTAGGATGAGATATGTTGTACAGAGAGCCCTGTTCATAATTTTGGTTCTTATTTTTGTAATCAATTTCTTAATAGGATTATCTCAGCACTGAGCCTAAAGTTTTCCTTGGCCCTATGCTCTACAACAACACTCCTATTCTACTGTGACAAAGAATAAAGTTGTTTAGTCCCTATGCATTTGTTGTTATTGGCATGCAGCCCAAATGACATAGTGCTGAGCATATCCTTAAAAAAAAAATATGTAAGAGAAAGGTAGATATCCTCTCCAAGCCAAATGTACAGCATGCAGGAGAAATACTCTGACCACTTAGAAAATATTTAATTTAAAACCCACCAAAGCCTGAAGCATTAGCAGTCAAAGAAAGGGGAAAACAAGGAATGAGTAGTATCACACTTCTCTGAAATAATTTCACTGCTGATTTCCATAAGAACCAGAGGCACCTCTTTGAAAATCCTGATGGGCACTGATTGTAACTGTTCCCTTAGCCTGTGACAAGCTTCTGAGGGCTGCTGCAGAAAGTCTCCAGGCAGAAACCAAGCCACGTTTATTTTTGGTTTCTCTTTTTACAGGTTCCGTCCAAGTATTTTGACCCCAAACTTTTAAGGTTTAGAAAACAATAATACTGCATGTTAGTCAGTCTCTTTAGCAGTTATAATATGTGCAAGGATACAAACCACAAAGGCTGTGAGTACCATGTAAGACAGCACAGGGCTTTGCCATAGTATAGAACCATAGAATCATAAAATAGTTTGGGCTGGAAGGGGTTTTAAAGAGTATTTACTCCAGTCCCCTACCATGGGCAGGCACACCTTCCATTAGACCAGATTGCTCAAAATCTCAACCAGCCTGGCCTTGAACACTTCCAGGAATGGGGCATCCACAGCTTCCCTGGGCAACCTGTTCCAGTGCCTTTCATCCTGTCCTCATAGGAGAGGTGCTCCAGCCCTCTGATCATCTTTATGGCCTCTCTAGATTTGCTCCAACTGATTCTTATCCTTCTTACGTTGGGGGCCCCAGAGCTAGACACAGTACTCCCGGTGGGGTCTCATGAGAATGTCCTGTTCCTTCATCTTGACAAAGAATCACCAGAGAGGGATGAGGGTGTGGATTTAGTTATATCCAGAGATGTACATGATAGTGGTATTGAGACATCTCAGTAGAAGGTGCATGCAGAGCACCATGGTGGTGTAACAGCCCCTGCGTGGATTCTCAGGAGGGCCACAGGCAGCAGAGGAAGAGTCTCACAGAGTGGGCTGCAAACTGGCCCCCATTTTTATGGAAACCTGCAGAAAACCTCAGATCAGTCCCACTCTACCTGCTGCCAAATCTACTGCGTTACCTCTGCTGGGACTTCAGGGTGGGGTTCAGGCTGGAGAGGGTGCACTGGGGTTTGGGTTGGAGAGGGGGCATGCAGCAGAAAAGTGGGGACAAAGAAGGCAAGTTTTGGGCACATGCACTAAAGGTAGTAGTAACCCACAGTGAATGCAGGTATTGGAGAGGTTAACTCTGGGGAACTGTGCTAAGTGCTTCCTGTGAAAAATTCTGTCCATTCTGCCAAAACCCTGATGACAAGAAAAAATGAAGGTAAATGAATAGATCATTCACTAAATGTATGTATTCCTGAAGTTCAAAGTGTTTTCTCACTTCACTGAACAAATCCTCATTTGATAGGACATTTCCAGTCACTTAAGTTTAGAAATCCAGTCAATTACTAAAGAGAGGGAAGTTGGATTATTCCTGTACTTATCTTCTAGGAAAACAAACTCTTGCAAGACTATACTTAGTGATCTAAGAGGGGGAAAAACATTCAGAACTTCAGAAAGATTTTAAGTCCTTGTGGGAGAAAGCACCTAATCCTGACTGTGATTGTATTCTGACAGTATTATAAATGTAACCATATATTCATTAGAAAGCATAACTGAATCATGAAACAAAATATGTTATGTGAAATGCAGTGAAAACATATACGAGCTGGTAAAAGCTCATGTGTCTCATAAGCCATCACAGAAAGTGTTCAGTCTAACTAGCTGTACCATCCGCATGAGCTGAGGAAAAAAGAGAAAAAAAGGCTTTCCCAGGCCAGAGGCCCATAGTGGAAGGTGCTCAGAAGAGGAGAAGGATTAAGACTCCTGGCTGACAGATGCCATTCTCCACTGCCCTGAGCTAACTTGAGGTCCCTGGGCAGGCAGGGAAATGAGCTCTCCTTTCACTTGGCTAAAGACCTGAAACTGATTATTCCAGGTGCAAAGCAGCAGGTTTTTTCTGGTGAGTGAGTATGTGCATGTGTGCAGGCAGGCTTCACATGAGCACACTTGAAGCTTTGCTCTTGAGGCAAGAAGACGGTTGAGTGGTGCATGCGCTGCACTACATGGAGATAAGGAAAGAGAGGATGCTCAGCTTTGCCAAGGCAAACCTCCCTATCCTAAAAGATATATTTTGAGATTTTTAACATTTATTTTGTGCAGATAGAGTATGAGGTGGTCATTTAAATTTAACTTTCATCCCTGACAATACAGAGAATTTTTAGGAGAGCTTCCAGAAATGTGCATACACTTGTCTCCAAGGGCTTTAAAACTGGCACAGTAATATTTAAGTCAGCTGAAATAGCTACAGGATAAGATAAAATCTCCTCAGGTTAAAGAACCGACACTTTGGTTATTTCCCCCCGCCCACCCCAGTCTTTACCTACCTACACAACTTATACTGTAGACTACAGTTGCATTAATCATATTTGAAATATTTCTCTTGTAAATGCCAATTTTTTCCCCCTCTTGATGGACTAGATTTTTTTCTGTTCAAGTTTCATTATATAAAGCATCTATTTTCAATGACCACTAACAATTTTAACATGACTTTCCTATACATGAAGGTGCTCTCATCTGCATTCACAATAGCACTCACAGCCAACTTTGGAGGCAGGCAAGTTCACTGCAAGGACTGAACATACTCAGTATCTTGTAGGTTTTCAGTGAGTATAAATTTTCTAACAATCACTCTGCTGCTTGTGAGGGTCAGATTTTAATGTTACAAAAGAAAACCAGGTTAAAGACACACCTGGAAGAAAGTCTCAGTTTTCAGCACAAATTTACATGGCCAACTTTGCAAATAAAAGCCAAGTGTTTCACGTGATCTTGTTCCAAAAATCCTAGAGGGAGTTCAGTTGTTTCCACTCCAAAGAAGCAAAACATTTCATTGGCCTCTGAGATTTCCTACATATTGTATAAACTTTCAGACATCAAAATGAGTGCAGTAAGCCAAGAATACAAAGTAAGTGATGTATATTTTGAATTGTTGTCTGCAGTAAGTGACCATGAGAACTAACAAGAGGAATACAAGCTCTTCCTCTGCCTATGGTGATTCTTTTCTGCTTTCTTGAGTTCTATCAGATTATTTAGCAAGGAACCAATTCAGAATTCACTGGAATAGATGGCTCTAGGACCAAGTCTTATTTCAGCATGGTCCAAAACATCTGAGATAAGGAAAAGAAAGAGAGAGAAGATATTTTTTCTTTATTTGCAAGGACTTACTTCTTGGGCAAGCCTTAATGAGCATCTCTGTCCTCCTGAAGACACTTGGGCAACCCTGGCACAGCAGCCTGAAGAACTGCGTTATTGCTTTTATCTATCTTGCATCTGAATGAGCACTTCGCTCTTAGACAGCATTGTGTTCCAGCCCTGGAATGGACATTCTCAGTTCAAGAGCTGGCCTTTAGGCCAAAATAAGGAGCATATCATGGAAAATTTTGTTTTTGTTTCTTTGGACATAATCCCACATTTCATTCCAAAGCAAGCAAAAACTTGGCAGGACCTAAACCAAACATTTCAGTCAGTACTGGTGCACCCCCACTCTTTCAGCCAAATAGTGAGCACTTTTTACATGAGGCATGGAAAATTTAGGTTAAATCCCATCCTCTATGTAAAGTTACTTAATTTTTATCATATGCTTTCTACAAGCCTTGGTCTTCCTGCGATAAGGGTTGTCTGGGCACAGTTCCCTCACTCTCTTGTTCACACCACAGAGCTTTGTGGAAAACACTGGGCTACTATCCGGAGAAGGAGTTGGATTGCGTCTTCCACTCCCAGCATGTCTCACCTCTCAGTGCATGTCCTGTCACATACTTCTTTTCCAGTTAATATCTGCACATTAGTAATGGATGGTATACCACTACCATGTCACCCTGAGGAAGATCCGCCTGCAAACACACTTTAGCCTTGAAGTTCATACACTGTCCTTAGGAAAACTGGGAGGGAAGGAGGAGGGGAATTGGCTATTGAGAGATGCCTGACTCCTTCTATTCATCTAGCATAAAACAACAGAATGTACACTACCAAGCAAGTTCAGACAAATAGCTTTAGGATGCCAAATCTGCATATTTCCTTGAAGGAAATAATCCCTCTCCCCAGCCCCATTTCCAAAGGGATTAAAAAGAATCTGCCAGCCCATCCCTCCAGGCTTGCCTATACAAAAGCAGGCCTCTGTAAGAGCATTTATCTCTTGAGTCAGAATAGTTTTTCCATCTAGTAAATAAAATATTTCTTGGTTCTAATAAAGAACAACAATTCATAGTTAATATCTTTAACAAGAACTTGTTATACAGTTCCAGAAAGTAAACCTGCAACTAATATCCTGAAACTGAGAATGTTGCTGATCTTGCCAAGGCAATCTAGTGCATTGCTTTGGAGAGTAAGGAACATAGTATAGACCCTCTGGGTGGGATTTCTTACAATAGGCTCAGAGGAGAGCAGTTCTAGAGGCAGATAGATAGGAGGGAAGCTACCCCTTCTCTTCTCTGGCTGGTCCCTGAGTAGAAAAGAATATTCATATTCCATTCCTGTCCCTTATAACAGTGCATCTAAATGGACTGTAGATCCTGCCTCAGATAAATCCTTTACCTTCCAACTCATCATCCTTATTTCACTCCACTGAGGACAGAAGGGCCCAAAGGACAACTCCACACTAAACAGTGTAAAAGTTTCTGGGGAATTCATGGCCAAGAAGTGTAGAGGCATGGAAAACATGAAGTATACAACAGGACAGAACAGAAAAACAAAGATGTACAGAACACAGAGAACAGAGAAAACAAGGGATTTTTCAGAAACAGCTTTGTGAGAACAGATGAACAGAAACACTAAACAAAGGCTGCAGAAACCGTCCTTGGTAAAATAGGATGAGTTGGAGGGAGGAAGGCAATTGCCTATAACTTCAATAGCAAGAGAATGTGTTTTACACAAAACCAGTTTGGTGGTGAATAGATAGGATGAGAGCAAAGGACTTAACTCCTTGCCCAGCAACTTTCTGTGCAACTCAGTACTGAAATGAGTGATCTTCTGGAAGGAATGGACTTCAGCAGCAAAGCATTTGGTTATCATTCCTATGTCTGGCTACATCAGTGATGGCTGCTGGGGCTCCCTATCATGAACATATATTCCACTGTCAGTCAGAGCAGCAAAAAGTTTGTCCTTTAGCCATGACAGATTAAGACAGAAAATACAATACAGAAAGCTTTCAGTTCCTGCAGGATGTTAAGCACTGGTACCTAGTTTTTGGGTGGGAGTCACAGAGACTTTGTGGAGAGAAAAAGTTCACATGACAAAAGAGCACATGCAAGGATTCCTTTGATAGGCATAGGCTCTGCAAAAATAAAATGTAATTTGCCCAGGTAGGTTAAGCATAGGTATTCCTATGGCACAAAAGGGTGTGCAATATAAAAATCTCTAAACTGCTGTAGCTGGCTGTTGATCTAGTAGTGGTATAGTTACCCCATCAGAGTATTGTATGAGCACAGTACATTTTAATCAACTGATTAAAAAGGCAAATCTTCTTACATTGTGCCTGACAGTATACCAGAATTGTTACCAGCTGGAATTGATCTAGTGTTTCCACATAAAGTTCTACTCTGTCTTGTAGGTCTACAAGAGTGAAGTTTTTTCCCAATTCCCCAATTCTCCAATTTCACAATCTAAATACACCTCAAGTATCCCTAATGATGTCTCCTGGAAGCATCTCCTTTTTTATGAGCCCTAGAAACCCACCATTAAAAAAATACCTTCTTAGGGAGAACTACTAATTAGGTGCTATGTGGAAAAATTCTGAGTAAAAGAAGAAAGGTGGGCAACAGCTGACCAAGGAGATTTCTCCTGTGTTCTCAGTGTCCCTTGACCACAGTTTGTGGTGATCACCTCAGACAGCGCTTGGAGATCTAGATAGTGTCACAAGACATAGACAATTACAGTAGAAAAAAAAGTATATATACAGTGCATTATGAGGATTGGTATTGAGCATTTACAAAGAAAAGGAGAGTGGTCATTTTTGCTCACACGGTTACAAAAGTCTGAATAAGCAGTGATGGCTCATGACATAGTGACATGGTGACATGGTGACATTTCCCCAGCCCCAACACAGTGCAGCCAGGGGTTGAATGCTCGGCTGTGATTCCCTTCTATTCCCTGGGACTGCAGAAGGACAGACATTCCCACACACCCAAATTCTTCTCATAGATGCACAGTAAGAGGATGAGAATGGTCACAAGCTATAGCAAGGGAAATTCTGATAAGATACAAGGAAAAGCTTTTCCATCATGACAGTGGTCAAGCACTGAAACAGGTTGCCCAGAGAAGTTTGGACATCCCTGTTTCAAAAATTGATGAGACACAGAGTAAGCTGCTCTGTGAAACTGGCCCTCCCTTGAGCAGGGGCTTGGACTAGATTATCCTAGAGGTCCCCTCCCACTCAACTGTGCTGTGAGACCGCTCCCAGTTCTCCCCTCTGTCTGCACCAAGCCCAGGTGATCCTGGGTGGAACAGGACAGTGCATTGCTCACCCAGCTAAATACTGACCTCTCATACAGCCAGTAATAATTTAGCACATAACTCCCAGTCAGCCTGTGAGAGACAAAGCTTAGTTGCTGCATCTGAAGCACCATCCATGAAAGTCCAAGGCCTCACTCCCCCTCACAGGTCTGCACAAAGTGAGGGACCTGAAGCTATGACTTGTCCCTCAAGTCATCCCTTGTTGTATTCCTTGTCCATTCGACTGATTGTGTCTGTCACGTCACCATCTCAGTCCCACAGCAATTGTGTGTGGACAGATCCCAACCAGTCTGGGTGGAGACTTCCACACATGCAAGGCAACTAATAACTTGCAAGTAGAAGTCCTAAAACTCCTGCTTGGACACCTGCTTGCCTCCAAGGCACAGCTGAAGCAGCAGAGGCTGCACCTTGTCTTACCAGACCCCTTGAAAATGCCAGGACTTGAGCTGCTTTCTGGCAATCTCTTTTCCTTCTTTTATCCCTGCTGAAACCTAGCTGTGATTAATATTCACATTTTCTGCTGCATTTTCTCTTAGCAGTACTAACAGACTGCTCAAAAGCCTTCAAGGCTTTATTGCATTTGCTGGCCAATACAAAACCTGGATGAAATTAAAGCCTGACTGAAAGCCATAGCACATCATCCTCTAAAATCCTAGAGCTTCATGACATAGTAATGAGCTGCTTTGGAATATTCATCCTGATGTTTTACATTGCAAAACAGACAGGGTAACATCCCACTTAGGTGAGACAGAAGGTGATAGGATCACTCATGCAAGGCTGAAACGGAACCCCCTCCTCTACCACATGCACTTCCATATATATTCTTGTCTCCCATGATATTGGAGGTCTCAGAAACCATTAATGAATAATAGCAACCCAGTCTGCCTTTCCCTACAGAGCCTTCCAAAACGAGAGATCTGGGGAACTATGTGGATGCTTTCATCATCCCAGTGCTCTGTATATGGTGGCCTCCCCAGACCATGAGATAACAAGTAGCCAGTGTGCAACTGAGCTATCCCAGGTGATGCCCAAGACATCAAAGTGCAGTTAGTGATAGCAGCAGAGCTGGGGTGCTACCCAAGATTGGAATTTTGTTTACAAAATGGTTTGTCTTGAGAGGAAAATAAGGCAAACCCCAAACATTTTGCGTAACTAGTGCAGTAATGTCAGTTAATAATAATTCTGAAAGTGGGTTTTGTGAATTTTTGTTTCAAGCTGCCTGAAAGTTTATGGTATAAGAAGTCCTTTCTAAACTACCTCATCACACCACAGGATGTTCATCTGAGCCCACATCATTTACTTCGCTGAGCATCTATCATGCAATACTGAGGTAAATACCAAGAAATGTTTCAGTATTGCCCCTGCCTCTGAGAACAGGCATTAGGAGGCAACCAACCTTGTGCTTGGGATGAAAGAAGAGTGGAAAGGAGGGCTTCAGTGCTGCTTTTTCTCAGCTGCTCTCTCAAAGCTCAGGGAAAGCATCCCATCTACACTTGGGGCCATGCAAGGATTAGCTTTGTAATAGTACAGGCAGTATCCTTACATGCCCCCTATAATGTTCAGGAACTGATGCTTAAAATAAAGGAGAGTCATTCTAATGGCCACAAGTTACCTTAGACGTGAGCCATGAGGGCCTTTCTTGGGACATTTCACTTATAATGCCATCAAATGCCTCAGACATTGCCTGAAGAGTACACAAAGGTCTTGTTACTGCGTCTCTCACAGCACACATACTTGCTTTATATTTGTTCTCCTGACAGCTGGGATCTCAGTTCTCCAAATGACAGTTTCTTGAATTCACTCAAATGAAATGGTTAGTATTGTATAAGTCTGATCTGGCTTGCAATACCATCCTATTAACATGAATCCCTAAAAAGACTTTCTTTGGCAGCCCAATCATTCAGTATTTACTCCAGAGTGGCCCTGGTGTGAAACATGTGACAACAACAAGTGAAAAAACTGAAGCAGAACTTAATGCCCTTAGAAAAGATCCCACAAACAAAGCTAATTTTGTGTCTGTCCTGCTGTATCTACAAGAGTGTAATGTTCAGAAAACATGAAAGATAGCTTAGCACCCTGACTGGCATGGAGAGCTGGGCAATGAGGCTCTTTCTCTGGTTAATCCCTTTGTGGGAACATGGCCCAAAACTCTCCTACTTTAAAGAAAAGGTCCACAAGCTCTGACATGCAACAGATATTTGAATTTTCCACTGACATAGCTATGCAACTTGTGTCTTAGTTTACTGAATAAAATTAAAAAGTGGAAAGGTAAGGCCTGTATGCATACATTCTAAGAAAAGCCTTTTTTCTCTGTTTCCCCCCTCACTGAATGTCTGTTTCACAGTGGACAGGATTGGCAGAGTTTGGGATCCAGCCACGAGGAACTCAGTCCAGCAGCCTGTTTGCTAGGTGGAAGAATCGGGTCATTCAGCATGGCTCTTGCTGATGCCATTAAAATGGATTTATATTAACACAATTGTGCAGTGAGTATAAAGTTTCTAAGGGAAAAGGTCTACTTCAGTTGCCCTGCTAGTGTGTTTGCATGCACCTGCCAAATAAACAACGTCTCCTGCTGGGTGATTGGAAACAAGTGTAAGAAATTCTGAGTAGAGGATGCTAATCCTTCTGGTATAATCTCATCTCTGCTCTACAAAGACTTCTCTGACCACCAGATCGGACAGGGTTACACAGCAAAGCCTGTGGGTTGGCAGTGAGAGCTGGGTGCGCGGCCACCCTGAGATCCTGCCTGGAGCTGAGTTGAGGATGGGAAACTCCTGGAGCTCATGCCCTGCCCACCTGCCTTCTCACACAGAGTCCTGACCTGCACAAAACTTCCAGGTAGTAAGAGATGTGCTATAGAGGGGTATCACAGCCATGGAGAGACGGAAATCCAGGGCACAGACATAGCAAATAGTCCTAGGGCCCTGTGGGAGAGTCAGCATCACTCCTGCTGCAGCCACACACAGCTGTGCATGGCTGACACTGATGGTGAAAGTTCAGTGTCCCCTCACAGCAGCAGTTACGGTGGAGAGGTGCTTGCTGCAAGTGAGGGCTGTCTCCACAGCAGTCAAGAAGACTATGCCAAATCCACCAAACTGCCTACAAAGCTGTGAAGTGGACATGCACCAAGTGGCAAAAGCATCATGACTGTGGTTCATGTTTTCTTTTTCTCTCTCCCTCCCACCAAAGAAACCTACTAAGTTTTGTTCAGAGGTAAATGTAAACCTGAGGGTCAGCAGGAGTCAGCTTTTAGCTTTTGACACCAAGTTCAAGCCAAGCCCTACAATGGACGCACAGTTGTCTTCGCTACCCTTTTCTAATACACAGCATCGCAGAGAAATACCCTTCTTGCTGTGCCTAGACAAGTTTATAGTAACACTAGGTATTAAGGTTAAAAAAAAAAAAGAAGGGGACAGTACTTGTTAATAAGCTGGAAAAAAAAATCATGACCTGAAAACTCTAAGCTAACTCCTTTTCGTTTTGAGGGGTTCACAGTGGTTTACTGTGCATGCTGTGATGAACCTCTGCAACTAGGCAGAAGTCATCCATATTTTACAATTAGTATATGAGCTCAAGTGCAGCAGAGCATGGCAAACAAACCTTAATAGCATGACTTTATTGTATTTGGTGCCCAAATTTCTTTTCTTGCACTCAGTTCTGTCCCAGTCCATTGGGTGGGGACTGATCAAATTTGACATGCTCACTTGCTTGAAGGAAGAATGGTTATAGAAAAATTTTTTAAGAGTCTTTTCTATGAAAAGGGACAGTGTGGCTTTCTGTCTTCCCGGTCTCTTTTGGTTACTTCAGTACTTCCATTGCCATCTGCATCCCCGATGCTCCTTATCCATGGGTTTAAGCTAATCCCTTGATACCAGAGGAAAGGAAAACTACATGTACTCCCTGCCCACTCCCTTAAAACACAGAGTAGAAAATTGCCCGAGGCTGGTATGAATATTAAACCGAAAAGCTTCTGGATAGCTCTCCTTGAAGAGGAGTACAGACTTCTGCTGCTCCTTTTGTGCACAAGGCAGATACTACAGTTCACGAAGATCAGTGGGACCGAGGGGCAGAGCAGAGAAATATTAAATAAAACCAAGACCCCCACAACAACCACAAACAGGACTTGCACTACAGGCAGAGAAGATAGAACAAAACCATTACCAACAGCACAACCTTGCAGCCCCATGCTCCAACCTCTGGGCAGATACAGTCTACCAGCACATACCTCAGCACTGCATGATCCAGCTGAGCATCCCCTTTCCAGGTGGATGGATAAAAGAAAAATGGGAGAGGCTTGAGGAAGGCAGGACCTGAAATCTGTGTGTGGTCCATTGACGAGTGAAGTGCAGCTGCTGGTCTGCCCTTCGTCCCCTTCACTAAACAGGGGAATGGGAGAACTAGATGATAGATACTCAGAACTTAAATATGCCTGATATATCCCAGGAGTACTGTTCAAATCACCAAATGATAGGAAGATACCATGAAGAAGGGACATATTGAAGGTCACTTCTTTTGATTTGGCCAGTGCACAAGGAAGAATGCAGGAGCCATAAAACCAGAAGAAAAGCGGAACAAAAGGCACTATGACTCTGTCCCACCACTTGTGTAGCAATGCCATTGCAGCAAAGCTTGAAGCTCACACGTATTCTCACACCTATCTTTTCACTAGCACTAGGACCAGGTACTTTCAGGGCACTGAGGGCAAAACACACCAGCCAGCAAGATCTCCTCACACCTTCTCTGGTGCTCGTGGTCCCAGGCTCCACCACATCAATTCTGGATATTCCTAGCTGCAAATCTTCACTTTTCAAGGATGGGAAACATGAAGGTTTGGAAGCTGGTCTGTCAATGGCTGACACAGGAAAACAGCATTCATTCTCCACTGCAAACTAACTTTCTTGCTTTCTTTCTTTTTCTTTCTCTTTTTTTCTTCCTTCATTCCTTCCTTCTGTCCTTCCTTCCTTGTCTGTCTTTCTGTCTTTCTACAACTCCAGCCTTCCAGCTTTCAAGGTCCTACCACTCATTTACCACTGTCAGCTCAGAGTTAGCAATAGGTTCCTCCAAAATAATGATCACTCACTGACAGCCCCAGTGGGATGGCGTTGCTACTCCAGAGCTCTCTTTTTTTGAACCTTACTGCTTTTTTCACAGACTTCAAAGTGGCTGATAATACTGAAGCTAGGGGGTTTGGGAATTTTTTTAGGAATATTTCAGAAGAACCTTCTTGCAGCTCAGAGCTCTTCCAGTGTTCCAGCTCTCCCTGAGATCAGAAATAAGGCCACAACTACACAAAAGCACAGCTAGTAACCTTTAGCTGCTATTGGGAGCTACAGAAATAGCCTATGGGTGTAAGGAAGAGTTTGTTCAGCATTTCACCCTTTTAAACCTTTTTATAGGAGAAGAGCCAGATGCTGCTTCCATATTCAACACTCAGTCTCCCCAAAGTGATCATATGGTTCTTGTCCTCGAGTGAACGGTGTGTTTTTACTTCCATAACCCTGCTTGGCAGGCTACCACATGCATTTTTTATTTTCTGCATGACAAAGTGCTTTTCAGTTCAAACTTCTTCCATTCTTTCTCTTCTCCTTGCTTTCTTTCTCTCTCATTCTCTTTCTATTTATCTCTTTCTTTTTTCTTTTTTTTCCTATCTTTCTTTCTTTTTCTTTCTTTCTTTCTTTCTTTTTTTCTTTCTTTCTTTCTTTCTTCCTTTCTTCCTTTCTTTCTTTCTTCCTTTCTTTCCTTTCTTTCTGTTTCTTTCCCTTATATTTATATATTCCCTTATATCTAACCTTTGTGAGGTTGAAGGTAGTAACCAGGGCTCAGGTGATCTTTTCTCTTAATGACTGAAGAGTTTTTAAACTCTAAAGGGTGCCTTGATTAGTTGGTAGCTCTTTTTCAAAGCAGACTAAATTTGAATTTCTATTGAGATGATGCAGTAAGTCATCTTCCTTCCTGACCAGGGAGGCAAAGCACCCAAGCAGGGAGCCGTCTGCCAGTGATTCCGTGTTGGGAATTGCGGTTTCTGTGTCTATAACCTGGCTGGTCTGGGCAGAGGTGGCTCGGCTTGGCAGGGTCCCATCTGGCCAGGGCAGCAGGGATGGCCCCGACTTCAAGGAGGGCTTCATCTGCCAGGCAGAGAGAGCCGGGGCTGGTGTCGGCACCTTGCCCAGGGGCTGTGTGGCCCTGAGCACACCTGTGCTCCCTGCTGGCGAGCAGCTGTCAGTGCCCCCTACACACGTGCCAAAGAAGGAGGAAGGGGCTGCTCGTTGTTTGGTTGGATGGGGTAAGATATTTGCTGATCTTTTTCCCATATATTTTTCCCATATTTTTTCACATATATTTTTCTTTACACACCAGAAGCAAATACTTTTTTTCTCAGGGCCCTGTAAATTTATTTTCTTTTAATTAAAGCTCATAGCTACGGTTGGAAGCAGACATAGGGAAATGGAATAGAGTGAACCCAGCAAAAGGAAATGGTGACTGAATTGTCCACTCGTGTCCCCTTTGTTTAACAGAGACACTGTTAAAAATTATTCGGTTTTATTTAAAAGTTTGAATAATCATTAGAAGAGCGTCTGGAGTCTGGGGCTGAAGTCCTCACCCAGAGTGCGGCAACAACCCAGCCAGAGATGCTCCTCTCACCTGCTCTAATATGCTCTTTCATCCTCTCCCAAATGCAATTCAGGAGAGAAGTGCATCAAGACAGCTCTCCTCTTCCTTCTCTCCCTTGCTCTTTGACCCTAAAACTCCAGTGGTGAAGGTATTTGCTTACTCAGAAGCAGAGGAAAGAGGATTAACCCCCCATCTTTCAAAAGGAAGATTTTATCTGCCTGCCTCCATTTGCCAGTGCTATTTAGGAATCAGTATAAGTCCCCTCCCCTCTATATGTCTAAAATGCCCAAATCAGGTTGCTTTCATAAATCCTACATTCATTTTTTAAGTCACCGAACAAATTAATTAAATTACAGCCCTGTTCATGAACACTTTTAGATCATCTGGAAACAGAGGTTTCAGTGAATAAATAAATAAATCCATGTTAAAAACAAACAAACAAACAAGAGGTGCAATTCCAGACTCTCCCTCACTTTCCAAAAAACCTGGGTTTCTTACTGTGCCATCTCCTTCTGCTGGCCAGCTCCCCAGGACCCCAGAAGCAGCACCGACTCTGCCAGCCCCAGTAGCCCTAGGTTATCCCAGGAACCCAGGGAATAACACAACATTGTTGAGGCCTCTGGATAAGTTTCACTCTTCCTAGGAGCTGGAAAGGTGTGCTGAACATTCACCATCCATTTCCTATTTTACTAGACCCTTAGGGTGGGATTCATTCCATCAGACTTGGAGGGCTACCATATTTGGGCAACTTATTTAGGCTTCCTTTATACAGGCAGGGGAAAGAAATGGGCCCTTCTTGTGACCAGCCCTTCAAAAGACACCATCCTTCACAGAAAGGCTCATGTGGGCTGTATTGATGGTGGCACAGAAATACCCATCTCTTTTCACTGAATCAAACGGGAGCCTGTAACTTTTCCAAATGCAGACACCACCTTTTGAGATGCTTTACACTTCAGAAAAATTAGATGAATGCTATTTTCAGAGACAGTGCATTTTATGACCCAGTTGCCTGGGTGGGTGTCTACATGCCTTGAATAGTTCTGTGGTCTCTGCAACAGTGTCTGGACGCTGAGACGCTTTCCCCAATAGCAACTGAAGCACAGCAGTGGTTCCCTGTTCCCAGTGATGTTGTAAAAGGACTTACTGATGTCAAAATACTCTTTAATGAGGCTGAGAACCATCTCCACCACTCTGCAGCTCTGTGAGGCTACAGCATTGCACAATGGAGATACTACTTTCTTTTTTATTTTCTTTTAATTAATGCAAAAAGAAGAGAAAGAGAGAGACAGAGAGAGGGAGCAAGGTGAGGCTCAGACATCCTGCGTGTTTCCCAGAGGAGAAAGCAGTCCTTGACCCTCTGCCAGACCAGCAACACAGAACAAGCTGATGCTCCAGAAAGGCTGGAATTGAGGTTTTTGACCTTGACCAATGCATGTGAAACAACAAAACCAGTAAAAAACCAGGAAACACCCTCCTCCTCAAACCATACAAGCACAAATTTCAGTTCATTGAACCACATCATTTCAACAGCACAGAAATTCTGAGCAGCATTAATCCATGCCATGGTGGCAGCCTGGGCTCCCAACGGAGACAGCAGAGTGCTTGAGATTTCAAGTACCCAAGTCAACAGTTGGATTGGCTCAGGTTTGTACCTCAGTCACTCTCAAGTGCTTGGCCGGGCTCCTGCCTGCAGGTTGCAGCACCAAGCCCTGCGGCTGCACAAGCAGCTGAACAGGGCTCACTGGAGGCAGCTGTCAGAGGGGGCAGCCAGTCCCACTCTCCTCCTCTCCCCTTCTCTGACCCTGTCCCTCCTCCCCCTCTGTGCCTACTACTTGTGAAAGCCACTAAGCAGCTTGATTTTATGTGTCTTTTGCACAGGGCAAGTTTTAGCCAAGTCAACAAGCCCTGGAATTCCTCCCACCACTCCAAGAGCTGGTGTAACTGATGGGAGAGGAGGCTGGGGCAAAGGGAGAAGGTTCTCCCTCAGCAGAGGAGCACAGTCTCAGAATGGGTGACTCAACAGTGCAATCACATCTTGTTTTAAAAGACAGCAGCAACAGCAATTTTCAAAGTAATATTTTGAAGTCTGTGCTTTTCCCTTTTTCCCTTGGCTGAGAGGTTCCCCACCACATCTGGCTTGTACCTAGAGCTGTACTGAATCCTTGAATTTTTTTCTTTCTGCAGCAGAAGAGAGAAGGGCAACCCCTGCTCTGTGGGAAACTCGCAGGCATCTTGTTCATGGAGCACCCACCTCTCCTGGGCTCCCCTGTGAGTGCACCTGGAAGACAACCCCTGAGAGGAAGTAATTCAGCCCATCGGGGGAAGCGGGGTATGAACCAGCATGGTGCAACAGGAAATGATGGGAGAGAACAGAACCACAGGATCTTGCTGTGAGGCCTCAAGACCTCCAGAGAAGACCTCCTCTATCACACTCTTCACTGAAGCACAGGCCCATGACCCTTTTGCTAAGGCAGGAATCCTCCTCCCCAGAGAAACAGAGAAAAAGCTTTGATATCCCCACACTACAGACTTTCCTTGTAAGAGGAGCGTTATGGTTATACAAAAGCATGTGTCATAGAAAGAAAAACACTGCAGAGATCTACAATGGGATACCACACACATCTATCAGCCAACAAAAAACTAGAAACAACCTTTCCTGGCTACTTTTCTTGTGAAATGTAAAAAAAAGACAAAAATTGTGTCACTGACTTGAGCTTGGAAAGAAGTACAAATAAAAGTTACATTCTTAATCTACTTCTGATAATTCTGCTCTGTCCTGTTCAAGTGAAAATGATACAAATAATGTAATCTTGGCTAGTGTCACTTTAATCCATTGGAATTTATACTATACCTTCTTTTTTTCCAAATAACAGTTTATTGAAATTTGTGCAGACAAGGCTGTCCTCCAGCAGTGGTCTTGTATTTTGGTTTTGTCTTTTGTTTAAACTCCATGTAGATGATAATATACAGATATTTACAAACACATACAGAGAGAGGTACTGGCAGAGAGCAATCTCTTTATGAAGCTGAGATATCCTTAGACAGCTTTCACTAAAAATATGCATGTGTTTCTGTATGTAGAAAGGGTTTTAAAATTAAGAGATAGATATCTAGTGAACATAGTATCTTCTGCAGCAGGATTTACACTATGCCTGTTTTTGAGGATTATTTGGGAGCTAATTCCCTGTAGCAAATCTGTATCAAGCCTGGCATAATACTGAGACAAGATCAAATAGTGAAGATTGCTTGTGAGAGCTCACTTTTTTCCTTCCTTATATATTACAATCATTTTAATTTGGGGTAGACTGCCTTTTTTGGAATAAATTGACACAGCGCTGCTGCAACAAGGTAGACACAAGAACCTTTTCCTATAAAGTCTCATATCAAGATGGTATTTAGAAAAGCCTTGCAACCAGCAGAAAAGAGTGAGATTTTTTCTGCACGCAGCATTCATAAAGAACCACAACAGTCAAAGGCCAAATCCTGCCCCTTTCTACTTGGTTTGGTGTTTTTATCTTGTAACTTTATTTGGGAAATGGAAATATAAGAGGAAATGGAGATATGATGGGCAGACTCTTTATATGATGGATTTTAAGCCTCAAACTGAAGTAAAACCTTGGATCTTGTATATTTAAGTAGCATTTGAAGGTGGTCCTTAAGCTCCTAAGCCTTTTACATGTTTTTTGACAAAGATACTCAAGAATGTAACAAAACCACATTATTTTCCCCATAAACCTTACTTCAAAAAAAGGAGCAAAAAATATGCTCGTTGTTTTGCTTAGCTTTTTATTCCATCATTATGGCACAAGATAGAACTTAAAGACAACATTACTGTATATGTCTTCAACTTCATTAAAATTAAGACTAATATGTTTTATAAAATTATTTTATATGATACATTTTCCCTTATCGAGTGTTAATAAGGATTTTCTCTAGAATACTGCGGCACATTGCCACCTGCTGGTCACAAGCCGTTCTGCAACTTAAAAACACCACAACGTGTATAAAACAGCAACATTAACAACGCAACATATAGGTACTGAGGAAGTATTACTGACCCAGACTTTGGCACAATATTTATAGAAACGCAGTTGTGAGCTTCTCCAAACCACATGTTCATTTCTGAAACTCTGCTTGACTCCCTTTCGTATGTCTGCCTGCATTTTTTTCCCTTCTCTAACTTTCTTAATGCTGGAGCTTTGTTATTTCAAAGGAAAAGCCATATTCCTTCTCAGTTGTTACGCATCTGAATTTATGGGGTTTGGTTTTCTAAAATTTGGATTCCAGTTTATTGTTTTAGAACAATACATAACATCATACATGTATAAATATATATATTATATCCTGTATATATAACATTGGGTTTCCTTTAGAATGGGAGGGCAGACCTTTGCACTACATCCTTAGTTGGTTTAGGCATGATGTTGGTCTTAGCTGATTCTCTGAGTTGCTTCCTACCAGAATCTAAAAAAATACTTTTACAATCTTGTACCGAATTTTAAATTTTTTTGAAAACATATTTATAAGAAAAAAATATTTGGTATTTTCCCCTCTAAGTTCACTACTACCCTTATAAAATATATGGCTTTTCACGTTCCACTCTATTTTAGTGTTTTTCAATAGGCAGTGAAAAGAAGGACAACTTTCCCCTTTAACAGCTTTTTTTATATATATATATATATATATATAAGCACAGAAACCAGCTTGTGCACTTTCTATAGAATTCCAATGCATATCACGGTAATGTAAGTGCAGTGATTTTAAAAAAAAAGCAGTCATGATTGATTGACATCTGTATATGAAAACATAATATATGATTATCATACAATACCCATTACAGAATATACAATCATCAAAACTGCAGATATATAAATACATTTTTAGCAACATCAAAGCAACAGTTTTATCTTATACACAGCATATGCATACAGTTATTACACTAAAATTTTCATCTTGTTTTTTTTTCAAAAGTTTGCTGAAAAACAGGAACATACTGTATTTGTAAAGTAACTGCTTGACAGTGCTGTTACAAAATTAAAGTGAACAAAGTTTTAAAAAAGTATATGCAATTCAGCTGATATAAAACAAACAAGCCCTCCCTGTTTTCCAATGTCACCGCTGTTTTCCTATGAAACAGAGGCACAGGTATGAGTGGCAGCTCTGCAGAGTCAGATCATACAAGGGTTTCTGGGAGAGCATCAGGGTTATCGGCTGATAAGAGCTCCCAAATTTGCCACCTCTCCCTTTGCCACTCATTCCAGTCCGCCTCTGAAACGCTTTTACTGTTCTGACTG
Organism: Lepidothrix coronata; assembly: GCF_001604755.1. Lineage (NCBI taxonomy): Eukaryota > Metazoa > Chordata > Aves > Passeriformes > Pipridae > Lepidothrix > Lepidothrix coronata. The sequence goes on from NW_016690215.1 coordinate 2,460,826, forward strand.
TGAGGTGCTGTGGAACAGGTGTGACCCGCTTGTGTGTGCAGGGCCGGCCGCTCCTGCCTGGAGGTGGCCTGGTCAGGGGCTCTGGCTGGTGGCCCTCCAGCTGCTCTCGGCCCTGAACCTTTTTCTGGGCGTTGAAGTCTCCACAAAGAGTGCAACGTTGAAGAAACACTTGACTGCTGTGACGAAGCAGGGCTTGGTTTTGCTGGGCCTGGGTAGGGGGGTGGTGGGCGCTCTTTTCTGTAGGATGGCTTGGCTGTGCTTTGCAAACAACCCGCGTTCGAGTCACGCTCACTGAGGTCCTCCACACTGCTTAAAGTCAAGTGCTGCTCCGACTTTGAGTGTGACAGGTCTGAACTCCTGCTGCCAACTTCAATTTGTGCGTTACTGCACACGCGGGACACCATGGGATGGAGCTGACACTCGGGAATGGCAGCTGTTGTTTGGCTCCTTCGCATGACCTGCCTGCCGCTGTCCAATTCTGAGGAGCTGCCCTGCCACCGAGGAGAATACATGGTGAGGTTCCCCTGGGAAAGAGAGCACTGTCCGGGCCGCAGCAAGGTGCTTTCATAAATATTGCCGTAAGAACCTGGGGGACAGAGTCAGAAAGACAACATGAGTCTGCAGAACCATTTACGTGGCATTAAACAAGTTAATGCTTTTCCCCCTCACCACACTGTAGAAGAGGGATGGGGGCTTTTACCATCAGGTTGTGCCACTGCAGGTATATCAGCCCCACCTCCAGCTGAACCTGGGGACACGGAGAAGCAGCCCTACGTGCATCTGAACCACATCTAATATGTTACCTGTTGACTCTAATACTTTGCTCTGTCATAAAGCCTTATGGTACTTAACATTTTTCAAATGAAGAGTGGAGGGGGTTGGGGAGTGTTTTAGTCTCACAGTTCCTCTGTGAGGTGGGTGCAGATGGGAGAAAAACAAAGGCAGGACAGGTCAGGAACTGGCTGGGAACACACTGACTAGCAGCAGGGTCAGCACTGGAGTTGCCCAACTCACAGCCTGTGCTTGTGCCACTGTGGCAGCTGCTCTCAGATCTCCACTGGATGTCCACCTTCCAATAAAGCAAGTCCAGAGGAGGGCCATGAGTTGATAAGGGGACTAGAGCACCTCCCCTATGAAGACAAGCTGAGAAAGTTTGGGCTGTTCAGCCTGGGGAAGAGAAGGCTGCATGGAGACCTCATAGCAACCTTTCAGTATCTGAAGGGGGCCTACAGGGAAGCCAGAGAGGGACTCTTCATCAGAAACAGTAGTGATAGGACAAGGAGTGATGGGCACAAATTGAAAGAGGGGAAATTTAGGAAAATTTAGGAAATTTTAGATATCAGGAAGAAATTTTTTACCATGAGGGTGGTGAAACACTGGAACAGGTTGCCTGGGGAGGCCGAGGATGCCCCAACCCCAGCAGTGTTCAAGGCCAGGTTGGATAAGGCCTTAAGCAACCTGGTCTAGTTGGAGGTGTCCCTGCCCATGGCAGGGGGTTGGACTTAGATAATCTTTAAAATCCCTTCCAACCCTTAACATTCTATAGTTCTATGACTCTATGAATTTTAAAAGAATATAAAACTATTTATTGAAGTAACTTTAAAATTACTTTTTATATTATCTTTGATAGTTTGAATTGTTGCTGTTTCCCTGTATTCCACTAAATACCAAGAAGTATAACCACTGTGCTTCTCTGTATTCTACTGAAGAGTCACCTTTCAAAAGCCCAACCCTGGACAACATGAATTCTCCTGCTGGTTTTACTGCGATTTCTTGAAACCAAGAAATTGTTTTTGTCTTTGCCAGATTTGGGCTTAAAACTTGAGAAGTAACTGACCTGTCATTGCTGGATCTTTGCAGCCACTTTTCAGCGTTGAATGCCAAGTGCCCCAGATATCAAAATGATCTTCAGAAGCATCTAAACAGCAGTAAAAGCAGGGGAAAGATGATGAATCAATCTTCTTAAAGACATTATTTAGAAATATACCAGTGGAATGGTAAAACCTTGTATATGTTATCAGAGTCATTAACATCTGTTAGCATCTTTACTGTGCACCTAACACAAACATCTCAAATGTGAGACCCCACCCGGAGTACTTCATACAGTTCTGGTGTCCCCAGCATAACAACATGGAACAGTTGGAGCAAGTCCAAAGGAGGGCTATAAGTTGATAAGAGGACTGGAGCACCTCTCCTATAAAGGCAGGCTGAGAAAGTCCATTCCAAACCCTGAGTATTCTATGTATTTGTTCACAGCTATTTTTTGTTTCAGGCTCAGATCCTGCAATGGATTCAGCAAGCTCTGTGTGGGGAGGGCGCCTGAGTGGGATGAGTCCTTAAGTCCTCTGAATTATTGAAGCCAGAGAATTTGCCACAGGAACAGGAAGATTTGGTCCACAGAAGGTAGTTTCTGGCAAAGCTCCCTCAGGCAGCCCCAGCCCCAGGGGTCACTGTAAGGTATGCTCTATCAACCCAAAGATGCTGCTGGTCTTACATGGAAGTGCAGCCACAAAATAGAGATTTAATGAAATGCACATATCAGGCATTGTGCCGGATTATAAACAGTTTCATGCCTTCTTCTGGTTCCATCTGTCAGTAGAGGAATTCCGTAATTTGTCATGGCCCACTACCGTTGTGATGGATATTAAAGTCCAAAAGATGGTTAATACGATAAAACTTCATGTGATTTCCTTTTCATAGCTTAATAGAAATCTGAACAAATGTTTAATCCTATTCAGAGATTTAGATGCTGAATATGAAAGATAAGTGCCCACTGGCATTTATAAAGCATATAATTGAGATATTAGTGTAAATCCCATTAATTCCCAAGGGAAGTGCCTAACTAGTACCTCTGAAATGAAACCGTTTCAAAAATACCACCAAACAGTTATGTGCATCCCTAAGCATTGAAAGTTCTTTATGTCTGGCTCACTAAGTATGAATTTCATGGATGACAATTTTTTTAATACATATTTTTATAGGAAAAGCATCTTGAAGTGCTGGTGAGCTATTAGACTAAACCCCAGTTCTTTACCAAAGAAATCATTCAGGTATGCACTCCTTAAGTAGCTACAGAAATTACGGATCCCTGAACTAGTATTGCTTGGTGTGTAATTGGCCACAGATGTAAAGCTGTGCAGCTCGGCTATGGTCTCCAGTGACAGGGTGTTGAGGTAAATCTTTACAGTTGGAGAAAATCTGTAGCTTGAAGTCTCAGATTTTTCCAGTCTGGACCATAACCTTGCAGGCATTACAGTCCCACAGATCAGGACTAGACTTTGCCATGCTGTCACAGGCTGAAAAGCAGGACATACATAGTTCTACTTTCCTAAAAATAGCTCCAAGTTTTGAGAAGTGCTATACCAAGAGCATCCCTGACACTTGGCCGAGTTAATGGGGAGGACTCAGCACAGACCCTTTGGGCTCAACACAAAAAAAAAAGGATGTTGGTCTGCCATTTTTTTGTAAGGTTATTTACATGATGGCTCCTCAAATCATGGTAGCTGATAATCCAAACCTAGCACTTTTCAATTACTTCAGAAATCTCCATCAGTCACTGAGGAGGAGGAACATGAGCAGGAGGCACTATACCTTTTCCAGCCTGCGATGCAGAAGAATTCTCCTTTGGCTTAGGCTGCAAGTGTCCAACCAGCGTGTACTGCTCAGGTACCTTGTACAGCTTATCTGGGCTGCGAGCAACTTCTTCTTGTGATGCCAGCAGCGAGCGCTCAGACAGTACCGGGGAGTTGTTGTCATATGGGGAGACATCGCCACTTGAAGCTTTGTTGGAGTCTGTGGAAGAATGTCTTTCTCCTGCAGAGTAGGAACCTTCTGACCTCATCATCTCAGGGCTCCTGATAAATTTTGATAAACAAACTACTATTAATAAAAAATGCTTTATGTTCACAGCTAGAAGTGCAGTTTAACATCAAGACCAGGTTGAATGGGGCTCTGAGCAACCTGGTCTAGCAAAAGGTGTCCCTGCCCAAGGTACGGGGTTTGAAATAAGATGATCTTTAAGATCCCTTCCAACACAAAACATTCTATGATGATACAGATAAAATCAAATACACGAGAATGGTCACAGCTGCTGAAATGAAAACCTTCAGAAGCAGTTACAGAGGTGGATTTTCCATGAGTAAAACTTTTGTCATGAAATGGCCAGCAGAGGCCACTCAAACTCAAAGGATGTTGCTGTCGAGAACAAAAAAACTCCCACACAACTGTACAGTAAACCACACGAAACTAAGAAGTGAATCAATTCCTTATGTTACCTTGACAATTTAGCTTGTTATAGCAGTAAAGCTGAGGGCACGATAGGGAAAATTAATTTGATGCTAAGCAGTATGCTAAAATAATTTCTTTTCTTGTGAAGTTTTGCACAGTCAGTGAAATCAAGCACTCAGCTCACCTCTCATGCTATGAGAATGATTTTCTTCTAGACACATCAGAAGGTAAATATTCTACAGGGGACAAATAGATGTATCTACCGTACTTATGACTGCAGCAACAAGCAACTGGATCTCCTGATACCTTCTACAACTTCTTTTACCTTTTCACCTTTACATCAGCAACTGCATTTAATTTGGACAAAGAAAGGCAAACAAAGCCCCTGACAAAGTACAGCCAAGGCTCAGAGAGACAACTAATTTTTGAAATGTGTTGGGAACATTGAGGGAGATTTCTTGAACTGTCACAGTTTACTACACAGAACAGGAGGCAAGCTGTGAGTCACTGTGAGTCACTGAACATCACAAAGAATATGTAGAAATACTCTGTAAACAAACATAACTTTTTTCCCTATTTTTCCCTAATTCTCTAATTAATATTTCTCTTACTCATTTTTAATTTCTCTGAACCTTTGTTTTTTACATGCTCATCTTTTCCTTCTCTTGAGTCAAACACTTCTCTGTGACCTCTTGTTAGTATCTGTTCTAATTAAATGTGATACAACAGAGGCTCATTCTTGTAAATGTCTGAAAATGCTCAGCCCTTCTCAGAGTCAAATCCAAAGACAGCTTTAACTGTGTGAGCAGCCAAAACTCATTTCTCGTTATGGAACAATAACCCCGTTTCCAGACAAATGAAATAAAACTGCAGAAATAAAGAAAACACACAGCTAGCCACAGAACATTGAATATTAATACAGAAATAATGACAAAACTTAACTTTCAAGCTGGTTTTTTTTCACCTGGCCAATTTACACATTGTATGTCCCAAAAAATAAAATATATACACTCAACAGCATGATTATTATGTTAGTCAATATTCATTTTTTTCAGTATAAAACAAACCATAAAGCATTGGGAATTAATTAAATAAGGTTACTCTTCACTAACTCTCAGTGAGAAAACCATCACTGAACTGATCCTATCCTGAACTTTAACTGGGGCTTACTCAAACAAATAGAACTGCCATTTGGCTAAGTAGCTCTGTTCCAGGCTTCCCAGTGTGTTAATGTTGAGGAGTCATTAATTTAATTTAAAAAAAAAAAAAGAAAAAAAGAAGAAAGAAAAAAGCCTCAATTAGGTAACCTCCCATCTCAACTTCTCCTCTGAAGATGAGTCCAACACAAATTAATTGATAAACAGCCACACACTGAGGAATTATTGTATTTTAAGTATGTATAATTCTATTACAAACCTTTTTTCCCCTTTTTTTGCCCTCCTAAGTTCTAAAAAACCCTTGCACAGTGATATGAGATTTAAGTAATGTCTTGGGAATTTAAGAAGAACTAGAAAGACCTCTTAGAAAAGGGGAGAACTGTTAGAATCTATAGGTTTCCTATGACCAAATGTCTTTCTCTCCAGCTTTCTAGACCGAATGTCATCTAAAGCTCACCCTGCCAGCTTACAGACATACACTGGTGACACTACTGGTGACACCAAAAAGGCTTATCACATCTAAATCTTTGCAGCACCAAAACCTAACTGTACTGCATAGGGCAAAGACAGAGGTAAACCACCACTCAGCCATGGCAAGGTAACACAAGGAAGAAGGGAAACAGAAATGGAAATGAAAGAATGTGAGAACATAAATTTGAGCTTTGTGAAACACTGATTTCATGTCTTACCTTGAATGATCTGTTATAGTCTATCTCTTCTCAAGACAGAGCTCCTGCTAAAAATTTACCTGAATGGAAACTTTCAAGTCTTTCAAAAGATTCAAACATTCAAGTTTCTAAACTGATTTACAGTTTCTGCTGGTAAGACCATGCTATTTTATATATGCGTGTGTATATATATATATGTGTATATATATATATATATGTATGTATGTATGTGTATATATATATATGTATGTATATATATAAAATAACTTTCAAATTTGTTTAGAAAAAATAGCTTTAAAAATCAAAGGATGTGCCTGTGGATTCTGTCAATCTTACTACAAAAAATCATCAAAATGGATTGAGTAATTTAAAGCTGGAAATTGAAGTCATACATTTGCTATGCTCTTAATGAACAAAATAAAACACAACTTGCAAAAGACTTCAGTTTGTATCTTCGCAAAGAACAAATTCTCACGAATTCCTTAAAACAAAACTTTTGCATCTGTTTGCTTTATTGTTTGAGTTCATTAGCAAACAGATGTTTACTAAAATTCAAAATTCTTCTTCCCTTGGATAGTGAGATTCTTTACCCACATGCCAGGGAAAAACTAAATTGGGAAGGAAACTTCGCAAGATACCCACTTGTTTATATGCAGTCTGTGAAGAAGGGCAGATTATGGCCCCCACAGAGAATAAATAGATGATTCTGTGCAATCAAATGTGAGAAATGGGAAGGTACGTAAAGTATTTTCCAGTGGCTATGAAGTATGTTAAGGAAAATATTTAAAAAGTGGTTAAGTACAAATGGAAAGGTTTGAAAGCTGCAAAATCAACCTATGCCACATGAGTTCAAAAATACGATTTCAGATTCCAAACCAACAGGCATCCTTCTATGAATTTATGCTAGTCACCAGAGTCTACTTGCATGGATAAACTGGCAAAATGTTAATAGTAATACTTACTTCTACTGGGGATATTCCTACTTTTCTACTAGCATCAAAGTTATCAAAACAGAAATCCCTTTCTGTTTCTGGCAGAACCCCTTTTCTGCTATACCTTAAAGCTTCTGAGTGGGAAAACAATTATGCCTTCAAGAGGCAAATCATATGGAGTGTGATGGCTTGGCAGCACACAGTAATTTCCACACATATTTGAGCAACACAGGTGCCACCAACAAACCAGATTACTATGGGATTATGATGTGGTTGCTACTGTAACAGGGTAGAGGACTCCATGATTCACAGGGCCTCTGCAGTTTTGAAAACTGCATTTACACATACTGTATACTCCATGATTCACAGGGCCTCTGCAGTTTTGAAAACTGCATTTACACATACTGTATGACCTATGGCTTCATCTTTGTGCCACAGTTAAGATGGATTAAAACCCACCATCATAATCCAAAAACATAAAAAACTTCTGTAACTTTGAAACTCATTTACTCTAAAAGGACTACTAACCATTATAAGCAATAAATAATCATAAGAAATAGATTTTATTTTTTGTTAGTTTAAAGATGCTTCATCTTACAGCTGTAAACCCCAAATTCCATTGTCATCAAGCCAACATACAAAAAATTGGGGAGTCATCCACAAAAGCACACTTCACAATTGCTGCCATTTGTAATTAGCGCTTTACCATGAACAATTCTCAAAAATTCCCTGACACACCGTTCACAATGCTCAGCTCTTAAGAGAACTAAAAGATGAGAAATATCTGATTTGTCCTCTCCGGGGAGGAAAAGAGATTGTGTCTTCTCTGTTAGACCAGAGCCAAGAAAGTATTTATAATGACAGCAAAAGCAGAAATGTGAGGGCAAGTGTAGAAGCAGGACTGTCAAAGCAATTAATGTGACATTAAAGTCTTGAAGCTCATTCTGTACTCTACTATATGCAGCCAACTAGCTCTTCTGATGAAGACTGTCTCAAAAATATGCAAACTTTTCTGTTCCACAGATCCACATTTGGATCTTGAGTACGTGACCAGGCAATTTCCAAGAGCAGTAAGGATGCATTTTGAAGTCTCATTTTTATGAAATCAAGACAAACATCTCCTTGTTGTCTACTGCCTCACATTTCTTATTGGAAAAATAAGCAACAAATACGTAGCTTCAAAATTGAGATTATACTCTGAAATAGATTCATCTCTTAAGAGCATCACACTCCTAGCAATAACATTTAAGCAACATTCCCTCTAATTGCCTGGAATATCTTAACCAAGAAGTTGCAATCACAGTGAAAACATATCTCATTAACATTAAAAATAAATCACTTACATGATAGCAGAGTAGAAGAAAAATGACAGATAGTAAGTTTTTCCTATCTCAGTGATATTTATCTGCCCATTACTGAAAACACAATAAATTAGTACTAATGTACCTATACGTTCCTATTTGGCTTCAGAACCTTTCCTTACAAAATGCCTTTTGTCAGTTGTGACCACCTTTCCACAATAAATCCATTTTCTCCTGTAACTGTGCATGCTGGCTAAAGGTAAGGAAGCTCAAGGAAAGGTCAATTAAGGAAACAGGATCTAACAGTAACCTGTTACATCCACAATGATTTGTGACTAATTTATGCTCAATTGATATGTGTAGTCACACGTGAGACACAATTTTACGTCTTTTTATTATATAGACACTGAAATCCAGCATGAAGGTTTGCATTAGCTTGAGTTAGAAATAATACGATCATTCCAAACTGAGGGCTTAAAAAAAGAAGTCTCTACAGACTTTACCTTATATCATGTGATTTGCAGTCTCTCCTAATTGTAATCCTGGCTCGTGGCAAATGTGAAACAAGTGTAAAAGACAGCTAATGTACTTGTAAACTATCTTGTACTTATTGTGATCTAAATACACACATGTACTTGTCGGTTAGACAAACTAGCTGAAATTATTTCACATAGAGAAAATTACCCCAAATCAGATATCTGTGATAATTTCCTACTGTATGTTATCTGTTCATGTGGTTAAGTTAGCAAACTAATAAAATCCTTTATAACACAATACATTCTGCATATATTTTTATTTCCAAATTTTATAACTGAAGAAAGCTTTTCCCCCTAGGTGTTTAAAACTCAACTATTTCTTGTATACCTTTTCGTTTAAAGCCAGGCACACTATTATATTACCTCCAACTATACAATGTTCAGAGGGAGAGAAAAAAAATTATCGCTAACTGACTGTACAAATTCAATTTAATTATATTCTGAATGCACTAGGCACTTTCCACAAACACAGGAAGACAAAGTCCAATCTGTCCCAGAGAGTTTAGAGTCTAGGAAACCTCTTAAAAATTCCTTACAGCAAGTCTGTCAAATTTTGTGATTTTTGGGTCTGACATATTGGTATTCACTAGAATAAAGACAATGACTGTGTGGTCCCATGAGCTAGCCAGGAATCCTGTTAAAATGAATGTACAAACTCATAGCATTAAGGCACAAGGGTGCAGACATATATACACCATACACAAAGTCACAATATGATATATATCATAACTGCAAGAGTGATCGGTGTGGGATTTTTCTCTTCAGATCTTTCACAAAGCATACAATTAAATAATATCCAAAGAGTCTCCATAAACGTGCTGTTGTGGCAGTTGATTTGTTTACAATGTCCTATGTGTATACAATAGGAAAAGAATGACAAACTGGTCAAGCAGCTCACCAGGATGGTATTAAGGCACTCCAGAGTGTGTTTCAAGGATAGTGGAATAACGCCTCCTGTTACTGAAGACTACAACAAACCCAAGACATAAACCAGCAGATCACTAAAATACATCCTGTCAGGTAATAGTGCACTGAATATTCTTATGTACATGTCACTCTGTTCTCTGCAGCAGAACACAATCTTTCCTCAGAACTGGGAAACAAGTTTTGTCTTTAGAAAACACTGTACAAGAGTCATAATTTCTTTGGCAGAGTCTGTGTAATGGGGAGAGTAGTTCTACACCACTGTAGACAGTGCAGAAGAGCTGTGGAAAACTGGAACCTTTTGAACACTTCCAGTGGGAGATACAAAATTCCCAGCAGAAACAGGGATGATGAAAAAACAGATTACTCACGATGACTGGGAAGCTTTCCTCCTCAACAAATAGTCCACAACATCTGGGTCAGTCTCTAATAAGCTGATAAGCACTTCATTCTGTAGATCAGGGGAAACCTATGAAGACATCAAAAAATACTCAGCTGGAGATTAATATCCTTTCACCAGCAATTTTGGTACTATGCTTAATCTAAAAGACCAAGCACAATATGTTTACAGAGAGTACATAAAATATTCAGAAGGCTCCACTTAAAAGAGAAATTTCATGTAACAAAAGATAAAGTAGGACTAAGGATCGCTTTGCACAATGTTAAATGCTGATTACTGTTGAATACAGTTGGTATCCAGTTGGCTTTTACACCTGATAATAACAGTGGGATTACTCATGTATCACAATCTCAAAAGCTTCAGTTTAAGGTCCTCACCTTACATCCCTATTGAAAGATCTGTGGGCATTGACATTTACAAATCTCCATTCCAAGGAACCGTACTTCTCCTCTTCTAGAAACAATGTGAAATGTAATTACAACAGAAGGAGAATGTTTCTTCATATATTCCATCGCATTTGACTTATTTATGTCCTTCTCTTATGGAAATTTCACGGTAATTGTTCTATCTATGAAGATCTTCAGTTGCTTCATTTCAATGAGGGCTGCCAAAGGTCAGCATTTTTCTAAATGAAGCCTTATAAATATTTAATGTTCAGGTATCCATATAGCCAAATCCTGAGATCTTAGAAGCATTTAAATTCCTGCTTATGCTCAATAAGACCTTGAATAATTACAGAGTTCACCTGTCCATAACTCAGGCTTACAAGTGGGTCCTGCTAGATCTCCAGCCACTCTGAGCAACAGGTTCAGCTGGAATTTGTGTCACCTTCTTTGGAGTCTGACCTTCTGATTTGTTAACCTTCTCTTTGCACTTTGTATGGAGGTGAACCTTCAAAATCCTTGATAGTTTCAGCAGATGCAGGATACAGCAACGTCTCCTGGGCACGTAGCAGAAATGGCACCCCAAAATCTGCACAAGTAAACTTTGTGCTTCCAACTGCACTTTTCAGGAGTCTTATCAATCCTTAAGTGAGTATGTCTACATCACAGTGGAACATTCAACTCGAACTTCAAAACAATGAAACAGATGAAACCATCCAAAAAACTTGAACTAACAGTCCAGGTTCACTCATGACAGATAGAACTGGAGACAAGACAATCCCAGCAAGAGGTTATCAACTGTTTTTGGATGCAACTTGTCAGGGCCTGAATATCTTGACCTTCAAGTCACACTGCATGGGCCATTTGTTCTCCCTGATGTTTCCTGGGAAACAGGAATTACTAACAGATTGCCCACAGGAATACCTCAGTTTGGGAGGTATTTAGGGAGTCAAGTAACAGAAAAGGCCTATTTCTTTAAATAAGGAAATAATTAGAAAACAAATGAAGATATGCATAATTTAATTCAAATTGATCCACAATCTCTATGAGAAACTTGTGTAACCACACACTCATTTTTTAAAATTTGTATTCAGTCTCTAAGCTGGAAAAATAGCTTACTGATGGTCCCTGATATACTAGTCTTTAAATAAATTATTTTATCTTTATAGGAATATATTTTTGGAAACCTAGTGTGCTGTAACTTCTTCATTTAGACAGCCCTTCTATACTGTAGAATAAACTCCAGAAAAAGTTTAAGGGTAAAACAGAATCCACATCTTTCTGTCTGAAACTTACTATTCAGTTTTATATCAACTAACTTGCAAGAATCTACTGAGATTTTGTCAGTAAAATAAAAATATGTTTTCCATTATTAAAAAAAAAAAAATCAATCTTTCATTCCATCAAAATGATTCTGAAAAAGTTCCAGCTAGAATTTCAGTTCCAACAGAAACCCAAACTTAACAGTTCTATTGAGTTATAGGGCTTCCATCTGAATGAATGAGGACACATTAATGAATGAATCTTCAACTGGATTTGTACTGATGGTCTCTTTGCTAGCTTTCTACTGGGTTTTATTGCTCCTGTGCAGCAATTTTCTTCAGTTTAGTTAAGTAATTTGGTAAGTGTAGACATGATATGCATGTAATTATAAATTTACAGTTATAGAGAACTACAATACTGGTATCTCAGGAAGATGTCACAATAACTATTACTGAATTAATTGTTTAACTGGCAGTTGTGTCTGAGTAGATGGATGAGAACCTGAAATTTGGGGACAGAAGGGAAGCCAAGGCACTGCTGAAATAACAGGTATTGAGAACATACAAGGATGTATCAGAGTTGTCAGGACTCCAGTACAGTAGATAGTCTGATGTTTGGTGCTGGGTGCTATTATGAGAGTCATAGCTGTTGAGACACAAAAGGTGGAGAGACCCTCGAAGTGTCTCCTTTGTGCTGTTCCCTGCTACTGATGTGGCACAGAAAGGCAGTGTGTGCCTTTCTCTGCAGTGGGGAGGCCACAGTAGCCCCTAACAGTAAAAATAAGAAATTTCATCACTATGTAGTGCTTCTTTGCAGCAGGGCTGGGTTTGGGTGCTAGGAGATGAAAATGCATGACCAAGCTGCTGTTCTCTATCCTCTATGCTGAGGCAAAGCCAAAAAGATGAAGGGTGGTTGAGTTGTGCCTCCTTGCATTGAGCTGCTGGACATAGTTCAGGGACTGGCAAAGAACAGTCCTTTATACATTTCCATAAAACATTTTAATGTATCCCTAAGTTTCACTGAAATGGAAGAATTGGATATGAAAGATCTTATCATCACTGACATCTGAAGAAAGGTTAGATTCCATCTTCTATAAGAAATCCACATTTCTTATTCCATATTGATGTTACTGATAGTTGCTTAGTAAAAACAGTGCTCAGTATCATGGGTTGTTCTGACAAACAGAACCTCCCTGACCACTAATATGTTAGAATCATTCTGATATCGTGGTCTGGGTACCCCAACACATCCCGGTTTCCTAGGTTTTGGTTCACAAATGTTGTTCCAATTTCAATGCTGAAGCCAATCACAGTTTTATAACCTCCCCATATATAACAGTAACAGAAAGAAGAAAAAAAAAGAAAAAAAGAAAACCAAACACAAAAGCACCTTAGTAGAAACACACTATGTTACAGCTGTAGCTGAATGCTTAAGTCCAGATGTTTTTCTTTTTTTAGTAGTATAAATGTCAAGTATAAACAGTAAAAGTTGTTCTAGAAAACAAAAGAAAACTTTTTTCCCACACTTCGTTTAACCTTCAGATGAAAGTGCAAGTGCTGAAGAGATAGAGGAAAAAATCTGTCATAATTAAAAGAGCCCATATGTAGGTTAGTCTAACCTTAGCCCCAACCTTTCCAGAGTGAAAGCTGGAATGTATGCCTAAGTACTATGTACTGAGATATGTCTGTGTTGTAAGAAGTTCTTGAAGAGAAACAGTAAGAAATCTTCAAGTATTGCAAGTATTCTTATTCAAGTATTATTTTAAACTTGATAGTGTCATCCCCACTCTGGGCCAGCAGACCTTCCTCCATGAGTGCAGTTCTGTCACTTTCTTTTCCTGATGTTGAAGGAAAAATAGCATCTAACATTTCCCTAAACTGTGAAAAGCATTGCAAAAGAAAAGAAAAAAAGACTGTGCCTCAATGATACAAGAATAAAAATATATGCAAGGAAAACCACAAAGAAGTTCATCTGAGGCTAAGATTGATAGGCAGGGCTCGTGACTGCTTCTCATGCTCTTCTTCCTGTTGAAATCTGATAGACACCTTCCCCTTACAGTACTACATGGCCATCAGCCCACAGTTCAGGCTTCTCCATCTTCTTCCAACAAGGTCTCCAGCACTCAGCTTTGCTGAAGCACTAAAGGAGGTTTTCAGAGTGTTCTTTCTGCTTTGGGAACTTATCTCCTCAGTGTAACATACTGTGCTGCTTAGTTTAAGGACATAACAACCAAAGCTATTTCCACTTTTTCAAGACTACTGGTTGTGTTAGGATGTGTATGTTTATTAAAATGAAGACAGGATAGTGCACACAGGTCTGACTGGCCTTTGCTACCCCAGAGCAGGGCCCTCTCAGGCACAAGTCATACTGAGGTGGCCTATAATTTTGTACACAAAAAGAGCACAAGGTAAAGCCACAGAATTAACTGTCCAGGTAACTGCTAGGCATTAGGAATGTGATTTAACTAAGCTGCATCTTAAGTAAACAACATGTCCAAATCCAAGGCCATTAGCCTTCTTATGAAGAACTTCCTTGCTTCAGCAAGAGAACAGAAGGGAACTCAGGAACTACACGGATTTATGTTTTGCTCCTCTTATCCAACTGAAAAATGAGAAAGCTTTGTCCTTCCTCTTCATCCAAGCAACAAAAAAAGTCTCTGTTACTTAAACTAACCAAGGATCTCTTAATCCCTGCAGAAAAACTGGCTTCCTGACTTCCAAAGTTGAGATGTGAAAGGTCATTTTCATTCTTGTCCATGCATTGTTTAGTATACACCTGAATAGCCAACCCCATCATTTCCACAGACAGAAATCTTCTAAGGAATATACCCTTAATTACACAGAAATCATTCCAGGTAAGATGTAAGTACACATTTTTAATACTTTTACTTACTGCAAATCATTCTCCTTGATAGAAGACTACTTTTTTTTTTCTGATACTAATTGATCCTAATGTAATGCAGCTTCTACAGTTTATTTCATCTCGTCTACTTTAAGACCAATCAGGTATTCTCTCTCTTATCTTAAAAATGTATAGGAGTAATATGAAAAAATATCCACCTACCATGAAAAGGGCTTCATAGTTTTCAATCATCTTTTGTACGACAGCTATGATAGCAGTACTCTCTTCAGCTCGAGCTGAGCTCTGAACTGAGAATTCCTTGTCTGTAGATTTCTGCTTGTGCAACAGGTTAGGGCCAAAGATGGTAGCCAGGTTAAGTGATGTCATTTTGTTCCCAGTAATCTAGAAAACAGAATATAGATGAGGTGGAATCTCACAGGGTGTAATGTATACAGACATGTATATACACATATCTACACACACTCGAACCCCTACACACCCACACAAAAACACACACACTCTCTTCCTTATTTTCACAGATGTTTCACTCATCAAAACCAAAACCTAGCACTAAGTCAAATAAAAAATGAACAATTTTTAGAAATCTTGAAACACCTTGTTTGAACATCTCTGCAACAAGTACTGTGGGTATTCAGGATATATTTTTAAATTAACTGGAGGAGTAGAAGGTGGAAGTACTTCCTGCCCTTAGTTCCCTGGAAGCTTGACAGTGGCATACTTCTGAACTCAGAGAAACCTCCCTCCTACTTCACCATCCCAACACGTTATCATCTCTTAGGACCAAATACTGAAAACTCCTAGCTTTCTCAAATAGCACTCACGATTTGAAAGCCATACAGTGATACTCTTCCATGTTTAAACACTTTAGATAACTAAGGAACAGGCTTGTTATTTTTACTAGTATTTGCCTGCATTTTTGCTTGTTTGCTAGAACATGACAAATGTTTACTTGTTGGGTGAATTTTTTGGTTTGTTGTATTTTTACCTTTCTTCCTGCTTTTATAGATCTGGGCTCAAAGAAGCAATAGTAACCTGAATTTTGAGGAAGAAGAAGGCTAGGAATATATACTACATTAGACAAGAATGATTGAAAAATATGGCATACATTATTATATCAAAAATTTCATTGTTATATTTGTAATTACACTACTTTTTTTCCCTTCTATTCTTTCAACAGAGCAAAAAGTTGGGATCATGTTCTTCTTCTCTCTGTCTCCCCTTGGTTGCTACTCTTTGAATGCAGAAGAAAATGCCAGCAGTTAAGACTGTAAGTGAATTTCGGCCATTGCACCAGTACTTCTTGCAGGATTATAAAAAAAAAATTCATAAGAGTTATTTTTCATTTGTTTCAATTACACTTGAACGAACAATATTACAAAAGGACATGAAGAGGCACCAAAAAGAGACAGTAATGGAATTCCAAGGAATGAGTGATACAAAATGGATCTTCTCAAAGCAGTACTTTTAAATTTTTTTTGTAGTTGGTCATTTATTGAATACTCCAGTTAAACTTACAACTGTGCACTGACTATACCTGGTTTATCTTTTACAGAGCTCAACTAGACAGCACAGAGCTGACAGTAAAAATCAGTTTTTCCTTTTACTGGTGAGACCACTGTGTAATGTTGGAGAGACATCTGCACTAAGTAGGTGGATGGGTAGTCGCAGCAAACATGTTGGCTCTTTGTTCAGAGACTCATCCCAATATGACTGTGAGAACAGCACACTCCCTTATTTGCACACCACCATGCACCCAGCTGTTTTTCGGGTGACCTGCTTTTTAAACTCTCTCTGAGTTTCAAGTCACCAAGGATGCAGAGGCATGTGGTGCCTCCAGTGTGCCAGGGGCAGCCTCTGGCTGTGCCTGGATCTGCATGTGCAGGCTGTTTGTACAAATAGTGAGTCTTTTCTTAGGGGCAGCCTCAGGGCATCCCTTAAAAAATGTTGTAAACATATCCACTGAAATGAACTGAATGAGTAATTTTAATACAGTTAGTCATCCATCTTCATCTTTGTGAGAGAAGGGCTTTTGAAAGAAATCATGAAGAGGTCCTGTGTGCCAAAGCTTGGCTGTTTTCCTTCCAGTGATAGCAAACAGTCCGATAAAATACTTTCTCTTGCCCTGTATGCCTTTATTCACTTAATTTTTTAATTGTTCATAAATGGCTTAAATAACTGTGAGCAGAATACTGTATTATCTACAAAAGGTATCCATTTGCACATAATATTCCTGATGCTTACAATACTATCAAGAGAGCTTACATAAATCTGCCTTGCCAAAATACCTGTGGCAGAGCTGACGTACTGTTAAGTGGAATGAAAATACCTTTAATACAACTGTTGAGCCAACTCAACTCTCTTAAGCAGGATCTCCTAGCCCTGCAATAAGATCCTCTTGGGTACATTCCTGAACCAACAAAGAACTTTTTGCAGGACCAAGGGGACCATGACCTTAGCTGGCTTATACATGTTTTCAAGCACAGTAAAACTGTTACAAGCTGCTCTTTCTAAGTGCTTTCCATCATAGTGGTGTAGTTTTTTACCAACTCCTTGCTAAGAACAAAAATAATACTATTTAAAGTGAATTTAAAAGTGAAGTAGGCCTAGAAGTCACATGCAGCACACTGGAAGTTAGGACTTGAGGCAGAAACTAGGAAAAACTTAGTCTCAAAGTGCCAATTGTTAAAACCAGGCAACTGCAAAAGGTGTCCAAATTTGATGAAATCAGTAGGATTTTCCACCTGGAAGACAAAATTCTCTAGGAGTTTCAGAAGAGTCTTAGAAGTAACCTCAGAAGTAGATTCTGCTGCAGTTCAGAGGACAGAGAAGTCCATCCCACAGATAAACCAGTTCAGTTCTGTAAGCAGTGACAGACTGTATCCATTCCACTCAAAGTTAACAGAGTTGCCACCTTTTGCAGAGCAGTCTACTAGTCCAAGTCTTTTCCTGGTAGAAAATGGGAAGCCTGGATTTTCAAGTCTTCTCTAGTGTGAACGGGCACAGATGCAGACGTGTGAAGCTCTGAAGTGCAGCTCAGCCCCACTGCTACAGGTATTCTTGTATCTGTGGGGTTAGTGCACACCAACCTCTCCACTGAATTTGGTCCAGACTGCAACAGTAAGGAGGTCAGAAGGAAAACAGGCAAAGATGAACACCCTGACTCCAACTAGTGATGAGGTCTGTCAGTTGAAAGGATACAGCTGGAGTTCCTGTCCTTTGTTTTTCATTTTTCACTACCCAGTGCACACAAGGAAGCTAAAGGAACTAAGAAGTGAACTGCTGTGTCCAAAGGTCATATAAGAAAGTAACAACAGAGAACAAAAAGAGAATGAAAAAGCATATTCTTGCATGCCTGACCTCTTCTGAGTACTTTTTCCATAGAACATAATAGGATAAAACAAGGCTAGATGGATAACATTAAGAACAAGGTTGGTTACGCTGTGAATCAACCAAAGGAAGTTGTAGATGCTTTACTGATTAAGTCATAGAAAAATTAAACTTTCACAGCCCTAAGAACATAGTAAACAACCAAATGGCAAAAGTGTAGGCAAGTAGATTAAATGCCTCCCATCTTTCACAGGTATGCCACCACTGTGAATGTTTCAAGGCTTTCAAGATCTCTTTTCAGACCATCAATTAAGCAAAGTCAAAGGATACAAGTGATCAGGACTTACCTCTTGGCCATCTTTGTCTCTGGTGTCTTCTGCATGGCCAGCTACTGTGGAGAGGAACTGCAGCAGCCGGTGTAGGGTATCGCAGTTACAAGGAGGTAGAAGATAAATGAGAAGCTGTAAGGTGCTTAGCTGTTCATCTGGCTCTAATACTAAGAGGGGAAAAAATATATTCTAAGAAAATCACTCCAACTAACCTAAAAGAAGAACAAATAGACTGTTCCAAGTCCAAGGGAAGGCATAAGAATAGCTTTGTTTAAGGATCATTTCCCTTAGAACGTCAGAAGAAAAAGAGAAAACTTGAAGGAAATATCAAAAGTGCAACAACTACTATTATGAGATTTTTGCCTTGGTTGGTAAACATTTCACTCACAAATTCATAGGAACTTTTCTTATTCTATAAGAGAGCAAAATCCATGTTGCACACTCCATTGCTGCAACTGGACTCCAAAATTCTGCTTACTTTTCTATTTACTCCATTAATTTAAGTACAGCTCCTGGTATATACAGTAGCTGGCAAGCATCCCAGTCAGGTTTCAGTATAGCCATTTTTAATCAGTTTTCTTACAATTTTGCATCTTACAGAGGTCCTGGGAGATTGGAAAAGCAAGTAGAGATATAAAGGATATTCTGCAAACACCATCACTCGAACCTCAATGGTAGCCAGTAAGACAAGACAGAGGTAGGATCTCACACATGGGAGCTAGAAAGATTCTGAAGAACACAAACTGGGCAGCAGCTGAAGCTTGAAGGGTCCAACTTTACTTTTTCCTAAATTTGTGAGAGTCTACACTCAGGCAACACATCGTACTTAATATGATGCCTTTGAGGACCATTAACTATGAAGAAACTTGAATATTTTAAGCTAGGATGGAATTTTGGTCAGTGAACAGCTCTAAAAATTTTAAGATACTGGGATTCAAACTCGAGTCTGTGATCAGGTACTGCTGAACCAATGACAGGGTCAGATTTTAATAGATAACATGAATCACATCCTATATACAAATGCAAAAATATGTATGAGTGAAATAGTTGCTGTTCTAGTTTTCTGGATTACACTTACACAGTATGAACACAAAGGAAAAACCTCAGTAAATTTATACTAAAGGATATACTATATTATTTATATTATATACAATATTATATATATAACATACACTATAGTATAGCATATTATATATAATATAGTATATTAGAATATACTATATTGTTTATAATACATTATATAAATATTTGGAGCAAATCAAGGCTAAAGCCTTAAATGCACAGAATAAAAGAAGATGATTAGTAGAGATAAAAGAATTCAATCAGGTTAGTTTTTCAAAATTGGTAAATAAAGATGCTGCAGAGCTCACAGAGAGTATTGATGAAAGGTGTATAAAGTTCTCTGGTGAGAAGCGGGTCAGGCATGTCACGCAGAAATTCCTTTAACAAAGCAGCAACATCATGAATGCTGTGCTCCTCATCTAATACAACATCTATGCCTCGGTCAAACTCTTCGCGTAACTGGAAAAGAACATGACAGAAAACCACAGTCACTTACTGTCCCAATTAATACATGCCAACATAGAAAATCTTTTAAGAAGTAGATTTACTAATTTTCACTTTTGAGCTTGGGCATGACTAGTTTTTGGTAAGGTCAAAGATATAATTCATGTCTAATTGTTGTTTATTTCATGATACATGACTTAAGGTTTGTACTAGACTATAATAAAATATAGTTTTTTCTTTCCAGCTAATAAATGACACTCTTACATGAAAAAATGTGCCCAAGTATAATTTTTGCAGAAATGCAAGATTCATATCAAAGGCAGAAACCAGGGAGAATAAGGAAAATTGAAAGAAAGGCTTTCTTATACCACCTTACTGCATTATCCCTAGAACCAGAAAAACTAAAATTGAATTTCATAACATTCACAATTTTGTACAAAAACATTAATAATAAGATAATGTTAATATCCACCAAACTCACATTTCTCTTGTGATTTAAGACTCTACGTAAGGATAGCAGCAAGAAGACAGGTTTACTCAAATGGCACGGCACTCGTCCACATACACCTTGTTCTGCCTTTTAATTTAGTTATATTCACTAAGTGATCATCATTACAGAGTTAACATTACAAGGTATTGCTACTTTTTTTCCAGCTACTGTCCTCAGACAAATTCCGTATAATTCAAAGGCATCGTGCTTCCAAAAGGCAGAAGAAATTCCTCTCCCACATCCAAGATACCTTACGAAGAGATAAAAGCCTGCCCTTCTGGAGAGATTTCCCAGCACCAAGAGCAGAATGCTTTCCTCAGGTTGACAGCTCCACTTTTTACTCTCTTTTCATTTTGAAAAGAGTCAAGATGTTTTAAAATTATTTCCTAGAGAAAATTCATATCTTTGCTAACATTATGAGGTATCACAATCTATCTTCTCAGAGAGTAATTACAGTTAAACCTTACTAAAAAAGGAAATTTGAGGTATCAGATTTCTTTACCAGGAATATTACAGATGTACCAAAAAGAGGAAAGAAGCTAAGTCACAAGCAAACTATGTGCCTGTGATAATTTGTGGCAAATCCTGACCACGTGCAAATCTCTCTTGAGTGTGTACAGCATGAAAATCCTGTGTTTTCAGTTGAAATTGTCTTTCATAATGGCTGTGAAAGGTATTGTCTGAAAACCACAGCCTCCATTCTAATTTATTAGGATTACTTTTAACATTATTCATATCGGTCATTACTAATAATGAATAATTATTCTACTAAGACCAGAATATGTTCTTTATCTAGTATTATGCTTCCCCCTGCTGATTTGTTGTCAAAGATTTTTCAGTGCCAACTTGAGGACTTCATTCCTGGCTCAATTCTACTCTCCAGACTGGTGGCAAATGCAGAACATCTCCAAGGAGAACCATGAATTACCTCAATCCAGAAGATTTCTTCTGCATTTACTGCCCAAAAGCAGCTGAGGAAACAGCTTAGCACTGCATCAGGAATTTTTAAGTTTAAACTTTAGGTCTCTCAGACTCCACTCAGAGGGAATACTTTCAGACTTTTGTCTAAAGATACTTATGTTGAACTACAGCATCCACTGGAGCTTATGATATGAGAGATGAGGACAACCATGCTGGGAGAAGGGATGGGAGAGCAGAGCTCCAGCCATGTCACTCTGCAACCTCAGGGTTGAAGCTGCCACCAAGTCACCAGGTCCAGCATCGAGGGCTGCCCACCCTAACGTTGGCAAGAACACTCTGCTCAAGCATCTGTATCGTTTCTGGGCACAACATGGTACCTGGCATCCCAATGCACCAGACCTACCACCTTGAGTCAACACAAGCTCAGGCATCTTTGTCCTACACCCCACTGAACTTGAAGGAGGAGGTTTGTAATAGGTGCACTTGTTCCAGATTTTCTCTTCCTTATGTATTTATTGCAACAAACTACAGTGGAAACATTACATTTTCTAACTGGGAAAGGAAGGAAAACAAAAATATGCTTACTTTCTAGACAAGGAAAACTAATGAACAGCTGCAAAAGCACACCAAAATCTGAGTCCTGGGTTTGGCTTTCCATGGTTCAGAAAATGAGTGGAATTTTAATTGAATCCAGACTTTCCCATGTGTTCATGTTGACAGCATTTATTATTGTAACTGCAAGGGCCAAGCTGATGCTTCCTTGTTGTTTAATGAAATATATCAGTTTATGTAGTTCAATAAATTAGTCAGTGTAATAGAACACATAGATACCCAAATCTTTTTATTTCCTCACCTTTTGAAAACACAAGAAAAATTGGTGAAAGTCATTGATGTTCAAAGTAAAGCTTAGTTCACAAGTAAATGATAGAAGCTCTCTGCTTCCAGAGGTATGATGCAATTGTACTCACCCCTAAATGATAATATATGTTTTGACATTAAAGCTTGCAAGGCAACTTCAATACTTTATCTAGTTCAGTGTTGACCTAACAACTGCCTCTGCAGACCATGAATGTTTTTAGCTTGGTGCTACATCAGCCACTCAACAACAGAAACTGCTAGAGAATAAGCTACAAACCAGCAGGCTATACTGTCCTACCAGCCAAAATCAATTCAGTTTAGCTACTCAAGGTAACTTGACAGAGCGACAAAACATTACACTGTTTTTGCAACAAAGTACTTCGGGGATCAGATGCAGTCAAGCTTTCTTTTGCTTTTTTTCTGTTTGATGCTTTTTGTCTTATACTTCCTGGGAGGGGTATTTTTCTGTAACATTTTATCCCCTCCTTAAACATCACACAAACATTAATTACTATTTCTTACTGCTCTAACTCAATGTATTCCCAACTTCTGGAAATAACAATGCAATATCTAGGGGTGAGGTAACATCCACTTCTGACTTTGTCTCTGAAACCTAATTGTACACCACCTTTGATTTTTCATCATTTGGCTGAAAATAAGACTTGGAAGGACCTGCTCTGACCTTCAAGTTTAGCAGGGGTAAAAGAGAGGTGACATTTAGGAGCAGCAATCTGAGGGTCAAAGAGATTGTTCTGTACTTGCATGTTTTCTCATACCGTGAGTTTTCCAAAAAAGATTTACAGTTTGAGTTTACTTTGGGAGCTTCAGCTGTTTCCGAGATGAAATGAACAGCCAAGTTGTTTTTTTTTTCCCTACAGTGTAACCTTTGGAAAATTTCATCACTGTGGTCTGTTTGGATCTCCAACCCTGTGATACTTTTACAGAGCAAAACATAACAGACTGTTAACCTGCTGAGAACCTGACAAGGATTTCACCAGATGTAAAAGATACTGGAAATGGCCTGTTATGAGCCATCAGAAAAACAAATCACTGATCTAGAAACCCTGAATTTCACCAGGTGATGGATAGGGAGGAAATCACAACAAATAGAATCGGATTTGTTTGTATCATAGCTGGAAGGAAAACCGTATCGTGGAAGGAAAACCATATCCATATCCACTCACCTGTCGTACTCTCTTTTTTGAGCTTCCAACTCTGAATATTCCTACTGTCTGGAGACCTGCAAGTGTAGCACATCATAGAACTGTTTTATCATTAAATTTTCTCCTGACAATTGCATTCAACCCAAGCAATCTGAACTATATGTGTACTTAAAAGAATAATAAAAAAACTAGTAACATATTTCTCTACAAACTTGTACTTACCAGGCTGAGGTAAGACTCAGTTGTGATTAAGAAGCCATCCACTGTGGTTTTTAAGGACCTCACCTAATCTGCAAAATGGTATCTCTGTGACATTTCTTGTGATGCCATTTTGGTAGTGCCACTGCTGCTGCATGAGGAACAGAGGTATGCAGAGAGTGAGGCACTGCTCAGGGTTTGGAGGTGGCACTTCCAGGACTGTCATCCAAGGGAACAGGTTATAAAATAACTAAACGTGTGAGCATTGAGCTGTGTCTTTGGATACAGGAAGCAGTTGGTGTTTGGGGTTACTTACTGGCTCTACAGTGCCTGTCAAGACAAAGTTGAGTTTCCCTCAAAGGGACATAAATAGGGAACTCAGGCAGACTATGAGAGGCAAGAACTCTACATGGGAGTTGTTCAGTTTATAGGGTAGGAACAGTTTTTATACAGAGGGAAGGCTATAAAGAAGCAAAGTGCAGAAGTGTGCCATTTAGACTTAAAGTGATTTGGAAATGGGTGTTGCCTGCTATTCCACAAGAAATTAGTTCAAACCTTCATCTAGCTCTGTAGATACCGCCAGAGTATCAAACAAACAATAACATGGTTATCAAATGGACATACTTTGCAGACTAACAGGACCAGAAAAATTTGAGAGTAAATGCTACCCTAGAGGTGACATGGCCTTTAGCAATGGCAATGTGAGTGGAAATTTTAGAGCCTTAAGGAGCTGTATACTTAACATAATTTTACAGAGTTATACATTTTTGCAAAAAGGATGAAATTATCTATAAGCTACACTTATAACGAAGGGATGTGTCACTTTGCAATGGTGTTTGGAGTTGGAGATTTTCATCAGAGAAATTCAGACAGGATTCTGCTTTCTTGTTTTTAGTCTCAACATGACACATCACTTCAGATCTTCTGTCTTTGATTAACAGAATATTACACTGATGGAATACCATTTAGTAAACCTAGAGACATTAGCAGGGAATCATCCTAGATGGAGATACACATATTGGGCAAAACCCACAAGCTGGTTATCAGTCCCTGCAAAGACATACAGTATTTGTTCTACACTTGACTCCTACAGGGAGTCAAGCTTTACATCTCTGAGACATGATGCCAGGAAAGACAGGTAAGGTGAACAAGGACAGGAGTTTTTATGGCTAAAAACATAACCATTTTTTGTCATATAATGTTCAAAATTATCGTTTAAAGCATTTATCAGAAAATGCTGATGATTTGTTGCTTAAAAATCAGCCTGAAGGCTTTAGAAATCAGAAAGGCTTAAGAATCAGAAACTTGGTCCATCATGTAGCCTTGAATAATGTTCCTACAGGATTCTTGCTAGAACTAGAAGTCCTCTATGATCCCAGTGAGCAAACAGTGATGTCCATCTTTTGCAATCTTTAAATTTCTCTAAGTCGTTCAGTCGCAATGACTGTCTTGTGGACAGCAGATTAAACTGAAAAATGAAGAACATCACTATTTGCCCCAAATTATATCATATTATTGTGTTGTGGGGTACTATAGTGCACTCTTAGACAATGAGCTCCTCATAAATTTCCTTTAAGAGAAAACTTCCATGTAAAGCAAATATTTTAGTAAAGAGTGTTGTACAGAAAAGAATCATTGTTATGACAGTGGGTTTAAGGGGATCAAAAAAATTATCACAGATGATCAAGTGACATAAAATCACAATATCCAAATGATACTCAGCTGAATGGCTTTTTTGGCTGACTCAGATACTTTTATGTTCTCCAGACTCAGCTATCCTTGCTTAAAGGGATGCAAGTCATTCATCTCAACCTTAATCATCCAACACTTATTCATCAGCCATGGTATCTATATTCATCAGCCATGGTATCTAATCTCTGTAAAAGACTAACAGTGACTATCTTTTGTAGTGTTCCTTGATATATTTGTAAGCAACATAGTTTTCAATTACAAATTGTGAAAGCTCAGCATTGCTGTTTAAATTGCAGTGCCTCATCTGCAAAAGCCTTTCATTCAGAGTCAGTAAATTATTTCTTTCTGGTGAAATTAGGCATCAAATGCATCATTTGGTGTTGCAGTCACCATTATTTTATGGTTTGTTTATTATCTGACCATGTGATAACTCTGTCTTGCTGCAGCCAAGTTATTTCAATTCTCATTAAAAAACTTTACAAGGCTAAGATAGTTTGGCAGAGATGCTGAACAGATACCTTGACTGACTATTGTTTCTGCATTACATAAAGCTGTGGGAGGTTCGTGTCTGGACAACCATGAAGACATGAGAAGAATATTGGCAGGAGTCTGTAACTCCCTTTGGAGAGAGCAGGCCTGAGCCTTAGGCTGGTCAGGAGGAATCAAGTCAGAGACAAACTGAGTAGTCAGACTTCAAGCCTTGTAGAGAACAGGAAAAAGCTTCTCGAAGCTTAATATATATTTAGCATGGGATTTTTTCTTTTTCTGTCTTCAAATATCAGAAGTCTTGCACTGTAGTATAAACTGTTCATTTAGCTCTCACACCATAAGATCCACTGGTTGTGAAGAATGACTCCAGACTGACTGGCACATTTCAAACTTTTATTCTCAAGGTATAGGTAAACCTGTGGGGTATGAAGAGTCGTTCCTGCAGAACTGAGCACCCCAATAAAAGATAAGTGACCTCCAAGAAAATCTCTATCCCCACACTCTATGGGTCAGTTTCCAAGCTTGTAGCACAGAGCCCTAGTTAGGGAATTTATCATCTAAGTACGACACAAGTAAGTCTCATACTGTAAGTGAGACTATCTTTAGCAAGAGGCAAAATAGGAGGGAAAGTGTCTAACTTTCAAAGATGACCTTGCAGTTGGAAGCATATAGTTTCTTCTTAAAATGTGCATTTATTTATATTACAGTAAAAATACATCTGCCCCTCCTGGGAAAACAAAATATTCTTACCATGCTTTTCCAAGTGCTGGCAGCAACTATCTACAAGCCGGGGAACCTGCCTGTAAATAGGGTTCAGGCTTAGTTTCTTATCTCTTGCCTTTTCTTTCTTGCTCTGGGCTTCTGCTGGCAAAGACAGCTGTAGAGCCTCCAACAATCGTGACTGATTGTCATCAAGATCTGTAATAGAGTCCACAGACATCGCACCCTGTAAAATACACACACATGAATAATCAGTACGGCTGGAGAAATATAAATGTCATAGGACCTCATCTAACAAAGAATTTGCCTACCTGCATTTTAAACAAACTAATATGAAAATATAATTTGCTACAAAGTTTTTATAAATTAATGAAGTTATAATACCAGTGTAATGGATGGGAAAACCACAATGGTACCAACGCTATTCTTAACACATTACAAGAAATACAAATTAAGATATTGGAAAACCTAAGTGCTTTCCACTCATTCGCCACATTTTTTTACTGTTATAAACCTGCACATACTGCAGGACAAGGGTGAATCATGGTCTGTGTGTGTACATCAGCAGTACCATATTTATGTGCATGGAGACAAATACACATTTTTAAACCTGATTCCCTACTTCTTCTGTAGCTTGGACCATTGTATCAGTGAAACTCATGCAAACAGATTTAAAACTATACACTATATACAGTCAAGAGTTAATAACACAAATACATACAGCTGTGGAGTTTGAATTAATCCCACATTATCACAGAACAAAGACACACCAGAGAAGCAGAGGGGTAATATTCTTTAGATAATTCTACTTCATGTATCTTCATATTTCAAAATCATTAAAATTCCAATGAAAGCTTTGAAAGCTATGTTTGGATTACAGCAAGGTACAGAAGTTCAAGCAGTCTGTAAAGGAAAAAGCAGTACAAGCAGCAGGAGGTTTATGGCATGTTTCAATGTTCACACTTGAAAAACAAGTGAGTTTTTTTTCAAACCACAAGATTACTGTCACTTCAAAATTACCAAGTTCCTCAACTGTTATTAAACTTATCAGGCAGAAACATTTTAGAGGACATATAGGCTTACAAACAATAATAAAACAAAAAGAAAACTTTTGGGGTTTATTCCTATTAAAAATATGTTGTAAAGTTTTTTCTTTCTCTCCAAAACACAGCACAAATTTTACAGTAACATAAAAAGTACTGTACAGGGATCCAGTGTGTCATGTAAAGAAGAAAATGTAAATTCCTACTCAAAACTTTGCTGACAACTATAGTTTCTTAAAAGCACACTGTTCTGATGACAGGTATTTTATAGACTGCTAGTTAGATCTCAACGTGTATTATATGAGAACATTACAGCAGCCTGCAAGGGAATTTCAAGCTCTAGAAGTATTTTCTTCCATCAGCCCAGCCAACCAAACTTTACAAATATTTCCAACTCATAAAAAGTCCAATGAGATTTCAAATTCATTAAAAATTTCTAGTTTGTAATGTCTTTTCAAAAAAAACATTTAACTTACCAGGTATAATTATGTTTCTTATAACTCATGGAAGACATATAAATAAAGCACAGTGAAGTTTTTATTTTTTTTACCCACATTTTTATATACAATTACTAGACCCTTTAGAATGCAACTTTTGACGTTTATTTCTGATGTCTCTCAAAAGTACATCTGCTTGATTCCCTTTACCATTTCCTGCCAAATGGAAACAAAAACAAACAAACAAGCAAACAAAAACCTGAAACCAAACAAGAAACTCTGGCTAGGATCCATGTGTGTTAAATTCCAACTGAACGATTTTTTGATTTTGTTTTTTATAGTTTGGCATTCCAGACATCAAGTTAATTGATTGACACTGAAAATCCTAACAACGCCCTGACCGCTGCAGCTCCCAAGCAGATCCTATACAACACATGCCCTCCTTTATACCCTGCCTTAACTGGTCCTCTCCTGTCTGCAAAGCATCCTCATCTCATGAATCATTATTATCACAGAGTCACTTAAGTCGGATTCAGATCCCTAAAATAGATGTAAATACAGTCAGTTCACCGTTGTCCTTGGGCATTTTATCAAACTTGTGGATTAACTGGAGCTACCTTTAAGAAGGGTGACCTTAAGTTCAGTGACTGAAGTACAGCACTGCTTGGCAATACCAAGTCCAGGCCAGCTCTGATTTTAAACTTCAAAGTCTACAGGAAAACACTACCAACATATTCCATGGATCCAGCTCAAACTCAGCTAGACCTATTAGTTCAGGCTCAGACAGATCTATAGGACAGCTGAGGAACTACGGAGGAGACTGTGCTCACTGCTGCCCACTACTCCAGGACTAGTAACACATACACAGTGATACTTGGGCTGCAGTGCCCAACAACAGAAGAAAAACAAGTTCCATCTGCTAGGCATTACCTGTGTACATAATGGATACCAGTCTCTGCTCCCCCATGACAAGCTCAAAATCTAAAGTCTTAAGCTAAACACAAAGAAACACAAAGGAAAGTGAAATTTAAAGAGAAGATGGAAAGAGCAAAAAGAAAATCAAGGACAGAGGAATAGGTGTTCAATGAAGGTCAGATGAAGCTTTTCTTTACCATTTTACTTTTTTAGGGTTTTAGAAGGCTTTTCTCTTTTGAAAAGATGAGCAACATTAGAGTATGCACGGGATCCATTTCAATTCCATACATTATGCTATTTCAGTAGTAAAGCAGTATGACTGAACTCCTCATACTTAAATAAATTCTGGTTGTATTATATATATAAAGTATTAACAGGGAGTCAGAATTCTCTACAATAGGCACACAGAAAGTGCTTTGATGATAACCAGGGCCTGAACTTCCAACTGCTGGGCAAAAATCATACACAGAAAATGCAGCAACAGTGATTTCTGTCAAGCTCTTGGAGGAGACAGAACCACAGCACTCATACCATGAGCTCTGCAGCCAGCATTACTTTATATCTCTTATTGAAAGTCTCAGCTGAGTGTTTGAAGACTCACTGGAATACACAAAGTGAGTGACACAGTAGCAAACAAGTGAATGGTACAGTGATAAGCAATCCCTCACATTTAAGTCAGAGAGAACTGCACTCCAGGTGTCTGTGCAGCATTTGTGTGATAAACCAGTTGTAACAGTTGCATGTACTAATGAATCATTTTTAAATTTTTTTGTAAGCATTTGTCTTCCTACACTTGAAAATAAACAGTGCAATAGCGCTCAAGAGATAAAAGGTAAGTGCAGGCTTCCTTACCATCCCCTAAAAAAACCTCAAAAGAGAGGAGTAAGTACACTGATAAGCATAATTCTAAAGGCTAAAGACAGGCAAGATATGGCACATGAGTTGATATTAATGTTAAATAATTGACAATTCACAACGTACATTACCTGATTCCCAACAGAAAATGTCAGCTCCCTCCTGTCACACTGTCCACCTTAGTCTACTTTACTTCTCTGTAGGTGAACCATGTGCTACTGCATTCTCATGGCTATGGACTAAAGGCTCCATTTCAACACTGTGAAAGCTGCAATCCTGGCATTAACAAACAAAAAAAACCCCAAAACCAAACAGACAAAGCCCCCCCGTCCCCCTCCAAAAAAAACTCCAAACAAAAAAAAGCAAAACTCTCCCTTTGCTTCTAGGAACTTGGTCCTGATGGATCTCTATCCTTTAGATGTACCAAAGGATCACATTCCTTCTGCTTCCTGGCTGGTCAAATGCATGTCAGAGATCTTATCACACTTGAAAAGAACAGCAGACGACCCATATCTGGACATATGAATTATTTTTTACTCTGGTTCTGAAGCCAAGGGGTGTATACGGTGAACTTCTATTTTTTGTCACTGACTACGCCAAATTCTGAAAGTTCATGGGTTTCCCTTCACACTTAGTTCAAATGTGCTTTGTGCTTTTGTGTGAACACAACTGCCTGTTCATGTGGTTTGCACAGATCAAGAGATGTGCATTAATGCGTATATTAGAGTGCAAACATCATGTTTCCAGCTATTTGCAGACAGAATATAGACACTTCTAGCTTCAGCTGGCAGCTAGAGTGAACAAAGAGCCTCGTGATCTGTCTTCTATCTTCTCTTAATTTGCAATTTACTCCAGTTCTATCCCTCTTAATACTCTGAAGAGCCCTACATGGCATTTCCCTGAATCAGGTTTTATCCTAACGGTGAAAGAAGGTGAGGTTCCTAAGAAGATATTTTATTTTCCAGAGTCTGTTCTTAAACCCCAAATTCTTGCTTAGATTTCTTAAAAGGGGTTTAATTTAAAGTATTTTATTATGCTTTTTTTTTCCTCCCTCCATTGCAAATGAAATCAAAAAGCAGTAAATGTTAGAACCTCCATTCCATGGTAGCAAAGGAAAAAGATTTACTGCTGTTACTGTACTACTGTAAAGTTCAGAGAGTAAAATTTACTTACAAGAAACAGAATCATGCTAACAAATGGTCAGCTAGGTACCTATCTTACATGTAGATTAACATTCTGCCCAAAACCACCACACTGTGTTCTGCTGCCAAAGGCATCTTCATAGCCTGTATGCAGAAACATCCTTCAAAGAGCCTGGTACAAATCTACTCTGACAACTTCTTACTTACCACTAAGGACATGATCAGAATTAGAACATGAGGATTTTTATTAATATTAGGATAGGGATTAATAGTTAAGACTTATTACCAAGCTTGTAGAGCTAGTTTAACAGAACTGTATCTATAAATATCAATCACATAGGTTTAGTCTTCTCTAGTATTCTTGGTTGAAGACAGATGGAATTTGTTAAATCTAAAAGACTTAGATAGAAGGAGGTTGATAAAGGGAGCAAACAGGAAGATTTCTAGATAATCTCTCTACTGCTTTGTGATCTGTAACAAACTTACACAATCTATAAAATCTTCTCCCACCAGCATCACAGAAAGAAGATTCCCACTACACTTAAGAGTCTTCTGGTGTTGACCAGGTTGACTTCCACATGAAAAAAACTCCCACTACTTGAAACGCAACAAAAGAGGTATTCCACAATTCATAGACACAACAGGTGTTTTCCTGGTCCAGCTAGATCCTCTGGACCTACTGTCATGCATCCCCTTGTGATGGGTCTACTTACACGCCTCCTTGCTCGTGGCGCTGGCTCAGGTGTGTTAGGAGAAGTGGATTCGTTTGGTGTTTCTGAGGTTGAGCTAAGAGATGAGTTACTGCTTGAAAGTTCTTTGTTCTGTCTTTTAGTTCCAAATGGCAAAAGAAAGGCCACAAAATCTGAAACATCTTTTTGCTCTTCTCTCTGAGAGTCTTGCTTGAGCTTGTAGGCCCGGTCATTAGCAATCACTTGGGACAAAGGCATTCCAAAAGCCTGGGGAATAAATTCTGCAACAATAACAACAAAACCCTAATATTTACCAAACATCTGCTATTTATTTATTACAAAAAGAAATAACGGTTAAGCTGTTAAAAAGAAAAACAATCTGAAGTCCCTTTAAATAGATAGTAAGTCCAATTAAGTACTAGACTGCATAATAATAACAACAGTGCCAGGTAATTGTAGCCCATGGTATCTGAATCCTCTCTCTAGTTGCATCATGAAAGATACACCATGCAGAATCTTGGAAAATCACTTGGGAGCAGAACTAATTAAGATCTTCACTTCCACTGAAAGTGAGTGAAGTCAGGCACTTCTGGTTACATCCAGATGGTGCAGAGGGGCATCAGAAACTCTGGTAACCTCATCCTGAGACTGGGGAGCGTAGCTGGACTGTGCCACAACTCCCTCTCATTTTTCAGAGCCCTTCACCAGGCTTCTTTCTCATAAGTGTTGTAGGGCACCAGAGTCAAGGGGTACCAGTACGTGCAGGGTTTTCATTACAGTTCAGGAGCGTATGCATCTACCTGTACAGAGAGTTTGTAAGTACATTCACTATTCAGACTAAGCCTTCAAGGATATAGTTTTAAATATACACAAGAACTATACTGTTTTAAATACTGGTAAGACTAACCCTGTTTAATATTGGTGTATCACTATAAAGGTCCTTTGTAACAGTATAAAAATATACATGATGGATAGAAATACAGGAGAAGAAATGTTTCTCTCAATTAACAAAAAGACATAATCCCATCCCACATCAATATAACCGTAATGTACAAAACCAGCATATACTTCAGGTCTCTAAAATGCTTAAATATTTTACAAAATAGAAAAATGTTTTACAGTGAATCAGCCAACAACTAACAATAAAATGCTCATCATTAAGTTTCAAATCAGACCTATGTGACATTAGCAGAACCAAAACCATTGGGACAGACTTCCAACTAGAACTGGTTTGTGCTCAAATGGAATGAAAAAAATAGCTATTGATGCTATTCATCCTAATGAAAATGGGTGCAACTTCTACTAGGTTCCAGTTTCAGAACTGCTTGTATCAGGAATAAATATAGCAGCAGAGATCAAACCCTTTTTTTTAAGTATGAAAAAAGGAACCATAAAAAACCCCACAAAACCCATAAAAAACCCCAAACCAAAAAAAACGAGAAACAGAAAAATTCTTATATGCTCTGCTTCTCTTTTGCCACAATCATGTAAATAATTAAAGGCCAAAGTTCCTCCTAGAATTTTAAGTCTGACTATGTCTTTGATGATATTTTCAAATTTTATATAGATTTGCAATATCATTAAGGTTATAGTAAGGTATTGAAAAGAAGAGTTATTTTATGAATCTTGACTGAGTTCACTACTAGTTTATCACACTAAAGAAACAAGAGCCCGTTGTTCCGATTCAGTGAGAAACGTTCCTGCTCTTCAGAAGTATGAAATGTTAAAACACCAACTAACTTTGGTGGCCAGACAAAACTAAATCAGGAAGCAGAGCCTCATATATCAAGCAAGTCTGGAGGTGACCTGTGAGTATAATGACATCCAAAACCATCTGCATTTAATTTAGGACAAGAAAGAACATCATCACACGGATATCAAGCAACGTGAGGATTGTCAGTTCCAGGAGTCCCTCCTGTAGCCAGCAGAGTGTGTCTGAAAAATTTTGAGAGTACTAGTATTAAATTACTGTTCTGAATTATCTGCCCAGTGAATATTAAAGATGACAAATTTGAAACACACATATGTAACATGTCTCCCCTCTTAGCTGTCTAACCGTGTGCTTTGTTATACTCCCAGCACCCCTTTTTATTTGTCCTTCCACAACATTTCCTGAGAAAAGCCACTGAGCCAAATGAAAACCTGAACACAAAATACTTCTCTGGATTGGGTCAGAGCCACTGACCCAATTGTGCTTCAAATTGGGAGAGGACAGCAATATTTAGCTCATGTGATGCCCATGCTGGTGCCATTGATCCTACAGCACTAGCATCAACTGGGGCAAGATCAGCAGGAGATGAGATCTCAACACTGCTTCATTAAAAGAATTTCATTATAATGACCCTTTCCCTACTTCATTATGTGAAGATTGATATTTTGAGGTAGGTGTTGCCCCTCCTTGGAAATTCTCAGATGTGGGATTCCAGGTTTTTAATTGCCCTTGCTCAATGTAGCCCAGAGAAAGGACGCTGAACCTCTACTTCAGGACACTCTGCTGTAGGCCTCCTCAGAGGACATGAACTGCTCCCACGATTTCTCAATGCCTGGCAGAGATGGGGAACTGGATGAAAACCAACTGGCTGATTTTTCAGACTAAATACAGATGGAAGTGGTGCTGGCTGGCAGTGGTAATTACATTAAAGAGTTGGCAAACCCATTAACTTTTTGCTCATTTGTTGAAATTGAGAGAATCAGTTGGTTCTTCCACAGACTGGCTACACCCCCAAGTTCCCACCAAAATGCGTGTGTGTGCGCACGCTGTGGTGGTGGGGAGCATGTCCTACCCACTACTCTTCACAAGCATTCAATCCCAACAACTTCCTTGATGGACAGTCAATTAGAGTCAATGTCAGCCCTTCTGACGTTTCAGACTCATTAAAAAAGAAGAGCTGTAGTCACGCAAAGTAATTAGCAACCCACTGATGGGGGAGAAAGGGCACTAACTCAGACACAAGAGGCATAGGTTTGAGACTGGTCTCACCATTGATGTATCAACTGCCTCTTTACAGCTGTAGGCTGGGGATCCCCACTGCTGGAGAGGTTTCATTTGTATGAAGAAATGTTCCTTAGAGCAGTGGCTCAAACTTTGATCTGTTGTATACATACTAAGTGAGGGCCAAAGCTACTAAGTCAGTTACTTTCTGTAAACCCAACAAAAATTTGATCACTTATTCAATTAGGAGACTGTACAGCTTAAAAAGAAATTTTGCAGAAAGTACCATATAAAATGTGAAACAACCTGGCAGACAGGGCAATTAGTTTGGAAATGCAGATTCATATCCTTAGCCAGCAGCAATTTTGATACACTTTGGTTTTTAGTGTTTACTGGCAAAGGAGACAATTTACTATTTTGGAGAAATGCATAATTTCTCTTACCAGAAAGTCAATCTCGCAGCTGAGGCCAGTTTCTTAACAAAATTTTGATCGAATCTGGTATGTCCTGTAACTGGTAAATCAGCATTTTCTAATAAAAAGCAGCATGTCCCAGAAAAAACTCCTAGCCAGATCAAATAAGAGTTTCAGTGATCCCACATCCTTCTCTTTGCTAACCAAATTACAATATCCAGGATGTTGACCTACACAGTTATAGCTTACTTGACCTCATGTTACCCTATCCAAGTGCAGCTTAAAAGACCTCTCTGAAGTTTCAGATAGTGAAAACTGTGGTTTCCATCCCACAAAACATATCAGTCTATTAAGAACCAATGAGGTCTATATTCTAGACTCTTTCAATGCTAATACAGTAAACAGCAACTTCTATTAGTCTCCTTAGCATTTTGAGTTTTTTCTTAAGTACACTTTAAGTGCTAGTTTTGGGCTGCTAAAATCCTGTGACCAAGATGTACTAAGGTGTTGTACCACCTCTATTTAAATGATAGGAATAGAGTGGGAGAGAGATCAGAGAATAAAACACTTTAAAAGGGATATGGGATGGGGTCTTTAAGTCAATCTCCCCAGCTAGCCAGATTGGGTAACTGTTTTGCTAACAGAAATTCATTACTTCAGATCTGTAGAGACAGTGATGGAAGCAGAAAGCACGGAAAACAGAAACCTCAGTCTACAATGGAAACAGCAAAACTCCTTCCATCTCAAGGTTCATCAAAACTCGCAGTGACTCCAGGAGACTTGAGATAAGACAATGTTCTCAGCATCAGTTCTGTGGTTAAAAGTCTCTTCTCCAGCTACTCACTTCTGTGGCTGAAAATCTCTTCTCCAGCTACACGGAGCTCACTGACCTGCAAGGACTGATATAAGGCCCTCCCAATTACTTATGCTATTTCTCTGTGTAGGTCTGGATTTCTTTAAGAAAAGTTTAGAGATTCTTTGGTCCTTCAGTTGACCTCATTACAAAACATGACATATGGTGCTTAAAAAAACCTTTTGTATGCCTAGAGAGCATGAGAAACATTTTCAAAGTTTTTTTTAAAAGCGTGGTGGGGTGCTGGAAAGGCTTGTAAAAAAAAAACATTTCTGATAAACCATAGTAAAAAACAAACTTCATCCATTCAGCTCTCTCCTTAGGCTGTGCCAAGGCACATGGACATCATGACAGACTGAAGAACAAATGCAAACATTAAGAAATACATCTTAATTTACTGAGCATGGATGGGAAGTAAACACAGAAGACATTTTCAAGAATTTTGAACTAAAGAAAAATCAAATGTCTACTGCTGGATTTGTATATACCACCCAGTTACCATGAAGGCCTTTTCTCAGGAAGTCCAGCACACACAGCAGCTCTGCTAAGGCGCCACAGATGAACTTGCTGAATATTTACATTCCACACAGAAACATCAGCAAAAGGGATGATTCTCAGCTGCTCAATCAATCACGTAACAAGTGATTATTATTTCTCAGCAGGTCTCTTCTTTCACCTGTAGTATTTACTGGAACCCAGGCAAAATGGACCTGTTTTACTGATAAAATCTTCTAGGACGAACAATTTCTGAGAAGCATCTCTCTCTGGAATGCCTGTGCGTACTTTAAAAGTGGGCATGCCTACGCTGATACCCATATCACTGGCAGGAGACAGACAAAAGACTGCTTCTGCTGCCGCCAAAATTAGCAGTGAATTTGTAAGGGAACAGTATCCAGCTGACAGCATGCATAGCATCCTGAGAATTTCTTATTCTAAGCAGCATGGACATGTTACTGCTCCTCCACACTGAGTACTGTCTGTCAGCAGCTAAAGCAATTGTTTGGAAACATATGTAGACAGTAGGATTGAGAGTCATGGCCATTATTAACAAGGAGGCTGCGTAGAGTAAAGCCAAAACACTTGAATGATGGAAGCTGAAAATATTGTTTAAATGTCTGGGTGGAGTGCTGTTCTCCTGTTTAGTCTGTTTACATCCGGTAAGTTTTGCTATATCCTGCTTCAGTGAGTCACTCAGAGATGTAAAAACAACTGAAAAAAACCACTTGTTTTAGTATTTCTCCCCTTTTAATGATACAATGACAGATGTCAAAAAGGACAAAATAAAGATATGAAACTCATTTAAAGTGCATTCAATTCTACTTTAGTGTCTTTATTAGCCTTCAGAAATCTAATAATTTGCTGAAACTCTCACTTAACAGATAGACAGGTTGACTGACATCCATCCAAATAAAACGTGAAGTTTAGAGAGTAAAAACCCCATAGAATAGACTGAGTCCTAAAATACAAGTGATTAAATCTCCAAATAGTCCTAGAGAAAATGAGTACCATTCTTTTCGGTTATACCTTCTAAGTATAGACACCTGGCGATGTGGGGTGAGGAAGAACAGTCTTGGGTTCAGTGCATGGCAGTGCTAAAGGAGAGGTTTTGTCAGGGAAGACCTGCAGCGAGATCTCCATTGTGCATCCCTGGTAATCAGCACAAGTGGCCCTTTTTTTCCATCTCTGTGGCTTCCTGTGCCAGGCACATCCCTGTTATCTTTGGCTGCAAACCCCCCCCACACACACAATCCCATGGTGCTGCATGATTGTCAGGATTAACCTTCAGGAGTCTATCTTTACAACAGACTTTTCAGGTGGCACATACTCGAGGCAGGACTAAACACATGGCCGCCCCAGCTGTTACTTGTCCTGGTATGTGGGGGCTCCCAGGCTGGGATACAGAAAACTCAAAATGTTTGGAATCAATTAAATACTCTTTCCACTGCAACTGTGCTTACAAAAGTGATGCTGAATGGATGGAAATGAAGTCTGCATTAAAGCAGCTACATCTCCTCTGTATGAAGTATCTGGAAATCAGCTTCCTTGCTTCCCCTCCAATGTCCTGTGGCCTGATCTTGTTTTCTTCTTACAGCAGTGCAGTTGGACTAGTTACTAAAAAAACCCACCACAAAACCCAAAAAAGAAAGAGAAGGAAGGCATCTCTTTCACACATGAGAACTAGGGACCTGCCCAGGTGGGTAAGTGTGTGCTCCCAGTCTTTTTTGTGAGCACATCCACATCCACAGTGAGGAATGTTTGTTTTGGACTGGTTGTCCAGAAATGGAAGGTACTCTCTTCATAAAACAAGCAGTAGAAATGCTTATTAGAAAACCCAGCATAGAACAGACCAGGATAACACTTCCAGCTTGCCGTGACACACATGCAGAGGAATGTTTACTCTGACTTTAGGTGACATGGAGACAATTGCTCAGGGAAGGTGGTGGGGCTCAATTGTGAACATGGTAGGCTCATCCTTATGGAGGACCAGCAGCACAAGGCCTTATATTTTTCTTTCCAGAGCACCTGAAAGCTGGGTGACGCTGTCCCTCCTTACTCCTGAGGCTGGGAGAGATGCTGGTTCTGATGATTCCCACGGGAAAATGGTGACCTTTCAACCACTGTGCCAGGCTTACGGTCAACACGGCACAATCCAGCACCACCCTGGTTATTCATCCCCTCTGCTGTCATGCATTAAGAGTCTGCTCAGCAAGTACCTGAGTGGCAGATGATTTTTAATAACTCAGAAGGACAGAGAAAAGTACACCAGAACCAACAATGGCCAGAAAACCTTAGAAG
Organism: Lepidothrix coronata; assembly: GCF_001604755.1. NCBI lineage: Eukaryota > Metazoa > Chordata > Aves > Passeriformes > Pipridae > Lepidothrix > Lepidothrix coronata. The sequence goes on from NW_016690215.1 coordinate 2,499,247, forward strand.
TTGGATGCCATATACTGCTATTCAGGCTATTTTTGGCTAACATTTGCTGTTGGCAACAAATAAGAGTGAATATGGCTTTGTTTTCACTCTGCTGACATAACCTGTTCAGAACCTGACTCCTTCCAATCTCCTGGACCCTTACTGACTAACCCAAGTTCTTCCTGAAGGAAGGAGAGAAATATAGATTCAGCTGTTTGAGAAGACCTGGGGTATTTTCCTTTCAGAGGGTGCTCCTATAATATTTTATAAATTGAGAGAACATGTCAGACATTTCTATAACTGAGAATAAAGCAGTGAAAGATGGGAGAAAAAGGATAAAAGCAGAGTGGTATATACTTGAAAGACCTGAATTTAAAATAAGAAGGAAAAAAGGAATTAAAATTAGGAGAATCAACATAGCGATTTCTAAAAATGCTTGGTATAGTTAACCAGAAGGTGTGAGCAATGCTGAAAATAAGGAATATAAATATAAACATATAGGAATATAAGTATAAAGATAAATATAAACAAGGATAAGTATAAAGTGCTGACCTTCACTATGGGCAACTAGTGAGTCCTAAAAGGCAAAGTGCACTCAGAAAACCCTTTGGAATAAAACCAGGAAGTATATCCCCAAAGCTACTAACTGAATAGCTTCTAAATGCTCCCATGCAAATAGACAGAAAAGAAAATCCCTGACCAGAAGTGTAATAGCAGAAAATAATATTATCTGGAAGTGCTCAATCAATGCATCTAAATTATTAGAAACAAAAGTCAGTGTGGCTGTAAGGAAACTACAAAAGAATACAAGGCAATGTAAGAAAAATTACTGTTTTAAAGATCTCTGACAACAGAGGATTTAGAGGAATAAAGACCAATTCTGAGTTAAGCATCTGTATCCATCACCAAAAGGATGCTATCACTTCTCAGAGCACCACACCAAAGAGGTGTTGGTGGAACTCCAAAAGTGCAGTTGCAAAGATCCTCCAGCTTTGGGTGACACAGCAAAATTCTGGCTTTGGTGAATTATCAAAGCAGTTTATCATTGTTAAAATCTGCTACAGCAATGAAAAATATGAGAATAAAAAGTTAAAATGTATTTAAACTCTCAAAAGAGCTTCTAAAGAGAAAGTTTCAAAGGAGACTGCCAAAGTCATGCTGCCCATAAGAGAGGAAAGATAAAAGCTCAAAAAAAAAGATCAGGATGTGGTTAGCCTTTTCTAATGCAGAAGAGCACCCCACAGGCTGCTATGAAGATCAATATCCGGTAAATGCACTGAAAAGCAAGGAAGGTTTTGAACAGAACTATGTTGCTTTGCACTTTTAACTTCATGGATGACTAAGGAAGAAATATAGCAACATAATAACTGCTTAATTAGAGTGTAGCCAAATGTAGTGCATTAACAGGAGTGCATTAACTAAAAAAATAGATTTTCCCCAAAGGGGACTATAAAATTATTGAACCTTTTCCTTAAAGACTCCTTCTGCATGTTGGCTCAGTCCTACATCAAGTGATCTTGTAACAAATAAAAAGTTTGCACTTCCAACGTAACATAGGAGGTCACTGGATTTATCCAAACAAATGTGTCAGGGGACATTCAACGTTAGAAAGATTAATGCAAATATTTTCCATAACCAGTTTTAAATCAAGAAAAGACTAATCACATATTTGAAGTCATGAAACAAACAAAAATTAAAAGAAAAATACTTTCTTCTTGACAAATATCTAAAGTAACTTTGAAATGGGGATGTTCATTTTTTCAATGGAATATTTAAGTTCCATCCTTCTGCCAAACTCGACTAAAAGCGATAACATCAGAGTAACCAGACCACTTTTCCTGTCATAAATTTGTGCATTTCTCTGTGTGTTTGTGAAAATGGGATGTCAATACTGTGTCTTACTACCATTTTTCCAGAATGTTTTTCCAGAAGGGAACACAAAATTAGATGCACAATGCAGAAAACTGCAATTTCACAGACATTTTTCAGTGTCTCAGTATTTAGATTTAGTTCAAATGGCTCCAAATTACAGGTCAAGTTCAGGTCTTGGATTAGGACCCAGCCCATAAAGCTGATTAGTGTCCAAACAAAAGAGTACAACCATATCTGTAAATCCATGTCACATGGAGTTTATTAAAATCCAACTGATCAGTAGCACCAAAGCATTTAGGTATTTTAAACAATGGCTATTCTCCTAAGGTTAAAGAAAGAAAAGCAAACGAACTGGCTTGCTTGGGCAGTGCTGGGTTCATGGGTTCATGTGCTTTGTAAATTGAAAGAGGACACTGCAAATACAGGTAAATAACTGGATCATGTTATCCAGACCACAGTCTGCACTGAATGGTGAAAACAGGGAGAAAAAAATGGAGAAAAGACGCAGTGCTTTAACACTTCCCTTTCTCCCAGAAAAAAAAAAATCTTTCAGTTGAAGAGATACGGGTTATACTAAAGTCAAACAGAAAGGATAAAACATATTTTTCAGCTCAGCAACATTCTCCTACTCCAAAAAGTATATGTTTAAGACTAAATAAATCTCGTAGGGAAAACTAAGACTTGATCACTAAGTATGTACTCATTTTATTTTACCTTTGTCTCTGTTCTTCTCCTTTCCTAAAGAGTCCAGTTTCTTTCTTAATGATTTCTTCCTCTTTTGTCCATCTGTAAAAGGCAAGAAAAGAAAATAAAAAAAAGAAGTAAATGAAGTGAAATAACACTGAACAATCTGCTGCACAAGCTGTAGGAACATGGAGTGAGAAGGTCACAGCATTTGGAATCAGGAAGGGTGTGGGGATATATTGCACAAAGGCTAGAGACTGTCACAGTCCCTCAATGGAGAACAAAGCATTTGGCTTTGTTCACCCAAATGCTGAGGCTGCACAGGGGAACCAAAATGCATCCCCCTGCATGCTGCTGGGCACATCTACCCATGTGCGGTCATCTAATTTTGAAGACTTAATAATGGAGTTTCGTTGCTGGATGCTCTTGATAGCAAGGTACCATAAACCTAAAAAGTATTGGTTAGCCTTCATCCATGGTCACAAGACTGTGATTCAGGTGTGCAGCTGAAGGTAGTATTTGGAAAGAGAGGATTACTAAGCCTCTAGGATAAAGTTCTGCATACCAGTCATACCCGTTGACCACCTTCACATGACCCATCTGATCTGAACTCACTCTGGGAGTCTGCAGTTTGGTACAGCATGTCCAGATTGGTTCAGGTGGATTAGAGTCTCAGAGAAATGATTGTTCTAATAACCTATCTATCATCCAAGTTTTCACTAAGGTATTAAGGACTAAAGTTTTCAAGCAATAGTGGAGGCAAGTTGGTTCTTGAAATGATTATATCAAAAGGCTGGCTATCATTATTTCCTTCAGCAGCATCTTTTATAATAAAAAGTCAACAAAAAAGCATTTTATTTATTAGCTATCAACATATACCAGGGATTAAGACACGGGCCTGCTTTAACTTGTACCTTTTGAACTTTTTAAGTTCCAAAGCAATATAAAGGGTCTAACATAGGGACTAATACTTTAACATAGACACCACTCCAGATAAAGGTTAACGAACACGTACCTTTTCCTTACCAGTTTTGTAACATGGCAAAACCTCAAAAACAAACATACCGTATCTGTTTCATTTTTAGGGCAAGAAAGTCACCAAATAATCTGTCTCAACAGGTTTTTCTGGTTATATAAGCCAGTGTCTTAAATGGTCTTTTACAGTAAGGAACATACCACAGAGGAGTGAAGTGGATCTTTGTTGATGAACTCTCATCTTTGCAATTAGGGGTCATGAGAGAACACAAGCCATTTCCCCGTACTTTTCCCTCAGCTTCTTCTGAAAACCAAATCCAGAACACTACTCAATGGACAGCTCAACAAATTATGACACTTTTTATAGCCAGTTAATATCCTTTTAATTTAAAATTAACATTTCTTTTTACTTTTTATAACAGTGGCTTGATCAATTCCACTTGCACACTTGCAATCTGCATTTATTTACACCATACCACAGAATAATAGAATCATTAGGGTTGGAAGGGACCTCTGGAGATCATCTAGTCCAAAACCCCTGCCAAGGCAGGGTCACCTATAGCAGGTAACACAGGAACATGTTCAGGTACGAATTTCTGAATTTTTTAATTTCTCCAGAGAAGGAGACTCCATGACCTCCCTGGGCAGCCTGTTCTAGACTCTGCCACCCTCAATGTACCTAAGTTCTTCCCTCATGTTGAGGTGGAATTTCTGTGGTTTAGTTTATGGCTTTTACATCTTGTCCTGTTTTTGGGCACCACTGAAGAGAGTCTGGCACCATCCTCTTGGCACCCACCTTTGAGATAATTGTATGTATTGATGAGATCCCCTTTTGGTCTTCTGAGGACTAAACAGGCCCAGCTCCCACAGTCTCTCCTCATAAGAGATGCTCCAGACTCCAAATCATCTCTGTGGCCTCCACTGGACCCTCTCCAGTAGCTCCTTGTCTTTCTTGTACTGAGGAGCCCAGGACTGGACACAGTATTCCAGATGTGGCCTTACTAGGGCCAAGTAGATGGGGAGGATCACTATCCTCAACCACCTGGCCACACTCTTCCTGATGGACCCCAGGATACCATGGGCCCTCCTGGCTGCACGGGCTCCCAGCACTCACTCAACCATGATACTCGAGGTAGAATTGTCATATGCTGGTTAAGTTAATTCCCTTTTTTTGCACCTGTTCCAGTGAGAATTCATCTCTCTGAAATAAGGCTGATTAGATGGATAAGGTATTCCAGATAAGAGTTCAGCAATATAATGGTAGTAATTCATTGCCTGATATGATTAGGTCTATGATTACATTTTCCTTTTTCTTAGCCACACGACAAGGTTATAACTCAAAGTCATACCTTGATTGATTAATATGCCCAGTCTTTTCATACCTTCTGACATTTCCTGTTGCTAAGATTGAGTTTATAAGAGAAATTCTTTCACCTCTTGGCAACATGAAGAGTCAGTAGCCTGCTTACAAACACCTGAAATTACAGCTTGTTTTCATAAGGTTCCCTACTACCATTGTGTTCTGGCTTTATAGATATAAAATAATTTTCAATTTTTTTTCATGTTATAAATTCAAATTACTGCTTCACAGTAGCGTTTTGATAAGTGACTTACATTTCTTTGGAGTCATAGAGCCTTATTCTCCAAAGACCAACTTATTGATATTCTGACACCCCACTGAAGTCTACTGAGACATAAAAAATGAGAAAAAAAGTCAAAATTTGATGTAAAATACAGTGTTTTGCTACAATCATTTACATTCACAGTTTACCCCACGGCAAGAGAAAAAGAGTTGCATATGAAAATAAGACTGAGAGTTATCTCAGTGAAAAGCTGAAACTTAGGAGATTTGCCAAGAGGTCTGAGGTCAGTTCAAACTCTCCTCCTCCCCAGAAAAAGATATGATAAATTAGAGTCTATATTCTGTAAAAATAAATATGTTTTGAAATGACTGTTGAATCAAAGTACATCAGGCATGAACACTGCTGAAATATTCATAACATGCTTAAAGACATGCAATTCTAGCAGTTTTACATATTAAATGAACCCAATTCACAATAACAATGCTTAGTACTTATTAACTGCAGTGTGTTTTGAGAATATAATTAATATCCAAAGCATTCTTGGGAAACAGGTGAAGCATTATAACCCACACCTAATACCAACTGCACATTTTTTTAATTAACTAGCAAATATTTGTGCAAAATAGTATTGTATCAGTCCAAAGTACTATTAGATATCAACTGCTATTTTCATTTCCAGTTTGGAAATGTTTAAACCACAAAGTGATAAAAGCTGTAGGGGTTTTATCCAGCCTTTTGTGTATATAATTATCACTTTATGTCTTCTTTCTGTAGATCAATGATATACTACTCCTCCAACAGATTCCACTCAAGAATATTAGCAAGACAAAAGAAACACTCAAAAGACAACAACTGTCAAAGTGAAGGAAGCTTCATCTTTTTTCTTTGCTAACCCATTCTCTTTTTCCTGAAGGACACCTGCCGAGGCAGCTGTGCAGATCAGTTTGTTTTTCAGAAACGGACTTGATTTGTTCAATACTTACTAATTTATATGTTTGCTGCATTTTTCACTGCAAGGCATACATCACTCCCTGGGCATCTATGTATTAAGACTAGCACAATGAATATTTAAAAGACCAAGAGTCTATAATTGAACTCCTGAGTGCACATTAAATTGCTATGTGACCTGTTTTTCCAAAGTGGTGAGCACTTCCAGGTTCAGTTAATGCCAAAAAGACTTTTCTATTTAAAAAATTAGGTCATCTTTTTAGGACTTTGTCAGTGAACCACACAGCCTACAGAATACAAGAGTATTTGTACTGATCTACTGACTTTTGACAAAAACTGAGCAGTTTGACTTCTGAGATTATTTAAGTTTTGATATTTTGAGTTAAGGCTGACATTCACCTGCAGTGTCATCACTAACACCATTTCATTAGCAGTTACACTATCAAATCCCAGATTTTCTACAGACCATTTCAATGCCTAAATCTCTCTCTATGTGAGACTATGGTTCTACAAATGAGGTAACAAGAAGTCATTTTCATGATGAGGATATATAAATTTCAGCTTTAACAGTTAAAAAAAAAAAAAGAAAGAGAACGTAAAGAACTTTGTAAATTTTTTTAATGACAGATTGTCCTGTTGCTTTGCACAAGACCACCTACCACTACCTCATATGACTCAAAGAGAGAGAGTGCAGGCTGAATCCTGTTACTATTTACTTTCAGTAATTCTTTATTCAATTTATATTTAAGGAAATCAACAGGTCTGTTTGGTAGGCAGAGGTGCTGCTCAGCATCAGCTAAAGCATCCCTAATTAGGTATAGGGAATTAGCTCAAAATGATACAGTAAGTGGCATACCTAAAGTTAACATTCAGGAACTGGCCACCAGTTTCATATTATGTCACTTAATAGTCAATATACTGTGAAATCATAATCCAATATATTTTTCATAATTAATATAATATACAGTAAAAAAGTACAACAGCATCTGAGCTTTATATGTAATTTTTGGGACACTATTACAGTATTAGGCTTCAGATCATCAAAAAATACCCCATCAAATATGCTTGAAGTGAACATGTAAAAAAAATAGGATTCTTCAGCACTTTCTTTACTTACACATGGGCTGGTAGATTATCTGTAAGAATCGATGTTCCTTTTATGTTACTTACATGCAAGCACACTTTTTATTAATCAAAAAAAAATTCATAAATTATTACAGATCCTTTAAACTATTTTAATTCAATGGGGTTTTGACATAAGAGATGATCTGCTGCTTACAGGGTTGTAGAGCAAAGAGAACTCCCCTCCCCATCTATTGGCAACTTCCTTTGCTTAAGAGAAATGTGTTTCTTGTCCATTTAGGGAAGAAAGTTGTCTTGTTCTACAATGAAGGGTTATTTTCACACAGTATAAAGAGAGGAGTTATGTGAGAGATTATTATCAGACCCATAGCTCAACTATCAAAACAGAAACCAATAAAAAAGTTGATACGGTGAGATTTCTAAAATACGTTTTCATAGTAATTCTATTCATGGCCATTTTCCATTAATAGCCACTAGTAATTGGATCTAACTGCACTTAAAGAAAAAAAAAAAGAAGAACGTATCTTCTCAAAGTGCAATCAATTTTGTCTTGAAAATTACTACCAATGGCACCACAAAGCAGCAAGTGTGACCCTTCTTGAGCAGTTGTTGGTTCACTTCACTCACAGAGAGCAATGTATTTCCCAAGTGCCAGCCTCTCACAGCCAGCCTGTGCGCTCACTGTCAAGCTGCACAACACTGTGTGCAGTCTCCCTGACCTGTGCAATACTGCAAGGAATAGAGATCTCATATAGAAAACACTTCTAAATTCTGTTGACAGAGCACAATAAAGACAAGACTGCACTTCATTCACTGACAGCTGCACTGTGTTTGTGGTTGAAGTAGCTTCTTTGGGTCACTATACAAAGCAAATTTACTTCTGAAGACACTTGGAACTGCTCTGCTGAAGAAGAGTGTGCTGGTTTTACTTAGTCTTTTCTGTGACTATAAATGTCCATCTTGAAATATTTAAATAAACTTGTTGAAATGCCCTGTCCCCATGCAGTAACTTCCAAAGCACTGCCAGCTGCAACGGAGACGGAAGATAAAAAATTTCAATGAGAATAACAGGAGTTACAGATTTTGGCACATAAAGCAATATGAAACAGGAAAGGCTGAGCATACAGGTATTTCTCATCACTGTCTTTCTCTCTTTCACCTGATCTCAGCCATACACATACAGGATCTCCATCAGTGATGCAGATTATTATATTAATTCAGAAGCCTTGGACTATCACCCTGTTTTTCCTTACGGCCTATGTTGCTCTCTTTATTTCACACTGACTTATATCAGCACTTCTTCGTGCTTGTCAGCTAGCAGCTGATGGAAGAAAAGCCATATTCATTCAAGAGTATATCTCAGCTGCAGCCACGACCTTCCAGATGGCAGCTGGCTCATGTATGTTCGCCTCAGCCCACGGAGTCAGGTTCAGACTGTTTGTCACGAGCACCACAAACACAATGGAGGCAGCTTTCCCCTTAAATGCTTCCTCTGATGCAGGAAACAAGTTTCAGCATTCCCCTTTCTGGGAAGTTCCTGATGAATGTGCTTATGGCAAAAGAAACAGTGTGAAAAGGGCAAAGCTGAAGTCAAAGCTGGTTCCTCAGGAGAAGGGCTGTACCTCTCCATGAGCTGTGCACAGGCAGGACCAGAGCCAGAGCACTGCCTGATCCAACCCTTCTCAGGGCAACAGTGAGAAACCAGGTGAGGTCTGGAGAAAGCTGACTGTAGGAAACAACATTCTCAGCAACACAGTGTATACAATACTACTACGTGAGAAAACCCACAACTATCAGACAAAAATGTGCTTTTCATTCTCTTTTTCTACATTCCAGCAGACTCTCTGGTAATCTGCAGTCAGTGCATCTTCTTCAGACCTAGGCTTCAGTCCCTTTGGGCTAAGGCATTTCTGATTGTTAAAATTAAACCCAGAGGAATTACAAAGTCCAGCTGCACAGGTTTAAGTGATGCAGATGCTAGAAGTTTAAAACCTGCATTATACACAAGTTTTAAGTGCAGAACAGTAAGAATTAAGTCATACTGGTATATGAATTAAATTATTTATCTATTAAGTATTCATAAGTTGCCGTGGAACCTGCCTAGAAGGCAAAACTGCTGGAAACCTCACCTACTTCAAAAGAGAGCTGCTTTCCCACAGGAACCTCAGCTTTGTTAATGAAATAACACTTTACAATAACCTCCAATAGTTCTGGTATAAATTTAAAAAACAAAAAAACAATCCTTCATAATTTGCTTGCCAGGTATTAATAGATTTTTTGATGCACATTTGTTGATACTGCACAGCTGTTCTGAAGGCAAAGGTGATATATCAATTTATACTAGCTGAACATATTATTAGTAGACTGTCATGTCTTTTAGGAAAACAAATCTAAAAAGTGTAGTTCCAAACTAGGATGAAATCTAGAAAAATGCACCATTTCTATTGAAACTTACTCTCAATGTCTATTTCTATCAGAAAGAGCCATGTCCCAACTTGCTGAACAAAAAGTGTTGCATATTAGAAAACAGCAGGATACAGATTTAGACTGTAACTGTAACCACACAGGTATGAACTCTTCTTAAAAAAACAAACAAACAAACAAAAACCAAAACCAAACCAACAAAAAAAACAAACCCAAAAAACACCCCACAAAAAATCAAACCAATACAACTTACTTTGGGTAATGCTTTAATTCAGATGATGAATGCTACTCAATTCCTGTGGCTAGAGGAATCATAAGAACACATGACATTCCCACTCTACTTGCCTACACCTTCCCCAGTGCATTTAAGGATTTAATTAGTCTCCAAGTATATATGTTGGAATAAAATAACTACTTTTGTATTTTCAAATGTGTTCTTTCATGATTCTTTGTCATGAGGGACTTGCATTAACTGGTGGGCAAATGCAGGTGCAACGTACCCTAAAAGTGAGAACCAAACCTTAGGAGGGAGGGAATAAGGGATTTGGGCTCTGGAGAGAGGTCAGGGCTGCAGAAGCCACAGCTGGAGGGAGGGGATGTCATCGGAGCCCACCCCTGCGAGGAGAAGAACCAGGAAGGAGCAGCTTTCCAGGCCTGCCCCAGGCCACTGCACCCCTGCTGTGCAGGAAACTGCAGGTCTAACAGATGAACACGGCACAACTGCACCAGAAGAAACACTTAAGGGAGTACAAAGAGGATGCCTGCCTTCACTTTGTGCATGCAGTGTATAAATATCCTTAAAATAACAGAATCTTTAATATAGTTTCAGAATTCTTCAAACCACCACATCAAAACTAAGAATAAATTTCCCTGTTTTCCTTTTTAATTTGATTTTTTTTGTTTAATGTATTCTTTAACCTTTAACCTTTTTGCATTTGCATAATTATCTCTTGAGTAGAGATAATTGTGTTGGAAAAGTTGGGAAAAAAAAAATCTCTTCAGTTATTTTGACGTTACTGAATGAAAGCATACATAGTTTACATAATTTAAATATTTTTAAACTAACAATACATTTAAAATGGCTGCATTACTCTGAGGAACAAGATACTTAGCAAATTTTAGAATAAATGAAAAATCATAACACTAAATTATAATTGTTTAGGAGCTGATCTGCACTTGCTAAATCTTCAGCTGGATCTAAGGAAAACAACTAATTTTGACATGAAAATAAATAGTTGCTTAAACCCCTTTTTATGGTAGAATGAGGAAAACGGCTGCTGCTGCCATACATAGAAGGGACAATGGAAATAACTCAAAACAAGCACACAAAGCTACCTGGCAGCCTTTAGAGGATTACAAAGGCAGGGTCAAATGCCTTTGCATTCCCTTTTGCAGCTGTCAGTGGAGAGCAGCAAAAAGCAGGTAAATGCCTGGAAAGGGAGAACAGATAAAGATCCAGGATGTCAGGTCTGACTTCCCTGTGCATAGACAGACTCAGATTCTCAGTTCTTAAAAAGCTCTGCTTGCTTCAGTACCTACATTGGTGTAGGATTTCCTGTGTCATAAGAAATCCCAAGCCATAGTAATCTAATAAAATAATAATAAAACCCCCAAACAAACAACCTAACCAAAACCCCAACCCCACCCCCCAACAAAATCCTTAAAAAAAAACCCCTGAGAGAGTGGGCCAGGCCTTTTGATGAAGCACATGCCTTGTGTCAATACTGGAAGCAAAAAATGTGTCTAGGCATACTGAAATTAGAGGGAACCACTCCTTCTATGCTTCAGGGCATATTTGCTATATTGACACTGATGACAGGATTCATGAAATAGTAATGTCAAGTAGCAGGTGCAAGACAAAATACAGACACTACTTTTTCATACTATAGCAGTATCCACAGTGTGACAAGAGTTTCTCTAAACTCAAAAGGTAGGCAAGTTCCAGACTTAAACAGACTGTGGTATGTCAGGGACCTTGCTGCTGCCCTTCTCTCTAAGTGGAAGACACTCAGAAACCACAATGATGGGCAGAGGCTTAAAAGCTTTGAGAAGGATTGAACAACATTTCCTTCTTGGAGTGCTTTCATAAGTGATGAATAAACTGTCAACACTAAAACAGGTCAAAAACTGTCTACACTAATACATGAAAACAACTACAGTCAATGAAAATATTTTAGATGTACTGCAAAAAAAAATTCAGAACACCAAACAGAAGCCTTGATGCTACAATTTGAGATAGGAAAACTACAAATAACAGCTCTAAAACTGCATTCAGCCCACTGTGGGCAGGGGAAAATTGACTGTCTCCTGGCATCAATAACCTAAATAAAAAGTAATCTTATAATATGGAGGGAACAGACTAGTTTGATGCTGTTGGTAGTCAAAATATCATCTTATTTTTGTTTGATAAGAGGGAAAATTAGCTTTAATCCCCACAGTACAGGGTGGGCTGGGGCAGAACAGACACACAACTGCCACCATGGAACTGGCATCGGACTTATTGTGTACCAATAAAGTGGCCTGCACGCCTGTACTGGCAGGTGAAGCAGCAACCAAGTTTCTTTACTTCTCACTCAGATCTTTCCCCCCAGGATGCTCTCAGTGTGAACATTGGTTGAGCTCTTCAAATGAAGAGGAAATTCCCCTCATGCAGGAATTCAGTAGTCCCACCATTGGTCACAGAGATGGTTCACAGCATCCAGGTCTAATTAAACTAGTCCATTACAATACTCTTGCTCAGAGCATTGATGAAGAAATTAAATGAGAGAGAAGCCCTCAGCACAAGGAAGTGAAATCATGGTGCAGTAGGTCTCTCCCTGGACAGGCTGGTGGCCCCAATAACTGAGATGAAAACCACAATCAACGGAGCTTCTTTCTAAAACGATGTCTCTTTGTAATAGTTACTTGTCCTTTGCATCATCAATCATCTAGCTTACATACTTTTTTATTAATAAACAGGAACAGGTGTTGAAAATGTAAACCACACAGATAAAAGACATGAGGAGCTCTGCAGAGAACACTTAGGTCAACTTCCTGCACAGAAATAGAGTCACATGGACATTTGTCTAATCTATTCTTAAAAACCTTCAGCAAGAGATTAGGTCTTCATTAAATCTCAAGGTAGCCTTTTCAGTGTAAAAGCCTAATACAGAGACATATATAGTACCAAAGCTCTGATATAATAAATCTATTTGGAGTCACTTTATCTTTTCTAATCAGTATTTAGAGACATTACACTTCTGGCACCAACCACAACAACTCCACTTAAATAATGCCTTTGAAAAAACTGTAGAAAACTTTTCTACCTAAGGCAAGAAGAAATCACCAGGAATACTTCCCTAATGCATTTTTGAAAGGAGCAAAACATATAAGATAACAGAAATAAGGTCGATTTTCAAATGAAATTTTTAAATAAGTATACCAGAAGAATACACATTATATTCCTGTTACATACTAGCAAAGCTCTGCCAAAGGCAAGTAGAACATGGAAACTGGTAGGCTGCAAATCAGTACTCTCTATAAAGGTTCAAAAGCTTTTCACATGGGATATATTTATTGGTATTTATTCTTTGGCTTTGAACCATAATAAAGCACAAATTCTTAAGTCACTATAGAATCACCAGACAGTTACGTGGATTATTTGCAAAGTACAGAACAGTCTAGTTATGAATCAAAGGGTCGGTACTACATCAAGTACTAAAGACAAATTTGGCAGGATACAATCAAGAATACCTCTGTTACACCACTGTTCTCACAAAGATTTAGGAAAAAAAAATCAAATATACCTAATTTTGCAAGATGTTTTAGAGCCTCTGTATGTGTATTTTGCTTCCCAACACTGGTTCTCTCAACTACGTGTCTCAACCTTTCAATAGAGCCAATGGTCATGAGCAATGTTTTTAAATGAAAGCTGAGATTTTCATGTGTAACACTAACACAGACAAAATACCAAATATATTTATATATACTTAAAATCAATAGCTATTTCAAGTGTACTACTAAGAAAATGACATTAGATAGGATTTTTTTTTGTCTCAGAAATAATTTCTAAGTTCAATGGGACTTATCATCAAATATATACATGCAGCAGTCTCTGGATCTGAATTTTTAAGAGCAGTACCCCAAATCCACCAGTCAGCATCTAAATAAGCAACTGCCCTAATAGTGAAGAACTCTGGTCATGACTCCATTTCCAGTAACTATGTCTCACAACATTTGTAAATGAACATGTGGATTGTAGTATTGCCCTATTTATCTTAGGAATTTCAGCAAGATCTCTTCCCTTCATTGTGAAGGAAACTGAAAGACTCCTGCCTATCCTGCCCAACAAGCTCTACAGCAAAACATTCCTTCAACATCCATCCCTACCTCCATTCCCTTTCTCCCTCTTCACAAAATATGCCTACACAATAGGTAGATTTTCAGAAGTTACACAAATCTTTCTTTTAAACGTGCTGAGTTATACACTCATTTTTCCATGTTTACATTTAGCAGTGGCACTGATTTCCCCAAGAAGCCTATAGCATTTTCTCCTTCTGTTCTGTGTTCATATAGCACTGAAGAAAACGCATGCTGCTTTTCAACCAAAGCTCTTAGCTATTTACCAAAATACTGTTTAGTAAAAAGACAAACTTTTTTTGTTTGTAGTGAGTTTTGTAATCAGCAAAAACATTTCCTTTTAAACATATTAGCTTGTCTTTAACTGACGAAATAGATATGTTGAATAAAGTTTTCCTGATGTAAACAGACAAGTAAAACCTGCTATGTGATACAAGAAAATCTTGGAAATCAATTTGCTGAGCACTGCGCAGTCTTCTATTAAAAAAAATGCCTCATAGCAAAAATTAAAAAAGAAACAGGGCTCTACAAACTTTTTAAGTTTTGAAGATAATAAATTATTTTCCCTGTTCCAGTGTGGGAAAAACCACGTTCTTGCAAGCTTCATGTATTTCCATTTAGTTCTTGTCTCAACAGTGGCACAAAGTTGAATTTGGGGAAAAAAAAAATGAAAAATTTCAGCAAATTTCCTTACTGGGAGAAAAAAAAAATAGAAGTTTTTTATTTGCTTTCTTATCTCTCTGCCTGTAAAAGCTCCTGTCACATTCACTTTGACAAATGCCTGTGTAGCAGAGTGCAAGGCTGTGTCTTACAACCTCTACCCTGCAGCAGCTGGGACTTTTCCTAGCTTAAAACATTAAGTCAATTTTATTTCTTTTTTTTTTTTTTCCAGACTGAGTGATACTGGGTTTTGTTTTCCCAGGAGGAAAAAAAAATCCTCAGAAAAATATGTTTCCATGAAAAATTTGAATTGGAGGGCACAGGAGGGAAGTTTCAATCTGAAAATCAGAAAGATAAAGTTTTTATCTCTGACCAGTCTGATACAGTATATGCAAGACTTACTAATTCAGCGTAAAGGACCATGTTAGAGACAGTATTTATATGAGAACAATCAGCAGAAGTTGGCATTAAGAGGGGTGGTAATAAGCCTCTTCACTTAAAAGATATAGACTGGATGCTTTTGATTTGGCATCACTATAAGCCCATAGCTCCACAATGTATATGCTACAGTTTACTTAGATGTTTTCCACTGCTGCAACAGCCTATAAAGTATATAACATGGTCAGTGATTAAAAACAATGAGCAGTTTGGAGCCCTCACAAAAATGCAAGCCCAGATAAAAATCACAGTCAATCTCAGTGTTAAGGAAAATGAATCAAGAAATACAATGGCGAGTAATGTAAGCAAAAAACAGATCCAAAGAGCTACTCCCTGCCAAAATAAACAAGAAGGAGAGAATGTGTAACTCTGAATTCCCATTTTTATTCAGAGCTTAACTGTAATGTACTGGGGGCAAAGTGCACAAATGAAGAGTAAAAATTCAGAAAGCCCAACTGTGTTTTCTTTCATTTCAGAGATGGGGTTGTCTCAGCTCTCAGTCTGTAATCACACACTTATCCAGCCCTGCTCCTTCAAATTTACCTTACAAGTTGTACTGGAGACAATGGCTCGCTTCATTTGAGCAGATGCACAGTGTCATATGCCTGGTGGAATGAGCTACAAATCTTGCATGGAAAAACGTACACAGCAGCATCAGTAATACCTTCTCTTAAGTGACTGGGACTGCATTTAGACTTCTAAACCCAACCTTAGATCATATTCATTAAAACTAAATGAATGAAATGAGATTTGGCAGTAAAATTAAAGATTACCTTCTCTCTACCCAAATGTCACAGAATCATCAAGGTTGGAAGAGACCTTCAAGGTCATCTAGTCCAACTGTAAACCCAGCACCACCATAAGCACCTGTAAACACAAGTGCCACATCCAGATGCTTCTTGAACATCTCCAGAAATTGTGACTCCACCACATTCCTAGGCAACCTATTCCAATACCTAACTACTCTGTCAGCGATTTTTTTTCCCCTAACATCTAATCTGAATATCCCCTGATGCAGCTTGAGGCCATTTCCTCTTGCCCTTCACTTGAGACATGGCAGAAGAGACCAACCTCCACCTTGTGAAGGAGCAAGATTCAGGATGGGAGCGGTTTCAGGCGTGGAGAAAGACATACAGCAATTGACAGGACTTTATGACATGGACTTTACCGTTATTATGTGGTTTCAGATATGTGTATCGCATTGAACCCACACTACACAGTGCACAGCCTGGGCATGCCCGGGTTTGCCACAAGTTTGCCTGCTCTCTGCTTCCCCGCTCCCCCCTCTGATAGGCTGAAGAAGCTGCAGAGAGGAGACAGTTACCGCTTGCCCTTTCCTTCCCTGGTTCCTCCCACGTTCCTCCCCCTTTACCTGTGTCCCTACCCCGATTTGTTCCCCCGTTTGTCTGTCTCATGCTCCACCCCGTTTTCTAGTCCTTTCCCTGCCTGAACCCATAAAACCTCTGGAAACCTCAATAAAGTATTCCAGATGCACCTCTACCTCGACTCCGGACCCGTCCGTGCTGTGTCACGGCCCCATCCCCCCTCAGACCGTGGCACCACATCACTACAACCTCACTACAAACTCCAGTAGTTGCAGAGAGCAATGAGGTCTCCCCTAAGACTCCTCTTCTCCAGACTAAACAACCCCAGCTCCATCAGCCGCTCATCATAGGACTTACCCAGGCCCTTCACCAGCTTCGTTGCTCTTCTCTGGATATGCTCCGGCACTTCAATGGTTGAAGTGAGGGGCCCAGAACTGGACACAGAACTTGACGTGCGGCCTCACCAGTGCCGAGTACAGAGGGACAAACACTTTCCTTGTCCTGCTGGCCACACTATTCTTGATACAGGCCAAAATACCATTGGCCTCATTGGCCAGCTGAGCACACTGTTGGCTCATATAAAGCTGGCTTTCAATCAGCAATCCCTAAATTATGATGAGAAGTCAGGACTTCACCCAAAGTATAGGAATAACAAAGACAACTGGGCTCAGCAGAAAGTGGTTATCACAATGTCAGCAGAGAGGAGGAGGGGCTGGGTCTGTGGCACATAGTAGCTGCAGGACACACAGCTGTAGGGAACTGGACCCAAAAAATGCCCAGATCCTACCTCTTCCTCCTGCATCCACACCCCCTGTATTGTCTTTCACTTCCAATACATGAGTTTTCAAACAAATGAGAAATCAGTATACAAGAAACCCAGGTCCAATAGTTCAATCTGTACAAGAAAGAAGCAAACACACAGAATTACAGACTTCTAAATATCTGCTGAGTATCCCATTTGACCTTTATTTTCACTGCAATACCCTGCCATTTAGCAAGAGCCACTATTTACAAGTCATTGGTCACCTTATGGTCTGATGAGCTTAATCACGTGCTAAATCATCCCTAAAACAATTTCATATAGTACTTTTGGGGACTTTCATGGGATGGTCAAGCTTTCAGTAACAATTCAGCTACAGTGTATCTACTACCAGTCTGAACACTGGTAGTACCTAGTATTTTTCCTACTTCCCTAGTAGATTTTCACAACAAATATGAAATTTCAGTGTCTGCTGATGCCTCAGAACATAGGCCATGTAGATTGAACCATCTGCAGACAGTACTTATTATCTAGTGATTCCCATTCATGTTCTCTTTTTGTATGGTAGTATTTATAAATGCTTCATTATTCCTAATTATGTGTGTATCCCCCTTATTTATCTTCTTAACAAGTGACCACAAAAAGCAGCTCAGCCACGTATGGTTGCATGTCTTACTGGTAAACAGATACCTACCTAGGCAATATTCAGAATTAGTAACAAGCTTTTCCCCCCTTCCCCTCATTTATTCCCTCTCTCCCTATGACACTGCACAGCTGAGATGACAGCAGCATATCCTGTTGGAAACTGTCAAGAACATGAGCAGTCACTCTCTCTTCTTGTGTAAAGAGAAGTGAAAACTGCAACTGTGAACCCCAAATCCCATTCAAGACCCTATACCTTAAAACCCAGCCAGATGCTTAAGGAGCTGAATTAGGGTTGAGGCCCTAATTCCTCATTTGCTCTAACTCATAAAAGTCCTAGTAGTGCCTACCAGTGCTTCCAAATACAGGTGTAGTGAAGTAGGACAGGACTGTGAAGAGATAAATAAACCTCATTCAATCACTCCTCTACTCAAGAGATACCTGGAGCCAATGAACAAAAGAAAATGAGCTCCTCTCTAGCTCTGATCCCAGTTTTACCCCATGAAAGCCATCTGACTTATTACTTTTTTGTGAAGACCTGCTCTAAAAGCTTAGTTTTTCTCACTACTTGTGTACCATGACACACAAAGAATTGAAATGTCACCAAAATGTAAGCACACCTAAAGTGAATTCCATCACCTTTGTTTTCTCCCATTACAAAGAGAAGATTTACTTCCCTAAAATGAGAAAAAACACAGTATGTTCTAAACAGGAACTGTAAAGGAGCATCACCAGAATGGTAGTGTTGTGCCATTCAAAATATCAGACACTAAATTAAAAATCTTGCACAGAGTAATTGTATTGGTAAAGAAACCGTGTAATACTCTGCCTGGAAATGCCACCATCCTAGAATCATAGAATCATAGAATCAGATGGGTTGGAAGGGACCTCCAAGATCATCAAGTCCAACCCTTGATTCACTACCACTGCAGTTACTAGACCATGGCACTAAGTGCCACGTCCAGTCTTATCTTAAAAACCTCCAGGGACGGAGAATCCACCACCTCCCTGGGCAGCCCATTCCAGTGCCTGATCACCCTCTCTGTAAAGAAATTCTTCCTAATATCCAACCTAAACCTCCCCTGGCACAACTTAAGACCATGCCCTCTTGTCTTGCTGATAGCTGCCTGGGAGAAGAGACCAACCTCAACCTGGCTACAACCTCATTTTGGGTAGTTGTAGAGAGTGATGAGGTCTCCCCTGAGCCTCCTCTTCTCCAGGCTGAACAGCCCCAGCTCCCTCAGCCTCTCCTCATAGGACTTGTGCTTGAGTCCCTTCACCACCCTCGTTGTTCTCCTCTGGACCTGCTCCAGCACCTCAATATCCTTCCTGAACTGAGGGGCCCAGAACTGGACACAGTACTCGAGGTGTGGCCTCACCAGCGCTGAGTACAGGGGAAGAATCACTTCCTTGGACCTGCTGGCCACACTGTTCCTGATCCAGGCCAGGATGCCATTGACCTTCTTGGCCACCTGGGCACACTGCTGGCTCATGTTCAGCTTCTTGTCAATCCAAACTCCCAGGTCCCTCTCTGTCTGGCTGCTCTCCAGCCACTCTGTCCCCAGCCTGTAGCACCTTGCAACTTAACACATTAACCCAGAGAGGATAAATGATTCTTGGTCTAGTTTCTGGTGGCAAATGAAGGATTGACATGGGAACAAAAAAGATGATGATTACAGAATCTGAATATATGAGACAGGAAAACAAGAGAACGAGAAACAAATCTGAAGTATCTCTATCATACATATAAAAATACTAACCTTTAACTTGAATTTATTCTAATTACCTACTGCAGTGCAACTGTAGCATATTTGAAATGACATGCTGGTTAAAGAAATTCTTGTGGGAGGTGGTCCCTTCTCTGCGACCACAGGATGTTTTACTAGGAGATGTTAGTAATGTTCTTCATTAATGGTAATGGCTGCAATACCGTGAAGGAGAGGGATTACCTATGAGTTCCTCTACAAGTGTGGGAATAGCCAGATGTGTCCTAGAAGTGTTAATTGCACTTGCTGTGACAAAGGGGCCTTCTGAGCATGGGAAGACCAAAATATTATGAAGAAGCAACCAGTAACAACATCACTGTGGTTGTAACAATAAGGCAGATGCTTCTGTACTCTGACTAATGTTCCACACAAGCATGTTTGGAGCAAACACTTGTTACCCAAGAACAATAAATTTTTACTTTTTACAGTACTTATACCAGTAAATGTAAATACTCAAATGCCTGCAGGATACAGTACTTATGCCAGTAAATGTAAATACTCAAATGCCTGCAGGAAGCAAATGCCTAGCAAGCACATGTATGTTCTAATGTCATTTTCCAGCAAGTTTTGAAGAATAGTCAAAGAAGTCCAACTTTTCAAACAGCTTTCTAAATTTTCCAATACAAAAATTGTTCCATTAACCTCTACTCATGAATATTTTCATATGGCATTTTCTGACATAGAAGAGAGTTGTAGAGTACACCTTTCGTTTTTCTGGATCTCTCTGGATCTCTCCTCCAACTCACTCAAACAGACAATAATAGTTCTACATCTCACTGCTGTGGGTTTGGATTTTTAAATAGAAAATGTTTATCAGCCTTCAGTCTGTTTTTAACTTGAGGCACAAATGCCTGTGACAGAGTTTTATTTTATTTGTATTCCCGCATGCCCAAAGTGCCCAAGCCGGTTTCACACTGATAAAACTTGAATTCTCCATTTACACAGTCCTGTGGAGTTAGCAGATCAACTGGATGGTCACCTGTAATCTCTTACCATACGTTTTCATTCCCCACCATTCAAAAATGATGGGTACATGAGGTGGACTTCAGAGTGTCTCTGCAGAGGGCCTAAGTCAATCTGTAATCATTTAAGAATATAGCAGATTCTTATTCTCCTACCAAAGTACCAGCACACATGTAGCATGACGGACTGATAGTATGATTATTGTATATACCTACTGCAAAATATTATTTATACCTATTGGCAAAATTGGTGACAGACTCAGAAACAGGATGGACAGTTAAAAACTAGATGTACCTTCATTGCCTTCAATAGATGGTACTACAACATTTTAAAATTCAATTGTAACAGCTATTCCTTCACTCTTCACACCTTAGAATACAGAAAAATTCATAATCTGGTCATTCAAGGTAAGAATACAAACGTGAAATGATTTACCTCTTATCAATAATCTCACCGGTACCTCTAACCTGAAGACAAGAACTGAGTATTTCCCATTCAAACTGCTCCAAAAGATACATGAAATGATGGTGTCAGCAGCAGAGATAAAACAGGAGCCCAGAGCTCCTGACTTTGTGAAATACCTTTTATTTTAAGATGTTTAACAAGAATTTATATTCTTATTTAGTTTTTATGCTTAAAATTACACTTTTCAGACTCCATATATATAAAATTAACTTCATGTTATACATTTATCCATGTATATATGTGTGGTGAAAACAAAAACTGTTCTTGTGTGTGATTCAAACCTGAAAGATTCCCCAGATGGTTGGCCTTTCATGGCAGTCCCAGGAGGAAACAGCAAGAAGAACACAAAAGTAGTACTCACTCTTCACAGCTCAAAGTTTCTGAACATGGCTCAATGCCCAGATGGACATGGGTGACAAGTAGTGTCCCTCAGGGCACCATATTGGTACCAACACTGCCTGACATCTTCATCAGTGACACAGACAGTGATACCAAGTGCACCCTCCGAAAATTTGCAGCTGACACCTGAGGGATGCGTTGCCATCAGGAGGGACCTGGACAAACTCGAGAAATGTGCCCATGAGAACCCAGTGAGGTCCTGCACCTGGATCTGGACGGCCACCAGCATCCATACAGGCTGGAGCTGAATGAATTCAAAGTAGCCCTACTGAGAAGAGAAGGACTTGGGGATGCTGGTGGATGAGAGGCTGGACATGAGCTGACAATGTGTGCTCCCAGCCCAGAAAGCCAACCACATCCTAGGCTGCATCAAAAGTAGTGTGCACAGCAGGTTGAGGGACGTGGTTCTGTCCCGCTACTCTGCTCTGGGGAGACCCCACCTGGAGTGCTGTATCCAGTTCGGGGGTCCTCAGCACAGGAAAGACATGGACCTGTTAGAGCAGGTCCAGAGGAGGGTCACAAAAATGATCAGTGAGCTGGAGTACTTCTACAGAGACAGGCTGACAGAGTTGGGGTTGTTCAGCTCAGAGAGAGAAGACTCTGCAGCCTTTTAGTAATGAAAGGGGGGCTTATAAGAAAGATGGGGGCAGACTTTTTAGTAGGGTCTGTTGCAACAGGACAACGGATAATGGTTTTAACCCAAAGAGGGTAGATTTAGACTAGGTGTTTAGACCAGGTATGTGTGTGTGTGTATATATATATATATATATGTATACAGGGGAGTTAGACTAGATGACCTTTAAGGTACCTTCCAAACGAAGCTAATCTATTATTCTATGAATATGTACACTCTATTGTCTTTTATGGTATTACCTCCATTTGTGTATCTTCATCTCCCACTGGAACTACCTGTGGCAGTTCAGACTGTCAGAAGTTATTGTAGTGCCCTTAGTGATCCAGTTCCTCCTATGAATATCCTGTAAAATTGTTGTCCTATTGATCAAATGTTTTTTGAGGCACCAGGGGAGCTGGTGGGACTGGAAGAAGTTGATTAAATCCATCTCACTACAAACTGATGCCTTGCTGTAATTGGTAAGTTGGACTTTGTTGGTTTTGGCAGGACTTTTCTGCAGATGCTGAAAAGCTGATGAATACACAAGCCTGTCTCTGTCACATTTTTTCTTTCCCACATCATTATTTTCATGGACTGGATGACTTTTTTCCTGCTTAACTTTGACTCATTAGAAAATTGGTCTTGTGGCACACAGCACCTCTGCTCATAGCCAAAGGTGAGAATTCAGTGATTCCTTGATATTCCTTACATAAGTATACAACTGCAAAGAAACAACAGGAAAGCCAGATTTGCAGATGACTGCACAACAGTTGTCTATGCTATGCTTGATCTCCAGCCTACAGGAAACAACAGAAACTTTCTTATTAGTTTTAGTGAGGTTTAGCTCTCTTCCATAGTAAACTAAGCACACATTCTGCATCAGGATTCTAAGAGCTGAGCTTCTCCTTTTCAGTTAACTTCCTGTTTCCTAAGAGTTCAATGTTTTATGTTGAAGATTAACTTGTTTTTTAGGAAATAAACACCACTGTCTTTAGGAAAACTTGGGTAGGATTCATCTTATTTGATGTAAATATCTTCACTGTCTGTCTGCACTAGTGATACTTGGCTTTCTTCATAGACAATGCAATACAGAGTGAAAATGCCACTTCTAGGGTATGATCTACCTGACCCACACAGAGCTTTACTTTAGGATGTCAGGAAATGTGAGAAAAGCCTTTCTGCCTCAACTGAGTATCAAGACATCCTAGGATGAATAGGTCTGATTTAGATTATCTACCCTGTAGACATCTATCCTTGATCAGATGATCCCATCCCCAGGTGGCCCAAATTGGACACAGCAGACAAACAACTTTACTCGTCACTTTTACAGAGTGACTATGTTTAAGCAAAACTGAAACAGAAGACAATATCTGTGGAATAAAAAAAAATCTAATGTTTATTGCTGTGATATGAAATCAGTGGCTTACCAATCTAAATAGAGACAGTTTATCAAGCCCTTACCTTTGGGGATAGTAATCTGACAGCCCAGGTCACAGTCCTGCTGCAACTGATAAAAAGCCACTTCCTGCAGCCGAGCACGCTCCAGCTCCGAGAGGCTTTGAACGGGAACTGACTTCAGCCGAACACTGCGCCCTGACATGCTGTTCCAAGTGAAATCACCCTACAGGAAATCAAATGGAAAAATATGAAGCATCATATGGTATGCACAGTTTAATAAACAGAACCATCTCTTTTACTGCTAGAAAAAAACAACACAGGTTCTTCGTACTAAAATGCAATTTTCTTAGACACTTCTAACCTTTCAAATATCTTTGTTTTCCCTAGAGTAGCATTCCTTAAAAGGGGTACAGACATGAGAAACAAGAAGTCAATTCTATCTGAAACCATTTAATCAAGTATTGTTGCAAAAACATTAGCACTCCAGTGAAAAAAAGCACAAAGTAGGGGAAAATAAAAAAGCAAAAAACAGCCCAAACAATCTTTATCTGCTTTTCCCAGTTTGCTTTCTTTGTACAGTACTTGATCATCATTTCATTCCTTTTCTTGCACTGTCAGTCAGAGATGCAGATCTCCACAGGTCCATGGACAACACAGATCTTATCTCCCTCATTTTGCTAATCCCATTCCACCAGACTGTTCAGAGAGTACCCTGGCAGAGCCTCTTTTCTGACACATCCCATCCCCTCCTTATGAGGATACTGTGTTTAGAATACGATTGACTAAACGACATGTTTTTGAAGAGCTGTAATAACAACGTATGTGTTAACATTTAAAGAGGAAAACAGCGTTAAGATATGTTACATCTCTGCAAGGTACCAATTATTCTCGGAAAGCAAACAAAAAGCTTTAGCTTTTCTATCTCCCACCTGTGAAAAAATATACAAGAAACTATTCTCTGAGTATTTAGCTTGGGTCAGAGAAGTAATCATTACTCAAAGAGAAGAGCAAGCACAAAACAAGCTTAAAGGGTGACAATTAACTTCAAGCAAGGCTTTCAGAATTCATCAAAGCACCATCAAAGAGCACACATTAGCACTACAAGGAAAGAAAGAAAAATTTGTTTTTCATTCTATCCATGTTAAAAAATAAGCATTAGTCTTGTCAGTAGGTATAACCTGATGCACCTGCAGATAATGAAAAGCTCTGATGTACATCTGCTGGGCTGTAACAACAAACTCACCAACCTGCCTTTCATCACAACATGGCAGATTTACAATGAACAAACTTCACTCTCATTTTCAGCTTACATTTCAACATCTGTACATTCACTGCATACTCATTTTTTTCACTGTACACTGTTCTGCACATACACCTGCAAAGGATGTCCATTGACTTTAAAAGATATTGGCTGAAACTCCTTAATATGAAAATCAGTAAATTTTTACTTTACTTAAGAGTTATGCATCCTGTTGCATGTAAACATCATTATTAACAGTCTACATATTTTGCCTATATATGTGCATGTTATTTATATGCATTCATACAACCCGTATATACATTTTTGTATACAAACATATATATGCACACTTATGACTGCCTGTGTGTATTCTCATATAGGTACAAGACAAAAATTATTCACAAATGTGCAGCATCATCTAGCAATATAGATTTAGCATCATTTAGCACTATAGAATTACACAATAAACAACATTTCTTATGATTCATGAAGTACATCTGAGTTAATCTAGGAAGATTTTTTTGCCACAGTAGTTTTATTTTAAGTCATCGTGCAACCATAATAGATATAGATGTTACCTCAACATGAACAGCTGCACCTCTGTATACTCAGTGGATGTACTATGCTCAATATCTTTATGACATTTATATACACATGGGCCACATATGCAAACTTCTGTGTTAGCCCAGTATTTATTTGACTACTGGAATTTGTTCCTTCATTTTTTGCCTCTTCACCTCTTCTTGCTCTTCTAATGCCTTACTGTCGACTAACCAGATTTAGTAATCTCAAACTAAAGGTTTGCACGGTGTCACAAGCCCAGCTGATCAGCTTAACTCAAGCAAAACCAAAGCAGCAAGTCACACAAACCCTATTTGCAAAATTGCAAGTAAACATTTACATTTTTTAAAAAGCTGTTGTCATTTATAGATAAAAGTCATCAAGAACAGAATCCACAACCAAATAATGTATACTATGAAACTAATTCCTTTCCAACCCTGATAATGCAAAAGAAACTTTACAAGTACAGAAAATGCAATACAGTCCTCTGAACATATAAAATATTCTACAGTCAAAATGGTACAGAGAGACAAATATACATCTTTATGGTGGAGTTTAAGGCTATTTTATCTGAGTTATTTCTCTGACATGAGCATTTTCATAAACAAAAATATCACTGATATGTCTACTATAAAAAATTTCAAACTGAAACACTTAAAAGAGGAATGGGAAGCAAAAATGACGCTCCTTAGAAGAAGTTGAGCTAATAGAATACTTATACTATTTAGAACATGTCCTGTTTCCTGTAGACCACAAAAAACCAAAGGCTGCATGGCACCTTTAGGAATTACCACAAATTAAACAAATGGTCCTTAACTGAATTTTGCATGGACACATAAATTATTCCTCTTTTTCAGACAGATTTGCCCTTGGCAATTTTTAACTCTGGAGGTAACTCCACATCCTCTGAGTTAACTCTGTAACTGCAAGCAGTGAGCTGTATCACTGCAGTGCCCAGTTCTAACATTAGCTCTGCTAAAAGAGCTGACCTTGGAGAGATGAGGCTTGCAAGCTGTGGTACAGCTCCGCACAAAGATTCTGCTTTGAGGACTCCAGTAACCCCTGCACACAGCTGTGCTGTTTTTTTACGAGCAGAGCACCCAACTCAGCACTACCAGGCTAATTTCATCTTCATATGGGAATAACCCATCCTTCTGCCCAGGGAAGTGAGGGGGGGAGTCACAATTCCTGGAGGTTTTAGAAGACACGCAGAGGTGGCACTTATGTATATGGTTTAGTGGTAGACTTGGCAGAGTAGGGTTAATGTTTGGACTCAAGTCTTTTCCAACATAAATGATTCTATGATTTTTTTTTAAATTATTTTTATTCCTTTTTTGGTAGGAGTTCAAGGGCTTAAAACCAACAGAAAGGTGAAAGCACCAAACAAGACTGAGGGGTTGTTCCTTTCAACCAGGTTTTTATTCTGGCAGTTTGCCAGCACGCTCCTAGTGCTCACAGTTTAGCTGAAAATTGTGGGATGCAACTTCTGCACCTTACAGTGACATGACAGGTTGCCGAGCATCGATAAAGAATGTGGAATCACTGTCCAGTTGCAGTGCACTGAAGAAGACATTCCTCTTCAACACTTGATGGGTTTGATAACAGCTCTGCTAGGTCACACTAACACAGGTTTTTATTATGCTAATGGAACACATGACTAATAAATTAAAATATTTTTGGAAAATCATATGGTAGGTAGGGCCAGTGGAATCTCCTAATCTTTAAAGAAGCTAGAGGCTCAAGAAACATTTCCTCGAAAAAGTCTGTTTCATTTTGCAAATATAAATCAATGTGTTCTCTGAGTCAAAACACAGTATTTCATAATTTAAGCTATTAAAATACTCCTATGCTTTATATAACACAAAGTAAATTAAAGGCCTCATCTTCCTCCCAAAGCACTGCTGAGTTTTACAAACAGACTGTAAATTACTGCAAAATCAAACAAGCTTGGGAGAGGTCCAGAAAAGTCAAGCTCCATTGAAGAATGGGTGCCGGTGTAGTTACATCTGCCTGAAGCTATTCTCCACACTGTGGGGCAACAAAAGGATGATAAGGGCAGCACAGAAATGAACAATATTTTCTGTTTCTCTCTCCATATGAGGGGCAACACTTCACCAGCTTATTTCAACATCAACCTGATATAGCTCCTTGGGCAAGCTTAAAAGGAGCAGATTATCTTTAAGCAACAAGTCAGAGTGACTTATTTTTTTTGAAGTTCATGCCCAGCATATGTGTTCAGACACAGGTACACAGCTTATTATTTAGATTGTAGGACTGTAGGTCTAAATGTGACCTGCAAATGACTTCTTCATAACCAAGAAGATAAAAAAGATAACATACAGAAAGAAGAGTGCAAACAGAAATACTGCTCTGGGATAAAGTGATCAGCCTGATAGGACACGAACTGCTAACTGCAAAGCTGTTTTCATAAATGAATTTTACGAAACCTTAATCCAGACTAAAAGCCTTCTCTGGTTTCTTACACCAATCAGTCACGTATTTTTCCTCTCAAGCCTCCAGCTTCAGCTGCATTTTCTCTCTGGCACTCCCACTAACATCTAACATCTTTCCTCCACTCAACCGAGCAGTTCACGTACCAGGTAACTAACTAAAATACCAGAGCAGATGACTCAGCAAAGGAGATGACTGAAAAACTGCATCTTTTGCCTCTGAAGAATCTGTCAATTTTCCCCATACTTCTCGTCCACAGTCATAAGCATATTTTTAATAGGATGCAGACTGTAGTTTTACTAATATATCTTCAGGCATTTTTTTTAATAGGTTGGATGTTTGGTGGCTCCAAAATAAACATTAAGTGGTACATCCTGACTTAAGTAACACTGTGTGCTTAAATTACTCTTAAGCATGTCTAAGCTATTCTTGTGTACCTGACCTCTTTCTCCTGAGACTCCAACACAGAGTCTTTCAGATGTCTTTTAATAAAGTCTTGTTCTCCTGTCCTTTGTACAATACAGAAAGCAGCTGACAACTACTGCACAGAATGCTGAATGTGAAACTATGGGCAATGACCAACCTCTGCTGATTTCTGTGGAGTTTTAAGGCTTTGGGAGTAATGTGGATGGTGCATAGGGTGGGAAATAAGAACCCCCACACATCATAGTTTTAGAAAACACAAATTTTAATGCAAGATAGAGAAAACAATTTTTATCTTACTGACTTATTGTTACTGTTAATGACTTTGGTCTTTACTCATTAGTTGTCGACTTTTTATTAGTATTTGCTCAAACCAATTGAAATCACTAAGATCAAAACCAATTATGCTTACTTGTTCTTATCCTATTCTAGCAACTCTTAGCTATGTGTTTATATTTAGATGGGTGTCCATTGTAAAAGAATTCAGTGGTTTTGCACACTGAAAGATTAAACTGCAAATAACATGGCAAATAGAGCATTAGAGTGTCTTAATTCTGTTTGCTTAATTACTTTTTTAAGCTTCATGAAACAACATATAATTGCCACTTTACAACCTCTTGCTTACCCTGGTCATTTATTTCAACTCTCTCTAAAATTATTTCAAGACTCCTCAGGCATAAACTCTCACAATTTGGCTGTTGGTACAAGTAATCCCTCTCTTCTTCATTTCCCTGGTGTTGCTGTTAGGAAGAACCAAAACCAGTTCTGAAATGAAAGCTAGTCACTTCAGTACAGCTAAGTACTCTGTCCTATTGAATCAACGTACAGAACATTGTTCCTGGACAGGATGAGAATTAAGGAGAAGGGAGAAATAAACTAAATAAAGTTGCCTTTTTAGCATTACACACAGGTTAAGGACTGCATGGAAACTTCTTTGCTATTGCCACCCTAGGTAACCACCTGTAGATTAATGAATAGTTAAGAAGAAACAGGATGGTACAAGTGTGCTACAGCCTGCCATCCCATTTCCGGCTGCTCTTCCATAGTCAGTTCAGGGCATTATGGGCAGTGCACTGGTTTGCAGCTGGCATTACAAACTACTGCAACCTAGGATGCTCTGAGATCACACAGTTGTTCCCAAGGATCTACTAGTAGCACATAGCACCTAAACACTATACAAAGAAGCACAAGACTTGCTGCGTGACACCAAAACATTCAGAGGAAGATATCTGAACATGCATGCACCAAGTATGGATGCACAATTAATCTTCATTAAGAAAGACTGACTTCAGTAAGGTTGTTATCTAGGGTGACATCCTGTTCCCCTTGACATCAGTGGCAAAAATATTAATATAATGTCTCCACTAGGAAAAGAATGCACAGTCCAGATGATCCTGTGTTACAGTTTGAAGCCTTGCACTAAAGTGGCCTTATCTCATACTATATTGCACTTAGGTGTAGTTTTGTCAGAAAGATCACACTTTACAAAACGAAGATTTTGTTTAGGTTTAGATATCAAAACTATTTAATGGCAGTTTAGTGTTGCCAAAGACAGACACTTCCTTACTCCTAGCTAACATCCTCTCTCATTCCCAAGGCTGGAAATCCATGTACCCAGGATCAATACTGCAAGGCAATCACTGTGGGAACACTGGAAAGCTGGTATTTCACTCAGGGAAGACAGAATTCACATCGACAACAGAAATACTTCACTTAGCAAGATGGCATGAACCTGTGCCCAGGTAAAGATACATATTTCAGAATATTACAGTGGTGATTTCCATTTATCGAGCGGGGGGAAAATAGTCCTTCTAACTTTAGTCTAAGGATAAACAGAGAGCAGAACAATGAGCATGCTTTCACAGCAGTATTAAAATTGTTAAAATAAAGAGAAAAATATTTCCGGAGCAACCTCTCCAAGTTTTCCAAATGCCTCAGGATACTATTTCATGTTTAGAGTATTTAAAAAGCATTCTCTTAAAAAGACTGATGCGTAATGGAGATGTATTTAATTTCTTTTCTGACATTATTAAACATTAATTATGTTGAAGGTATTGCCTAGCAAAATATTCATCCCTAGCATACCCACTCTGTACTGAACTTTTTCAATAGGTCCACAAAACCAACCTCCAGAAGTTAGAAAACTCCATTAAAATGCATCAAAATACATGGTCAGATTTTCAGGATTCCTTACTTCAGCAGATATCAGTATTTCTTAAGGGATTTATCAAGGAGCACCACAATTAGAACCAGAAGGTGCGAGTGCTTTTCTGGAGGTGGCAAAATGAAGACAGAACACCTTAAAAAGCCTAGATCCAACTTTAAAATTACAGTTGAAATTTTGTCAGTGTTCACGTAAAGATATTTTTGTGAGTAAAAGAGAATGAAGCCATACTGCAATACTCTAAATTTTGCTGCAGGTTGAGGGTACAAGCAGTGCTGCCACAACCCCGAATGCATGCACTAACAAGCTGAACTGCAGTAATTAAACCATCTGAGAGCACACTAATGGGCTACAGAGGTTTCATCAATCTCAAGACAAAAGATTGGGGTAGACTCATGTAAGTTGTATGGTCTGACTAGCATACTGTCAGAATCTCATAATGAAGTTAAAGTCAAATAATTATGTTACTCCAAGAACTAGGATTTGACTAATAGTGAAGTCTTTAATTCAATACAAACCCCTGTTCTTATTGTTTCAAGTGGTTCATGCCAGTATTTTCTTTATACCTGTACAACTCACAGAAAGGAAAATGAGATCTGTTGCACATATGAAAACAACCATCCAATTAACTATGTACCAGGTCTGGTTGGAAAACAATTCTAGGGTTTTTGTCACTTCTTTTGCGGGGGAGAGTGAGGGTGGGTGTGATCTAGTTGATAGGAACAAAATGTAAGACATCTCTAAATATTTACATTTGGAAGTAGAGTGAGAGCTCTCAGTTACTCAGCTAAGACAGAGGACTTGGGAAGAAGTCTGTACTACATGGCTTAGAGCAAAACCTTGAACCAAGCTTTCATACAATCACAGAATCATTTGGGTTGGAAGAGATCTCCAAGATCAAGTCCAACCTTTGACCAAACACCACCATGTAAACTAGATCACAGCCCTAAGGGAATAACTCCAGGGATGGTGACTCCACCACCTCCCTGGGCAGTCTGTTCCAATGCTTAACCCTTTCAGTGAAAATACTCCTCCTGATGTCCAACCTGAACCTCCCCAGTTGCAACTTGAGGCTATGTCCTCTTGTCCTATCACTGGTTGCTTGGTAGAAAAGGTAGAAAAGGCTGACCCCCACCTAGCTACAATCTCCTTTCAGGTAGTTGTAGAGAGTGATAAGGTCACTCCTGAGCCTCCTCTTCTCCAGACTAAACAACCTCAGCTCCCTCATCTGCTCCTCATCATAGGACTTGTGCTCCAGACCCTTCAGCAGTTTTATTGCCCTTCTCTGGACTCGCTCCAGCACGTCAATGTCTTTCTTGCAGTGAGGAGCACAGAACTGAACACAGCACTCGAGGTATGTCCTCACCAGTGCCAAGTACAGAAGGAAGCTCCCCTGGTCCTTCTGGCCACACTATATTTTATACAAGCCAGGATTCCACTGGCCTTCTTGGCCACCTGACCACACTTCTGGCTCATGTTCAGTCACTCTCGACCAGCACCCCCAGGCCCTTTTCCACTGGGTCTCTTTCCAGCCACTCTTCCCCATGCCTGGAGCGATACATGGGGTTGTTGTGACCAAAGTGCAGGACCTGGCACTTGGTCTTGTTGAACCTCATGCTGTTGGCCTTGGCCCATTGATCCAGCTTTATCCCATCCCAGGCAAATGCCCCAATCAGGAGGGTACCGACTGCTCTAACATCTACCCTGACTACTATACTGAACCTTCCTAAAGATTATCATCCCCCTTCCAGAGCAACCTGCAGACTCATTATATGAATGGCTACTCTCAGAGCTGACTTGAACACCTCCAACAGTGACTACCCACTCACTCTGTACTGTGACCATGTGCACTCTCTCACACACATTCTCTCTTTCATAAATTAGTCGAAATAAAGGCAGAAAAAAAAGGTTGAAGGAGCCATTTTCTTATTTAAGGAAGTTTTCTTTGAGTCACGAGTTTATATCACCAGTCAGCAGTGCTGCAGTGTCAGTGACACAAGAATTCAACGGATGCCTCTAGGAGGAAGGGACGGGCACATTTCAAACATGCAAAAAGTAAGCAATTAGCTTTTAGAGAATAGGATTTTTCATTTCTTTTGCTACATAATCACTCTACACTTCCACTTCGGTTTTATCACTCTCGCACTATGTTCACAGGTGCAAACACTACCCTGTCCTACACACTTATGTCATGTAGCCTGGGACAAGTCTGTACCACTGAGTCAGTTGCAGTGCTCTGTCAATCTACTTCAGTTTATTGGGATGGTATTTCTTGCTTTGTTTTGATGGCGTTTTTATAAGATCTGGGATATCAAATTCCACCCATACTAGCAGCTGTTTGGATGACTGTTTCTTTCCAGAAGACCCTGCAAAGACAATCCTCTGTGGAAAAGATAAGAAAATAAACAAAGTCTAATAATAAGGAAAAATACTGCGAGCACAAAGAGGTGGCTTTGCACTCACTAGCATCACGAATACTTTTCATCCATGCAATTACTTCTTCTCTTCTCTCTATGCACTGAAACAGCATGTGCTCCCTTCTCGTAAAGCACAGCACAGGATAATACCTCACCTTATTGCAAAGCACTATTTTATCATTTCTTATAAAACAAATTACTGTTTGTACACACAAATCTGCTGATTTGCCATTAAGTTATACCAAATACCAAACAAGAGTCTGAATATTTTTCAAGAAATCACCTCAGCTACACTGAAAATATACAAACAGCTCTGAATGTGTATATAGCTATAGGTCAGACTGATGGATCAGTGTACATACCTGGAAAGATCTCTAAAGAGTAGCTTGAAGCTCATCATTGTCTATTAACATGGAGGCTTGTTAAAAATGTGACTTCCAAAGTAAGAAATGTAAAATGGATCCACACAAATAAAAACACTGTGCTGCAACACAGTGCACTGTGCTGCAACATCAGTTTTCAGGAGAAAGGTGTATTTTCTAAACTGCCCCTCCAACCTGAAGGACCCCAGGTGCAAACTGTGTGCCTGCCAGACAGTCCACCACATCTTTTTTTTTAAGCAGCACATTTACTTTGGATGGAAAAGGGGGAAAACAGCCATAAAGTTCCCACTGTTATGAAAAACAGAAACAATTGCTAGAGTTACAAGCTCCTCACAGACAAAGCCAAAAGACGAACAGCTCTTGGTCTCTACTTTCTTGTACGCAGTTAACTTGAATTTAAAAATGCAACAATAAAAGTCATGGCCATAAAACCTGATGCTTACAGAAACTGTTATTTGCCAAATTTTTTTGCCAATTTTGCCACATATTTGCCAAACCAAACCTATGCAACTGCAGCTGTCAGTTTTCAAAAACCCTTTATCCTCAGCATATTTTGCTCACAACTGCCTGGGTTACTTGCCCTTTATGCAAAGAGCATACAAAAAAGGATAAACATGTCACCACAGACTTCAAAGGAAAGCACATGACGAAGCCACTCAAATACAAATCGGTCTAATTACACAGTTTGGATCGAAAATGTTTATGCCACTTCTCATTCCACAGTTTCATTCCTCTCAGTCCAGCTATGAAAACAGGTAAGGTCATGAAACTGGTCTGAAAACAAACAGTATATGAGGGCTCTCAGTTTGTTGATGAATTTCCAGAGCACGGTAAGTAGTTGGTAATGCCAGCTTTTTTTCCCACTGAATCAAAGCTGTTCACTTTTCTTCAAATTCAGCTAAAGTCCAAAAAAGTTAAACCCCGTAGCACCGTGAGCCCCACATTCAGGACATGTTGTCTATTACACTTACCTCCATCCTATGACATATAAGATATTCAATTTCTTTACCCATTAACTGAGTTCTCTTGTGTCTTCAGTGTCCTTTAGTATTTGACCAAACTGGACTTGAATTAAGGACCCAGATCCAGATACGCCGTTTCGTAAAACAGGAATAAGTTAAGAATGTCATTGACCTGAAGCTGCATACTAAACAGCTGAGAGCGAGCCCAGTTGGAGCAGCTGCGACTCCCAGGACACCTTTTGCTGCCAGACGTCATGAATCTTAAAGAGAAAAAATTATCATTTCCTTTCTCCACTTTGAAGTGAGCTCAGAGCCAGGTCTAAGGAAAAGCCCAGGCACAAAGATAGGTTGTGACTGGGTTCCCAGTTTCTGACTCCAGAGATGTCCTGAGGCAGTGCAAGTGGCAGTGAGGAAAGGGGCAAAAATCCCCAAAAATCCTTCAGTCTGGGGCTGTGCAAGCTCAGAACCAACTACCCAACTCTCCCTCTACCAGAACTAGCCTAAAGAGTGCTGGATGCAACTGCCATGGCACTTTGGAGGACAGCGAGGAGCACTCAGCAGCTTCTGCCTGACCTTCTCACGCAGTTCAGAGCTTTTTAAAACACCTTTGAAAACTTACTCAAGCAGGCAGGTCAGCTAAATTTATAACATGATTTCGACAATAGCAACTTAGAAACTGAGCAATTTACACAGTTTGCTAGGGAAAAAAAAATCCTTTGTAAAGGCTCTGCTTCATAAATGATGTCTGTCATGTTCACAGTCCCCATGCAGAATGCTGTCATCTATAATGCGTGGGCAGGGAGCGTAGGAAATTTGTGAGAAACAAACAGTGAATCACCAATTATTTTGATGGCAGCTCTGCCCTACGTGGCATTTCACCAAGTCATTCTTCAGTGACAAGTTTGTTTGTCAGCTGGCACGACTTAGTGCTTCATCAGATTGCTCACAGAACAGGAGAAAAACCATGGGCTAGAATTCATGGCAATGGCAAGGGAGATTATGTAGTGTAATTTTTTTCAATTTTTTTTGCTTTTCAAATATCTATGCAGACACTTCATCCACCTCTAAATCAGCAGACCGAAGAGCCTTCCACCTGCCAGGGTATAAGAGCCCCCGCTCACGGCTCTGAAACACATGCAGCCCTTCCTGACTTGACATCTTGGCCATCAGCCTGGTTCCTGGTAGCACCAAATTCAGACATCCAATGTCAGATGCTTTGGAGCCCAGGGAAACCGATGCAGAGGCCTCAGCATTTTCAGTGCCTCTTAAATCAGACACCAAATCCTCAAATCATGCAGCTCCTCACCTCCATTTCCACTCTTTTTCCTTATCACTGCACAGGGCCGAGAGGTGCTAAGGCCAGCCATCATGTTGCACACTAGGCATCAAACCACACAAGGTTTATAAGGCAAAAAACCTGCCTTATCTGCAAAGATAGCTGAATAACCTCAGAAGTACTGTCACTGCTTGTCAAGATGCTGCAGACAAAGATCAGTGTCCTGCTAGTCATCTTGTAATTATGCTGTACATATGCAATCTTTCTTTAAAAATAAGTTTCTTCAGCCCATATATCCCTCGTACCAATATTCTTTGAGTTTCCTCTAATGGGAAAAACTCCGCTATTTATATAACTGGAAATGGGGCTGTGCTTGGAAATGGCAGT
The DNA here is from genome assembly GCF_001604755.1 of Lepidothrix coronata. Classification (NCBI taxonomy): domain Eukaryota; kingdom Metazoa; phylum Chordata; class Aves; order Passeriformes; family Pipridae; genus Lepidothrix; species Lepidothrix coronata. Next base: position 2,534,826 of record NW_016690215.1, read on the forward strand.
TCCTTCATCACATAAAGGGTTCATGAAGGAACTGCCATTTCCAAGCTCTGCACAGCAGCTGCCCTGCAAGTAAAGTATCTAAAAATCACCAAATTTTCTTGGTGGCCCCACAGAAAGCTAAAATAGAATGGCTGTGAAATATCCAGCTAGACTGCCCCCCTTTCACTTATGAGCTCCAGAAAAGATTTTTTTCCTTTACCTGAGATAAAAAAAAGTAGAATGACATTGGAACTATAGGCTCCAATGTAGGTTGACAGAGCTTCCGTCTCAGAAATTGAATTCTGCTTTGAACCAGGGTTCTTCAGGTTGTTCAGTAAAAAAAAAGGAAAAAAACCAAACCAAACTAAACAAAAAAACAACCAACCAAAAACAAAAAAAAAACCAACCAAACAAACAAAAAAAAAACACCAAAAAACCCCCAAAGCAAAACAAACAAACCAAACCAAATCAAAGAAAAAAACCCAACAACCAAAAAAAAACCACCACCAAAAAAACCAGGAATGTCTACACTGTCTAGTTGAAATTATTTGTACATAATTTCTATTACATACCAGCACATCTAGGGATATTTTTTTCCTCATTTCAAACCATTTTTTTCAGTAATGCACAGTTTTATATTTAAAAATATGCTACCAGGATAAAAAGTTATAACACAAAGTGTTCATGGCTTATAGAGAGGTTATACAAAATGTACCTTATCAGCAACAAAAAGGAAAAAAATGAACTTCAGTTGTCTACTTTGGATTAATTTCTTCCCAGAGCACTCAAAAATATTAATCTTCAAACTTTGAACTGAGCTAGGCCTAAAGTCTCATTAAGAAATTGGTTAAGTCCATCTGACACTGTAACTTTCTATTCACAGATAAGTAGTACGGGACTTTTAATTTGTTTCTTAATTATGCAAAATTCCAAGGGCTCATTCACACTCTGGAGAGGCGCAGGATTAGGAGAACCAAATTAGCAGGCAGCTGAGAATTCCTCTGGCTGCTCTCTTGTTCTATCAATGACCAATTCTAGACACAAATCTGTCACAGGACTGTCAAAAATAGCTTCAGAAACAGAACTGACCTAAAATCTCATTTTTGCAGTGGACAAAAAAACAAACAAACAAAAAACAAACAAACAAACAAAAAACAAACAACAAAAAAACCCCAAAACCAAAAAAACCCCTCAGTATTTTGTCTTAAAAGAACACTCACAAAAGATATGTTTCCTGTGGGGAAAAAAATGATGGTTTGGTCAAAAAGTTAAAAAATGTTTGCAGTTAAGAAAGATGTTTTCAGTCCAAAATGTGCTGGTATGCCTCACAGGAGCTACCTTTCCCCTTTCGAGCAGGAGTTCCTGTGACAGACTCCTCCCATCCTCTCCAGGGATGGCACTGCACCACCAAAGCCCCTTCAGGCTCATTAAAAAGAATCTGGAGTATAAAAACCCCTGCACAATAGCTTCCAGGAGACATGGCAGAGCTATTTTGAATACAAACACATTCAATCTTTGCATTTCCATGAAAAGTAATTGAAAAACACTGACTAATTTAGACTTTCCTGTATTCTTTTTGAACTCTACCAGGGAGCCTGAGAGACAGACTGAGCAATGACAGTCATACAAGGTTATATACATTAGGCTCAGCTGAAACAGCTCACTGAGAAATAAAAATAAGTAAGAGAAGTACAACAAGATCTATTAAATTTACGCTTCATATGATCCTAAGACCTATGATTCTATTCTGAAAATACAGAAGTGGTTGCAGGTTGCATATGCAAAAAAGGCACTTTAATCATATCTGAGCTGTCTGGTCCAGTAACCACAAAACACCCATCTGCTCCAGAGATTGTCTGCCTGTGCCTCACAATTTCTAAAAAGCAGAAAGCAAACAAAACCCAATTAAATATATTTAACTTGGGCTTTTTTATCTCATAATTTTAACTGCTATCCACTACCAGAAACTGATGACTCCAAAAGAGATGATGTAAGTACTCTGAGACGTTATATTAGACTTTAATAAAAGCCCATACATTGAGACAGATAAGGAAAGAACATGCAGCATCATTCCTGTTTCTAGAAAAGGAAAACATCAGAGGGATTTGCAGAGACTTTGGTTAGCTGATGAAGAGTAAAAAGGCAATGCTGGAGGAACCAAAGCCGGGTTTGCTCAGACATGCTGGTGGTGCTGCTGCTGTAATCTCTAAGAAGAGTATGCCCTATATTTTCTCAAAGACTCTTAAAAGCATTCAAACATATTCTCAGTCATTGCAATATCCTGAAAACCCCACTTTACAACTTTACTTTTATAAAGCCACAAAGCAGATTTTATCTTTATTGTAGTTCCAAAATCCAGGTGCAACAAGCAACATTAGGTACAGCCCACACCTCACTGGTGCTTGAATCACAAGGACAAACTCCTGTCTTTAGGAGTGTTTAGATTTCTCGCCTGCAGAACTATGGATTCAACTGATATTTTGGAAAATGCTGCTCTAGATTTTAAGCATATTCAGTGAGAAGAGGGTGCACCAAGGTTGTCGTCCAGTCTTCAGAGGCAGCAGCATGGCCAGGGAGAAGCTTGCAGCAGTTCCCCAAATGTGCAATCAAGGCTCCAAGTCCTGTTCCTGAAACTAAAATCTTAAAGAGCAGAAGCCCTACACTCAATGCATTTGAAAAGACATGTCTTTATCCACAGTCTCCAAAGGAAAGATAAACATAAACAAACTCAGAGGCAGACTGGAAACCTATTTTTAGATGAATGAAGAGCACAAAAGCTTTCCAACATTCTCTTCTTACCCCCTCTTCTATTTCTTCTCCTCCCCTTATCCCCTGTATGCTTTGGCTGGTGACTGCCAAATGCTCTCTGCTCCTATTTAAAATTTTTAATGGCAATCTAGCAGACATCCCCAATCCAATTATTTTAATCTGTCTGTGTTAAGTGGCCAGAGCAGCTGTTCACCTCCTCTTATTGACATTATTAATACTGTAATTAAAATATATGTTAGTCAGCTGAAAGATCCACATAAACCTCTTTAAATTTTACTTTTCATTATTGATTGAGTAAAGTGCTTAGTGAAAAAAGAAGGAACCAAGAGTGTGGGCTTTGCTCTTGCTAAAAAAAGCATGTAGGCACAGGAAGTTAAAGAGCTTTCGCTGCAATAGCCTTGGTTTCAGACATGTATATTACTTTTGAACTTTTATCAAACTCCACTAACATCAAAATATCACAGCATTTCAGCTTACTGAAATTCAGATTTCCAGTAACATACAGGTCTACAGAGCACATTAATTGATTAGTTTTGAGGTTTACGAGGTTTAAAGAGTTCTTTTCTACATTATGCCTTTCAATGACCTAAATAAGATTATTTGATACAGGTCATTAACAATCACAAAGAGTATTCAAGAGAAACTCAAGCCATAAACCCATATTTTGAAACAAGAGGAATTATACACTTAAGTATCATTGCAACGTGCTTCTAACAGGCTGTGGATGTGCTTTAGTTGATCGCCTTAGACATGCTCTTTGTTCTTCAGATCCCCAGGGATCCCCTACAGGAGCTTCTGCACTAAGGGGGGAGAGCCTACCACATGCCAACCTCTTTCAGAAGTTACACTCACTTTAATGTAATTACACATAACTACTCACGTAAGAGTCCAGCTCTTCAGAGATGTCATTCAGAGATGTCCTGGCAAAGCAGCAGGACTTCAACAGCTTAGTTGCACTGTGACAGTTTCCAATAGCTGAAGTTGTTGCTATTTGTTCAGAACCAGAGCAGGACAGAAAAAAAACTGATATAAATAAGGCTTTTTAAGAGCCTTTACTCAGGTCTGAAGAATTCAACAGCTGCATCCCATTCAAAAAATGGAACAGAATAAATATCCTCAGCTACAAGAATGACTTCCAGGGGCCAAGCTGAAAATCGGGTACATTTCTAAAAGACAATGTTGATTTTAAAGGCATTTGCAACACTTTCATGGTATTTTTACAAGTTAACTTTGTGGCATTTTGGTATTTGCTTTAAAGCCTTATCTCCAGGAGGTACGTGGAAGTCCAGGCACATCTCACCGTATGTATTTACATAAGGAATACATAAAACTCGAGTTGTTGCAGAGAGAAGCCTGCAGGTATGCTCTCTGTACTTTTGTAAAGTGAGAACCTGAGAAAAGAAACTCAAATGTATTTTTTAATTCTGTCTGATGATTTTAAAGCCATTTTCATTATTCTGCTTTTCTCAGGATCCAGGTGATTCTTCCTTTGAAACGTGCAGCTACAATTCCTGGCATTAGGAAAACCACTGGCAGCTGCCTGAGCTGCTCCTTCCAAAGGGGTAAATGGGCTGTAGCAGGAGGGAGCCAGCACATTTCTGCTGGTGGCAGACGTCTAGGGTAACACGTCCTGACTGCTCTCACCCCTGTCTGAACTTCTGCATTTGAGTTCCCAGTTATCCACACAATGCAAATTGTTTTTCCTCCTAGTAGAGCTCTGAGTCATACAGAAGCATTTGGTATCTCACCGGACTGAGAACTGATGAAATATGTGAACCTAGCCGACGAAATTATATACACTATATACAAGAGATGTTTTGGTAAAGATGGATACAACTAGCCAATAATGCTTGCAGATGGAAACTGAAGGAATAATAAAGAACAAAGCATCTGTGAAATGTATAACTTTGTGTTTATTATTCCACAGAAGGCTACTTCCCTTACACTTCTCCATTCAAACCCTCCACTGAATAAACATTAAACATGTTTTTCCTCTATGACTTTTCACACAGCACAGAATAAATGAAAGAATGTATTACTAGTGTTATTACTTTTATCATCATTATTATTACCCATACATAATTCATTACAGAATGGACTGGCTTATCCTTAAGGAATCCCTCAGACTTTTGAAATTTCACCCTTTCCATTTGACAGAGAAATTAAAGCTGGTAATGAAAAAAGTGAAGGCTAATTATGGATGTTTCAACTGCTGACACATCAGCTGTGGGGCAGAGCAGACCTACAGTGGGATTGCTTTTGAAATACTGCCATCTCTATCTAACTAGAAATTTTAAGTATCACTTCGAAACAGCAGTGAGAAACAGGAACTTTTGGGGAAACAATTAATTTCATTTGGTTTACACAGATAAGAATGAAACTCCAGAAATACCTTCTTCCCCACTCCTCCCATGCAGGGAGAGAGTGCACAGTGCCCAGAAGTATATGCCTACACTGTGGCTAAACAGCAAACATACAGTAAACGAACTGAATTCCCTTCTTACATACCATTTTCCCTTGCTAAGCACTAAGTTTCCTCCAAGTTCTGACCTTTGCTAGTAAGGCAGCAGAAGAAGATGCTTATCCATGGCCATCTCCACAGCTGCTTGATAAAACATGGGATTTTGTGGCAAACTTGCCAACGAGTTTCCCAAGGCTGACCATTTGTTCAGCTACAGCCCCTCCTGCAGTCCTCTAAAAGGAGTCAGACAACCACAGCCTTCAAGGCACTGACTCATCCTTGCAGAGACCAGACCATGGACACAAAGCCGCAGATCTTGCAGTGTCTAGAAAACAGCTCGAGGCTATAGTTCATTTTATTACTTTCATAAGTAATAAAAGTAAGTCCCAACAGTGAAAATGGAAGCTGCAGATGAACCTGACATTGCTTAGCTCGTTGCCTGCTGTAATTCCCTGAAGTCCAATTGGCATTTATAGCTATGGGGCTGGGTGGAGCATCCCTGGGAAGAAGGAGATCACAGGCTGCATTCTTCAGCTGCTGCAAGAGTCTTTTCCCCTAGGAGCTGGGCATACACTCTGCTATTATGAAAAAAACAACAGTCGGTCACAGTTTTCAGTTACACTACTACTACTGGTTTTCAACTGATTTGGTGGCAACCTCCAAAAGAATGATTTCCAGCAGTACAAAAATTCATCCCGAAAATCGGCCCAGTGAGTTCTGTTACGGAGGATGTGAACTCTTAACAAAAATGAACTATAGTACAGATAATTAAATATCAGATGAAGCAATAATGTACTCATCATGAATTCTGATGCATAGTGGTATAATATAACTAATAAAAAGTATTATAAACCAATACAAATTAATAATGCCTTAAACTACTCTGCCCTTTATTGTCTTCAGTCCAAAAAAACATCTGTAGCTTACAACAGGAAAAGAGTGAAAACTTTTTCAAGTCCATTAGGGACTTGCTATTGCCAGTCTGTCCTGCACAGGAGGCATTCAGGCTACCAGGGACTACACAAGGCAGCATGCAACAGAGAAACACAAAGAGCATCCACAGATTGCAATGATATAGTTAATACTGTCTTCCTCTCTCGTCTTTTCCAAAAGGCTAAAACTGCCTTCTATCTGAAAGCAAACCAGAAGACAATAGTACAAATACCATCCATGGTTCACACTTGCAAGAGTACTCTGTTTAAAATCAAATAATCTCCTAAATGGCTTCCAAAAAAAGATCCTTTTTTTTTCTACTAGTTAATAATTACAAAAGAATTTTCTCAAATTTATTGATGGTGGGAAAGAGAAGTGCAGTTAGAATGTTATTTTCTTGTAGAGAACCGAAATAACATTTTTTCCAGATTTCCACAGAGATGTTCAGTGGAAAAATGCCCAGTATCCTGAAACACTTCTCTCTGGAAATTAATTTCACTCTTTCCTTCCCATATAGTCTTTTATGGATGTGCTGAAAAGCACACAATAAAACAATACACAGCCTTTAAAAACACATTGAAATATTAATTTCTGATATCTGAAATGTCTAGCTGTGAGTTTATTATACAGTATTACAACTCGATAAAGATTTTCTACCAACCTAGAAAGTCTTTTTTAAATACTGTTTCCTGCCTTTGCACCTGATGAGAATCAGCAAGTTCTATTTGGATTAGTTATTTTACATAAATAGGTGCATAACAAAGACAGGACTGAACTTTTGTATCTAAACCTTAAGCTCTAAGGTAAGATGCCAGCTATTCAAGCATGTCTGCCCGTCTCAAGTTCTCATTTATTTTCAATTCTTCTGGTAGTTACAGAAGTAATTTCATAGAGTCATCCATCACATCCTCCTGATGAAGATATCTTTACAAAACATGCCTACTTGTTTTTTTCACTGTACCATGGGTGAGAGGATAAGAAGCATTACAGAATGTGCAAGATGAACTGTTTTTTTAAACCTTAGATTACCCAGACAAAAACTTTCTCAGAAACGTAGGAGAGAAAGAGGGCAGGATAGGGTAGAAAGAAGAGGGAAGAGGAACTGACCCAGCTCATTCATCTCACTTCCAAAGGAGGTAATCATTTCAATCCTATCACCTCAACAATGAATTTAAGTTTGCCTTGCCTTTTGACATAGGAACTAATATGTGATAAGTGTTACTGAACTCAGCCATGAGCCATCCCTCCCACCACATTGTCACTATCCCTGCAAGAGACACAGGGCTCCGCTCCAGAGGGGAGAGATGACAGAGGTGGGTCTGCAGCCACAGCCTTCAGCTCAGTGTCCTTCCCCCTAAAAGTGCTCACCTCCACCGCTGGGACTCAGCCCTGAGCTGAGGGGAAAGTCCTGAAGACATACAGTCAACTTCAGTTGGCACCAGTTTAGGTTTCTAACATGTTCGCCTATTCTTCTTCAGAGCTCTTCTCTAGTCCTATTGCTTTGTGGTAACTACTCCCCCTCCTGCCCTTCAGCCCTGCAGGACTACCAGAAAAGGAAAACAACTGCTGTACAATACAGAGGCAAACGACAAACTAAACAGCTATTACCATCACAAAAGAATACAACAACAAATCAGAGGGATGAGGAGGGAAAAGGACTATCATTTATCTTCTGCTTAATGCCTCTTCTGTATTACAGCACCTACAGTATTCCAGAAGCAGTATGATTTTAAAGACAACTACCCTTTGTAAACTGTGTTCCCTGTTTACCCACCTGTGATGAATTATTTGAGGTCAACTCTAGAGAATGACAGCCCAAGTTACATCCCACTGGCCAGGCTGTGCCCCGAGGGATGACTCTGTCCTGCTCCCTAACACTTCTGTCATCGAATACCACAGCCTCTCAGCAGACAACTGTTTTGCGGTCTAATGTAGCCCCTCTTCTAGACAACACAATGGATTGCCTTTGCAATGCCTAGAATAAAAGAAATTATATTGAAAAAAAAATTAATTTGCCCTTACTGAAATACGATGCACAAAAAGGATTTGATAGTCTACTGATCTGTGTACCTACAGCTGCTTAGATTTACATTATGCTGCCATAAAATCAGTGCAGTTATGCGTGAAATAAATACATGACCCTTTTTTCTTAACAAAATGCTTGAAAGGTCAGCTTGTAGTACAGTGCTGTTGAAGAAAACATTATTAATCAGGATGTTACCTCGTGTTTTTATTTGAGTATTGTTTCATAATTTAGGATCCACATTTTGAATGCAAAAATTATACTGTTTGTTTCCTACTGACCTTACCACCAGATTTGCACACTGCAGTTTGAATTAATAAGGCCATTAAATCACTTAGCATTTGTCTTCATGTAAACAGTCAGAATCTGGTCCTCCACTCTCAGTCACATAACACAGCTCACAGACTTTTCTTTGTATAGAAGGTATTCTCTGTATAAAGAGATGCTTCTGCATAGAAGATAAACTCCAAACAGCAGACATTTACCTTGCCAATAGTACTGTGTTACTATCTAAAGCCAAGGATGGGAGAATTTATTGGCTCTGCTGACAGTCACCATAGATTTTAAAACTCCACAAGCCAAGAAACATTCATCTAAGTCATCTTGTGGGTTTTGTGTTGTGTTGAATTTAGACCTGTTTTCTAAATCTTGGAGTCTGCCTCACCAGTAAAACAACCCAGGGGAAACCAGTGCAGCACACAGATACAGCTGGAGCCCCACAGAAGCTGTAAGGATATCAACACAAAACATGGAAGAAGATATTTGAGTGTTTGCATTGCAGATACGGGTATGCATGTGTTGGCAGTTTAAGAGAAAAATACCACATATTAAGAACAATTCATTAACAAAACAGTAATAACTGAATGAGAACACTCAGTTGTTCTGGGTTAAGAGGTAGGAAAAAAAAAAGCTATTAGAAGGATGAAGACTTTGTAGCTTTCTCCTGTGCCCCCCATTTCCCGCTCAGGCTGAGTTCCTTTATGCCTCTTTGTGCTTGAGCAGCCCACAAAATTCCCACTTTGCCCAGCTGATGAATTAGCAAACAAAACTGAAACAAATAAACAAAAAAAACTAACAAAAAACTCCACCTACTGAAACACGCTGTAACAATTAATTACCTGGTTTAATCTGCTATATATTTAATAAGTTTCCATGCAAAGGTATGTAACCTACCAAAAGGGCCTAAGCATAAAGAAAGCCATGCAGGATACAGTTACATGGCCTTTTATAAGGTGGACTGCTTTCCAGTGGGCTAAGAGCGAACCTCACCTTGCTAATTCTACTGTGATAGCGAATATTCCTGACTGTTCTTGTTTGTATGGCACTACGCTCTGAAGATTTTTATGAAGGTTTCTCAGTGCTGGTGGAGACAGACCCCACTGTCCCCAGAGGAGGTTGTAGAGGCCCAGAGAAGCTGGCTTTAGTCACGGGGTGGATTGCAGTGGTCACAGAGGAGCCAGCCCTGACTGGAGAGCAAGCACAGCTTCATGTACATCAATGACAGATGATTATATTTTATAAATATTTATCAGAAAGTGTGTTACTTTGTCCCTACACTTGGGGGGACACACCATGGTGCCTGCCCCACTCAGACAGTGCTGACAGAGAAGTTGCAGGGTCTTACCTAGGCTCCCATCTGATCCATCCACCCAGGTTTCTCTGAAGGGAGGGGGCTGGTGCATGGCCAAACCACGCCCCAGAACCCACATGAGGGAGTCAGGATGTGCCCTTGGTCTGCTAGTACAGCTGCAGCCTTCAGCAGCTATGCACGCACAGGGGAAAGACACAGAACCCTATGGCCAAGGAGCTTGTACGTGACCAACCTTATGCAGTTAAACAAGTGACAACACATCAACAGCAACGCAATTACTACCTGTGTTAGCACTGCTAACTTGCAGCTAAGGAAAGACACCATGTGCTAGCTTATGAACACGATGGAAGTTAAAATGAATATATTTACAAAGCGTTTTTCCAGTCAAAGAGTGCACATGTGGTTAGCTAACTTAGCTCTGCCATCTGCTAAGCTTCAGCAGCCCCAGGATGCTCCCCATGCCGTGGCTTATCACTGCTGACACAGAGAGTTGACCAAACGGTTCTCTTGCTCAGGGCTTAGGCTGAAGAGCTGTGTTGTCGTGCGATTTCAATTTAGGATGGAGAAAACCACAAACCCATAACCAAAGGCTGAAATGTATACTGGCAAACTACACGTGCCTGGGCTCGTGCGCTGGCAGTGACCCAGCTGGCAGGGAACAGCCTTAATCCACACTATTAAACTGCCTCCCCCTGCAGAGCGGCCATGTCGAAATGGTCTGTCAGAAATAACTCCCGGCCTGTGGTAACTATATGCCAACAGCACAGATGATTAAATCCCAGCACCAGAGGATGCTCCCTGACATGGCTCACATGGCTGTGTAGACACAGTCCAAGAAATCAGAGCAGGAGGTAGAAAGGCAGCACCTGCAGTCAAGGCACTGAGGTATCTCTAAGAAAGTTACTCATGCTCTGCAATATGCCCTAAGCAAGAGAAGATGTGAAGCTGTACTGTCAAGAGTAAGGCAAGAGGGGAGAGAGAGAGAGAGAGAAGCATATCCTTGGTTTACTTCTCCTTTCATGGTTGTGCTAGACCTGTGCTGCCTACTGCCTCACCTTCAGAATGCAAATGATAAAGAGAAAGAGATTCCGGCCCATAATTGAGCAGGTCAGTTCGTCAAACCTGCACAAAAAAAGTAATACTACATTTTGTGATTTATTTTTCCTGCCCAAGCTATATGAAATATTTGTTGTAAGAGTGACCTTGTGTGTATACTAAGAAGTTTTAACTAACTACAAGAAATAACCAACATTATCATTAACATCAGTGCTATACATTAATTAACATTTTGCCCACATTAGGATAGTCTTTCCAAGGTCCTCTCAGTCCTACTGACAGGATCACGCTACTCTTAAAGCAGCACCAAGCTTCACCTGAGCCTCAGCTAGATTCAGATTAAGTGACAGAAAATTCAGTGTACCCCCAGTCAGGCCGATTCATACGTTTGTTATCATTTGATGCTGTTTTCTACAAAGTGGACACTGGGATTGCTTCTCTGAAATTACATAGGAAGTTGTTAACAAAGACAGCTGAAGCTATTAGTATTATTTGCAGAGTAGTATGTACTTCTTTCACCTACTTGCCAACCCACACCACGTTCAGTGGGACCTTGTATACAAGCAGTTAAGCACAAGATGATGTGTCCTGTTCTATGACAGCCAAATCAGTAAATCTTTGAAAATACAAACGATATTTTTCCTTTGGCCACCCTGTTGTATTTGACTTGCAATAAATTTGAGTGTTGGCAGTCCTTAGCTTTGCAAGAGCTTAGTAACAGTGCTGTCTTCATTGCACATTTTAAACCAGATTTGTCAGCTCAGTATATTTTTTTCCTGTTTTCACTCCTGCACAATTCTTCAGACTGCAGAACAAAAACAAAACAAACCCATAAAGGACTAATTAGTTCTGACACAGTGGGTTCCCTGATGGCTGCAGTCTCCCAATTCCTAAGAAGAGATCCCACTTTCTCCAAGCCCCCTTTCCTGTTCTCCTGGGACAAGAGAACAGCTTGACATTTTCCTCAGCTTTAGAAAGGCAAATGAAATAAGGAGACCTATGATCTATCAGATTTATTTTCCTACTTTGAGAAGCCTAAGCTGTTCCAGCCTATTAATCTTTTCCTTTTAGCCCAGAGAAAATGATCTTTCCAAAGGAAAGGAGCTATTCCCTCCACTCTTTGGCAGGATAGCAGGTGATGCCATTACTCCTTGAGAAGCAATAGCAGAAGGGATACTCTCCCCTCCATAATAAAACACTAACAGGCTCTGTGCAAACTGAGCAGAGTAGAGCAGGAAGTTCAGGCAGCACAAGGATTTTCTTTAGATTTTAGTTGTTCCAGCTAAAGAGGTACTTGTCATTTCCCTGTCTGAGCATTTTTCACACCATTTTACTTCAGCTAATGACTATCCAACCAAACTACTGTTCATCTTTCTTCTCCCACTTAATGAAGAATATTAACATTAGCTTCTAATTAAAGAATTGTCACAGAACATAGAAATTGTAAGCCACAGAAAATATTTGGGTGGATTTACACCATTATTGCATTTTTTTTCATGGTATGAAAAAACAATTGTAATCTACTGAGCCTTACTCAGCATTTCCGCAATGTTCTTCCTTAGTGAGACTTCAATAAGGTTAATGGAAATAAAAATGAAAACATCACTTAAAAATTAGTGTATTAGCCTAACTTCTATCACCATGAAAACTCCGAATCCTTTTGTTCTGAAACTTCACACCAGGACAGAAGAAACACCATGTCTGGCTCACAAAATACATACCTAAATACTTGAGAAGGCAGGAGCTCTATACATGAAAATTGAAATTTTAGTAATGCAATTTTGTTTTCTGAAATTATTTCTGAAGATTATCAAACGACACAGTTAAGTTTATTTTCATAACCTGACACAGCACTACTAACACAGAATATGAACTAAATTGACTTATTACAAGAAAAGGAAAATACTTTACTTCTCTTCAACTCCCAGTTGTGATGATGTGAATGATGGAAGACCTCAAAGCCTTATTTGGAAAGGCATAAAGTAATTAGGGGCTAAGAACTGGAAAACCTTTCAGAATGTTATCCAAATGCAGGAATTCACCCATCTACTCTGTTCCTCCTCTTCACTAGGGTGAGTAAGGATATTCCCTGTAGGAAGATCTGGTTGCTCACTCCCTGGGAAACGCATGGGTGACGGTTCTGTGATTGCTTAAAACTATGTGCAAAACTATGTGCAAATAGATACTAATCCTCCTTCTCCAATACTGAATCTTGAAGCTGTGAAATCTTTTCACTGAAAACCTATTATTTCTTAATTCTATGAGAATGGGACAAATTCCTGCAGTGGAAATATCAACTCCTCCCAGATTCTTAGCTCTGCTCATGACAGCATGTTGAAGGCATGACCTCCTTAACTTTGATGCACCCCTCTGAAGAGAGGTCACTTCAGCTAATACTTTGAGCAAGACAAACGCACCACACCGTTATAATAATAAACGTTATGAGAATTTGGCACAAAATTCTATATTTTGTGAACAAAGTTACATTAAGATAGATAAAACGGCCAGGAAAAGGAGAAAAAAATTGTAATTCTACCAAGGGAGTGGTCTTCAAGGCAGCTCTTAAGTAAATATTTTTATCAATTTTTTTAAAGTCTTCTGTGAGGTTTCTCAAAGAAAAAAATGCAAACATCAATCCCCAAAAAATCATGAGAGCAAAAACTCAACACAGTAAGAAGGGATCATGCACAGCTCTCAAATATTTTTGCAGATTCTCCAGTTGCTAAAGCTTATTGTTGTTTTTTTAAGGCTATGACTGCTCCCACATTCCTCTCTCAGGATCTACTAAAGCTGTGCTGTTGGCAAGTATTGCTACATTACTTTTAAATGACATTTAGTCCTTTTGCTCTTGGTACTCATGAACAGGGTTTCAAAATTAAAGGGAACTGCTCTCAGAGACTGCAGAAACAATGGAGATCAAAACCAAAAAAAAACTCAAACATTTGCATTCTGTCTTAAGATAAATTTTATCTCCAGTTTGCTGTTCCACTAAACACTTAATAATAAATGAACCAACTTCCCAGTTGACTGCAGAAGATCTGTCCCTGATATCTACAGATTGTAAAGCTGGTCTGTATACTAAACACTCTGACTGGAATTAATTTTAGCAGACCTCTTGGGAATGCTTTGTCTGATCCATGAGACAGTGCCATTGTCTGGGGAAGTTAGAAGCCTTGGTGCTGAGAGCTGTCCTCGTGCCAGGTGGGACCCCTTCAGATCAAGGACCCTCCTAAACCCCCACAGTTCCTCATGGCATCAAGTTCAGGTGGTTGGTTCAGTCAGTGGTCAGGGAGATGAAGAGCCTCAGCACAGCCCCACACAGACATGCCCAGCATGCATAGGGGAGCGTTAACGAAGAGACACCCACCTTGGTCTTAGAGGTAACACATGGCATTTGGCAGCTCTATTCCATTACTGCTTTCAGAAGACTAAACTACTTCCATGAACAGCAAAGGGAAAAGATTAGTACAGCAAACGAAAACTCGCTCACCTGACATCTGGAATACTATTTGGTGTGCCATGGCGTGATGTTACACAATTGGCAGCTGTTCCAGGCCAAAGGGCAGGATTTCTTTTCCAAACTCCTTCAATCTTATTAATCTTTCCATAGGAATGAAGTAGAGATAGCAACACTGTTTTGACCGATAATGCTTCATGTAAAAATAAGCTCCTAATGACTTCAGACAGAAGGCAAATTTGCCAGTCAGCAAAACATTGAAGTACATGCTTAGTTTAAGAAGTTTTGCCATCTATTGTGTGCAACTACTCTCTTGGATCACAGATGTGGGCTCAGTTTTGTATGGGTGAACTTGAGCTATTTAGCAAATCATCTCACCCATCCTGGCATCCCTCGACTGAAAGAGAAGCTCAATCTTTCTGTCAGCTACAGTGAGGTACAAGACAATTGCCTTATATGTTTAACTGGTGGATGAGAAAGCTCATGCTTGAAAAATCCTGCCCTTAGTGGCTTACCAGTAACTCAGCGAGACAAATCCATCACCACTATATTCATTACACAAAGTCAAAGCCTGCCAGCAAGACCCAGGCCAAGACCTATGGTACTTCTGAGTAATTTTACTTCATAACACCAAGGCAAACAAAATACATCTTACAGTTTCCTTTTCTAGCTACCTCCATCCAACACAACCTGGTTTTATCAACTTCAGCTAAAAGGTAAAATATTTTCATCCCTCTGACACACTCATTCACTTTAAAATACCTGACAGCAGGAAGACAGTGATTCATTATTAAGTTACATTAGTGTCAACCAGCTCCCAGTGATGCAAAATCAGAGAACTGCAAAGGGAACCTGACTCACTGGATCTTCAGACAGAGAGGATCCATTTCAAAACAAGTTCAGAAGATGAAAACACACAACTATAAGGAATATCTTCAAGTGTCAGCCCTGGTTTATCAGTCCAGGAAGTTGTTTTGAACATGGAAGTTCATGTAGCAAATTAAATTCTGAGTTTATGACAAAGGAATTTGCCTAAAAATGGGAGGTATTCATGCATATGAATTCAGGCAACTCCACAATCATAAAAGCCCATTATATTCTTTAAATGGAGGGGAAAAAATAGAAAACAAAAATCTTGTCCAGTTTCAGGAAGCTTTTTTTTTTGCCTAATCAGAAAAGTTCAGAAGTGTTTAGTATTTGGAAAAGGTTATCTGCGTAAGAGAAAACGTGATCATTACATTAGGAAAAGAGAATTGCAGATTTTGGAAACTATGATATCTGCTTTTCCCCTGCTTTAGTATTTTAGCTAGTACAAAGATATTTCCCGTTCCTCTGAGACCAGATGGCTTAAAGTTTTAACATTGTGGACTGCAGCGGCAAAGTTGAAACAGAACTGGAAACACAGAGGTTTTCATTCTCATGAAACAGTAATGGTTTAAAAATTTAGTTTCAGCTCACGAGGTACATAAGAAAACTTTGAAAATGTGTTACAGCAGGAGGCTCTGCATTGGGGAAAAAGACGGAGAAAAATTTACCAGAAGGTCTCCATCTGCCTTTTCACCTAGCAAATTTGGGACTTCTCAAATTTTATGATTTTGGGCCAGTGTCTCCATGGAGGAGGCAACGCTAGACCAGAAACTTCAGCACTTCCAGACTCACCTGAAAAAAACATCGTAATAGACCCTGTGGTCTCAATCAAAAATTTTCATCTTTGAATTGCCAGAAATTCATAAAACTCTGTAAGTTTTGTCACACAAAGTTTGAGTGTTTTTTTCATGGAATTATTTTCCTCAAATTGTTCTATCTTCTTATACTGCTGTTCAGCACTCAGAGCATACTGAAAACCTTTTCTAGAAAATGGTGCCATCATACATATTACAACTGACTCAGAGCTTAACAGCACCATCAATACAATGCTTGGCTCTGCAATCTGTTCTCAGGCAAGGAAATATGCTAAGATAGCATACCTATGGATTATCATTGACTCCTTTTCTTCACTGGATGAAGGAATACCTTCTTTGGGGCATAGCAACACCTTGGCCTCAAGACCTGAGGCAACACATTTCCATTTTCTTCTGCTTTTGTCTGTATATGCAAAATCTCCATCACAGACAGACTGGCATCGACACCAACTGCCTATGAGTATGTGTACAGAGGCATATTACTGCAGCACTAGCTCTTACATTTGTTACACAAAACCCCAAATGCCAAGCATTTAAAAGTGCTGTGTCAAGGCATCTGGAAAATGGAGAAGGGGAATCTGTACGAGGGGAAGACTACACTTAGCAGGACCTTGCATCCTAGGAAAACATAAAAAAACTAAAATTGTGGCCTTTGCAAAAGACAGTTAATAACATGTCCTTTTATGTTTAGAAGAAAATAAGCATGCAATATAATACACGCTCACTAAGTGATTCAGAAGGCATGAAGATTATAAGAGCTTCTTCTAACACTGCAACTAGCTTACACAATTTTTTAGCTCTCTGCTCTTCTCCCCATTTTATACTTTAAGCTCACTAATGCTTTTACTCATGTAAAAACTGCAAATCTCATTCTTTCAGTATCTTTGAACTCATTTCTTATCATAACTGGAAAAGAGACAAAATACAAACTTCATCACTGCTGCACGAGAGCTCTTTGTAAGGTTGGTTTTCATTTCATTTTTTTCCTTCTCCTTCAGGATTAAAGACCAGGAATCAGAAAAAAATCTAAAGCACGTTAGGCATTTTCACTTGCTTTCAAAAATCAATCCATCTCCTGTAGTCAGCAGTGCATACCTCCATTAACTCTTCTCCTCAGTGAGCACTCTAACTGGAAAAACAAAAGAGTGTAACTAGCAGAGAACAAAAATACTTTCAGAAAAACAAAACAAAACCCCAAACAAACAAACAAACAAACAAAAACCCCCCAACAATTCTTTTGTTGAACTTGGGATTTAAAAGATGAGCTTGAGGTGTTACACTTTGTACCGAAAACAGCTCAGTGACTGCACAGAATAAACACACTATCCTGAAAAATGATCACACTGGTTTGAAAAGCTACGATATACCAAATTATAAAGACTATCTGATAACTTTAATCTGAAAAAAGTACTTAAAAATACAGACATACTTAATCCACACCATGAATTCTTATTGTAATTGAACTTGACCTTAGATAGTGAGAACACGACCCTGTTGCAAATTACTTTGCACTTCTAGTTAAAACATAGAGAATTAAATCTCCATGGACTGTTTCTAGTTTTGTTTTTGCAAATTATCTGAGAACACAAGGTCATATCTTACTCCTTCCCTTATAAATAAGAAAAGAAAGAATATTTTTTTTGTTCTGAGAGAACTGAACTTATTAAAAAACATTTTATTAAAATCAGTGGCTTAACTAGCTTCATTTTACAATAGAGTCTAAACCATTTATACTTCTGTTAATAGGCACACACACAGGGAGTTATTAGCTATAATATCCTTAAATTAAGTTTGACAGGCTTATACCATAAAAGTTAGCACTATTAAAGGCACAGTGCCAGTTCACAGGCTATATAAGCAACCTCAACAGCCATACGTAAGGGAAAAGCATGAGAGAGGTATTTGCTATCAATGCCATGAGCTGGCATTCTGGGGGAGGATTTACACCACACTTGTCAGAATTCACTTTCCCAAAGAGCCACAAAAACACAGAAATAGGCTTCGGTTTTTTTAGAAAAAAAAAAAAAAAAGATCTCCTCCCTGGCCTGACTCATGGAAGCCAGCACTACGCTCCCTGTCAGCCTCAATTGACAGCAGGAGTGCTGCTGGAGCTTCCTTGGAGAAAGGGAGAAGAGCCTGCAATGAGAAAGCAATGATTCAGCCACCAGCAGTAAGCAGTGGCTGCTAGGAAATCCCCAAAATGTGTCCCAACAGTGAGAGCAGTCTGAGCCTGGGTGAGGTACACCCCAAGCACATGGCTCCCGGCTCTGCTGCTGGCCAGGGTTGTGCTCACTGGGCACTCACGCCTCCACAGATGTCCACTGAGACTTGCAGACACTGTACTTAAACATCTCCATGCTTTCATTTTGCTTTATTCAACAGGAACAAAACCACACAGAAGTGAAGAGGCTTCTGAACTATCTGTCTCCATGTCAAACTTGCTACAGAGGCATTGCCAGTTGCAGCATCAACACGAGCTGCCTACACTGCCTGGCTTTAGGTCCAGGCATCAAACCCCAGTCCTCTTCAGCATCACGGACAAAACCACTCTTCCAGGCATAATCTCTTCTCCTTTAAGCACGATGCTACACCTGCTGAAAATTAGCTCTTATTGGCTTAGTCATCAGGGCACCATCTCCTAAAGCCAACAGAAAGTCAGAATTCTACTAGCAAACCCACACTTCATCCAAAATAGTCTGTATTTTTAGAATGCATAGCCAGTTTAAAAAAAATAATTTTACTCTTTTTTCTGTTTTAAAGGCCAAAGAAAATTAATTTACTATTAAATTTAATAGTAACCACTTAGAAAGAGAAGGGAGAAAAAAGTGTTAGTTGACTCTAAAACAACTTATTGTTTGCTTTTCTAACCAAAGCAAAAGTCAACCTCTAGACTGTGCTGCCCATACACTGAGATTTTATTTCTACATATTGGCAATGTCCCTCTGCATGGATGTTTGCTCTAGAATAGTGTAAATGGTATTGCACATCACAAAAAAACCTGTATGGCAAGTGCTGTTGTTTAAAAAGAAAGGATTTTGTACACTACACTGGATGCTTTGCAGAGCCCCATTATGAGGTAACTCCTTAGAGTCCACTCCAGCCCTAGGACGCTACACCAGCTCATCACAAAGTACCACAGAGAAGAAATACAGACAACTGGAAAGGAGCTACTGCAGCACTTGGCATCATGCACTTCAATTCATCTCTAACCACTGTGCAGGACTGCCCCAGCACATGAACAGAAGAGTTTAAATCTCAAGCTGCCTCCCTTGGAGTCATCCTGTAGCTGCCTCTGGATCTCAAAGAATCACTTACAGCAACTAATGTTTGCATACAAAACACAGGAAACACAGTTCACAAGAAGAAAAATGCAGCAGCAGCAATGGGTGGGGGAAGAAAAATCTCCTTTCCACAAGAGATTACTCTGTAAAAAATTAAAGAAAGCAAGGATAGAGGAAGAAAAAAAAAAAGAACAGTGTTGGTGGGGGAAATGGTTACAATAAGCAGCATTTGACAGACAAAACTTTGCAAACTGATTAAAAAGTTACTAACCTTTCAGCACAAGAACACTGAATTCAAGTGGAAAACACTCAGCTTAATCTGTTCTTAAAGCTAATTTGCAAATTAAGACCACAGTGCTTGCCTTCATTTGTTTTTGAGAATCAAAGTGAGACTTTTAGAGAAACGAGAATCAGGAAGCGGCATCAGAAAAAGGAAGATACAAAACTAGTTCATTTGAAAACCTAGAAAAAAAACCTAAGACAACAGCCCTCGGTATGTAGGCCAGTAGGTCTGAAGGGCACCCAAAACCTTGCATATCAACATTTTGAGGGACCTCTACACCTTCTTACCTGTTGTATTACCATGAGCAGAATCTCAAGGCAGCAAATGGTAACTCAGAGCCACAGTCCACTGGGAAGCACATTGGCACATTAACCAATTGCAATCATAAGAAATGTATATCTTTGACTCCATGCTTCTGAAAACCTGTTTCCTAAGATGATTTTGTAAGAGCAAGTCCACTGTCAGCTAGATGCCCACGTACTACCATCTTGGAATGACTTATAGTTGTCATTTATCATTTCATAAAGGTCCGTTTTTTTGATTACCCTGACAAAAGACATGAAGCAACAAGAGAATGATAAGAGCAAACAATCTTTTCCCTTCACAAATAGTCCACTTCTATAAAAACACAGCCCACCATTCTGATGTCACTTGTTCCAGAATTCTTCCCCCATGTATTTACCACTTCTAAATTTTAAAAGCAGCATTACCCAATTCACTAGCTCACGCCTGACAGAGAATTATTCCCTCATTTCCTCACATATAAATAAGGAAAAACAAAAGATAAGCTCAACTGGCCATAATGCAACATACCCACTAGCTTTGCATTCCCTTCTCAGACAGAAAGTTACAGACCTGGATTTAAGTCCTATTCCCTCACCTTTACTTTTGCTATACAGCCTTTCATAGAGGAAGAAAGCATACAGGTATAACATGGAAAAGACAACTTGAGGAAAATCACCTGCATCTTGCTGAGATCCTTTTTCTTTCTACTGCTACTGACTTAGTGCTGGGGAAAAAGCGTAATCTCTATAAATACACAACATATTTGGCATAGGGCACTGCTGGAAATCAAGGAAGAGATAAGCAATGCCTCATTTTCTTTAGCCACAGCCAACTGGCTTTTGCAAGCCAATTAACTGGGAAAAAAATCCCATAAGAGACTTAAAGGGACAGACTGGGAAAGAAAACCAAGAGGGAAAAGAATGACAAGAAAAGAATTAGTGGAAACCTCCAGCAGATTGCAGGGTACATCACATTACCAACTTGCAACCTGAGAGAAGATGGAGGAGTTTTCTAACATACAGATTCAAGTTGGGCTGAGAGTGTGAGATGTATTGAATATCCCACTAGAAACAAGTGGAAAAAGTAGATGAAACTTTGGGGAAAGCAAAGGCAAACTGGTGTAAAGCAAAGAATAAAACAGAGAAGGAGAACTTACAAAATGAAGATAAAAATCAATGTGAGACCACATGAAATTAGTTGAAATTCATCTAGAAAGCAAAACAGTTATTTCCCCTAAGGGATATTTCTCTTGATACAAGTTCACATAAAAAGACTATTTATTATTGTTGCCTAAAAATTCCAACAAAGTAAATTATTCTCAAGTCCAAAGCATCCATGGGAAATTTCTCTTCTTGACAGCTAAACCAACCAAATTGGTAGTTTCAAATATCATAACATGACGAAAAAGAACAGCATGAAGTGTCTCAGGTATTTTTTTTCATCACTTCCATTCTACCATCAAAGCCATGTAAAATGACTGAAAAACATTCTCTGAAAAACAACAGAGTTAAGAATTTTTTTGGGGGCCCACAGGGATTCCCAGCAGCTCAGAGCTGTTTGTGGAATGCAGCCACCCTGGGAGGCTTCAATCTCTTAGCCAAGCAGGAGCGAAGGGATTCCATCGGATACTAATTGTCCATAGATAACGTTACCAGCATTAAAATCAATCAGAAAATGATCTCCCGAGAGAAGCATTGTGCCATTAACTTGAATGAGTCTGCATGTTATCATCCGTTAAAGAGTGGAAAGTTTCCACAGAACTTAAAAACCTAGTGCTTATAGTCCATTTTGAACCCTGTAAAGTGATTAGGGCCTTGATTAATGACGAGAAAGGAATGATTTTGAAGGCCTCTGAGGTACAAAACTCCCCTGCAGCTGAGACAGAGAGCAGCCCATGGTTAGAGCAAACAGTGAAGAGCCCAATTGGAACCTATAGCTTTGAAAGAGGCAATTAATAGACCTTGACTGCAAGGTCAGCCACCCTCTTGATTCCTCCCACCATAAAGGTTCCCCTTCCAAACCTTCCCAACCACGTGGGAAGCCCAGAAGACAGCAGTGGTCCATGTATGTGCAATATCTCTACAAAGAGAATGATTGGTAAGATTAGGAACATGGAGATTGCTACACGCAGGCTCTTCTTTCACGACTTAGTCTTCTGTGTCTGTACAATGAGTGTTATTTTAGACCCAAGTGAGCTTCTCCTTAAGTTAATGGTTATGAACACACTGTGATCAAAAAGCATGCCTGCTATTATTATCGGATCATATTTTCTCTCACATCTAGTTATGCAAAGCATAACCTTAGATCAAAGTTAAACACGGCACCTGGGAAAATGATTTTAATAGTAAAGGCTAAATGGAGGGGGCAGAAGAGACCAGAAACAGGAAGAGCAAGGTTGAGGAAGGAACAGGAAATTCACACCTCTAGGCGGAATTCCTCTGGCCCTTGTGAATGTCAAGGGGTGTGAATCAAGCTCCCCTTGATCATATTTTGCAGAGACATGTAAGGTACTCCTTTCTTTCCCAAGCAGCCCAGGATGCACCCCAGCCACTTAAATAGTGTCTTCCTTTATCTTCTTCCACAGATGCTTTGGCAAGATAAAACTGGTGTCATTCAAGCACCCATAAAATGAGAGAGGAGCCTTCCAGAGAAGAAATGGGGCAGGAAGAAAAGTTAGTTCACGTTACAACTCACAAACAAAGGCAGACAGGTAAATTAATATCTTCATTCCTCCTCAGTACAGGGCAAGATGTGGCTAATAAGACTCCCACTCAGTTATCAAATGTTTCCTCTTTGGAACTGGAACAAATATGTTCTGTGCCTCACTGAGCTCTCCTAATAAACAGACACCTCTCTCATCAGAATATGGGTAAATTATCTCAGTAACATTTCTGGCTTGGTGTAAAATGCTAATCTGTAATGATAAGAGAAATGTACATATCGCTGTTGTCTTCAAAGCACCACACAAATAATAATTAACTGATCAATGAACACTGCATTGGGGAGTGCTAACATGGGATTACTGTGTTCATAGGTACATAGGCAGCTAATGTGTATGGTCAGTGTTTAATCTGTGTGCCTGATTTCACCTTCCAAGAAAGGTTGCTCCCTTAAGGCAGGTCATCTGTCTGCCTGCAAGGGAAGGGTGAGAACCAGGAAGCAGCTGCTGACTCGGCGCCAGACCCTGCCTGACAGTGGAAAAAGCAGCTTCAGAAAAGCCTGGAAAGGTCCCAAAGCCTCCCCGCCTCCCGAGCCAAGTGAAGAGAGGAAGAGAAAACTTTACAACTTAGGCGGGTTAACGCCGGAGGTGGCTGACATTTCAAACAATAGCACACTAAATTGGAAAAGTAAACCTTGGGACACAAAGCAGATCTGAGGCAACTCTGTGACAGTTGTGCTAAAATTTTATTTTGCACTACAGCATCTTGCAAGCACCCAGAGGAAGAGTGGAGATGGGCAGGAGAGCACCCAAGTGTTCCCCTCTCAAGCCATACATTATTCCATGTGTTCAGGCTGTCAGAGCCAAAGAAATCCATTAGCCATGGCAGCACCTCAGCCAATGTGCCAGATTTATTATCATCTTGAGAACCTGATAATCTGTCTGATAAGATCCTGAAAGGTAACAAATACAGGCAATGCAGCACTATCTCTCTATGGATAAGCAGCTCCAGGCATTACATCCCTATGAGCACAACTACAGCCTGAGATGGATGATCCATGAGTGGCCAGTCTTAAACCACAATAAGACTATGTTAATAAACCTCTAGATTTGACACCATGCATAGCAAATCAAGATTTTCTTTGTAGTCCCATTAACTGAGAGCTTTCCAGTTTATCTTTCCCCAACCTGCCACAGCCATATCCCTCTTTCCAACCACAGCTTGCTTACCGATTTTTGAGGTCCAATCTGAGCAGATAGGCCACTCCACTGCCAAGCAGATGTTTCATAACAGCAAGGTAAGTGCACAGGATTATTATCTAGATGTAAAACCTTAGTCGGTGAGAGGTCCTGCACTTTTACTACCAGAAAAAAAACCTCTCCACTTCCTGTTTTCAGTTGATCACCTCCTATATAACATGCCTATTAGCAAGGTTTAGCAACAAAGAAATAGTACAGAAACAGGGCAGCTTTGACCCACACACACCAGAAGAGGAATCTCACTGCAAGTAGCATAGGCATTTCCATGCCCACCTTTGCTTCTGCAGAAAAAGCAATGCCTTGGCAGCTGCTACACTCTGCTGCAGTCTGCTTGATTTTTACCTCTGAAGAAGTTACCACCCAAATCAATCATGAGTTCATAACAGTATGATAAATTAATAGTTATTTTGGAGGAAAAGATAGTATTTTGACAATGTGTCAGAATTTGGCTTTTCTAACACAGATGGCCCATGGCACATCCATGTAGGAATGGGTGAACGAATGGCTGCTATTCTTCTGTAACTTGTGTTATGAGTTTGCACTTTCAAATTTAGGTGGCAGAAGCTGGGTTTGAGTTTTAAAAGTACAGTTGTTGCTGCTCCTATCCTTATTTTGGCCTATCTGGTTTTGCTAATACAATTCCCAATGAATGAGTGTCAACACCAGCCTCTCCTAACAGAGGTGTTATATATTCTTAAATAGATGGATATACCATCTATATAGCCACCCAGGCTGCACACACAGCAGCAAGAGCTATGGAAATTCTTTCACTCTGAGACTTCATGTGTGCACAGTTCAGACCCCTCACCACCACCACACAGGCAAGGTGGCAGTGATAAACCCACTGCTTGGCCAGGATACATGGGAAACAGCAGAAATACAAAATAGGATGAAAGGCTTGTCAAACCCGGGAACGTAAACAAGCACAGCTGTAACATTAGATGTTAAACACACCTCCTTGTAAAACTGCATGTAACTATCAATATTCCTGGCAATGTAGATTAAATAAATACTTAGAAACAAAGGCCANAGCTGGCATTCTGGGGGAGGATTTACACCACACTTGTCAGAATTCACTTTCCCAAAGAGCCACAAAAACACAGAAATAGGCTTCGGTTTTTTTAGAAAAAAAAAAAAAAAAGATCTCCTCCCTGGCCTGACTCATGGAAGCCAGCACTACGCTCCCTGTCAGCCTCAATTAACAGCAGGAGTGCTGCTGGAGCTTCCTTGGAGAAAGGGAGAAGAGCCTGCAATGAGAAAGCAATGATTCAGCCACCAGCAGTAAGCAGTGGCTGCTAGGAAATCCCCAAAATGTGTCCCAACAGTGAGAGCAGTCTGAGCCTGGGTGAGGTACACCCCAAGCACATGGCTCCCGGCTCTGCTGCTGGCCAGGGTTGTGCTCACTGGGCACTCACGCCTCCACAGATGTCCACTGAGACTTGCAGACACTGTACTTAAACATCTCCATGCTTTCATTTTGCTTTATTCAACAGGAACAAAACCACACAGAAGTGAAGAGGCTTCTGAACTATCTGTCTCCATGTCAAACTTGCTACAGAGGCATTGCCAGTTGCAGCATCAACACGAGCTGCCTACACTGCCTGGCTTTAGGTCCAGGCATCAAACCCCAGTCCTCTTCAGCATCACGGACAAAACCACTCTTCCAGGCATAATCTCTTCTCCTTTAAGCACGATGCTACACCTGCTGAAAATTAGCTCTTATTGGCTTAGTCATCAGGGCACCATCTCCTAAAGCCAACAGAAAGTCAGAATTCTACTAGCAAACCCACACTTCATCCAAAATAGTCTGTATTTTTAGAATGCATAGCCAGTTTAAAAAAAATAATTTTACTCTTTTTTCTGTTTTAAAGGCCAAAGAAAATTAATTTACTATTAAATTTAATAGTAACCACTTAGAAAGAGAAGGGAGAAAAAAGTGTTAGTTGACTCTAAAACAACTTATTGTTTGCTTTTCTAACCAAAGCAAAAGTCAACCTCTAGACTGTGCTGCCCATACACTGAGATTTTATTTCTACATATTGGCAATGTCCCTCTGCATGGATGTTTGCTCTAGAATAGTGTAAATGGTATTGCACATCACAAAAAAACCTGTATGGCAAGTGCTGTTGTTTAAAAAGAAAGGATTTTGTACACTACACTGGATGCTTTGCAGAGCCCCATTATGAGGTAACTCCTTAGAGTCCACTCCAGCCCTAGGACGCTACACCAGCTCATCACAAAGTACCACAGAGAAGAAATACAGACAACTGGAAAGGAGCTACTGCAGCACTTGGCATCATGCACTTCAATTCATCTCTAACCACTGTGCAGGACTGCCCCAGCACATGAACGGAAGAGTTTAAATCTCAAGCTGCCTCCCTTGGAGTCATCCTGTAGCTGCCTCTGGATCTCAAAGAATCACTTACAGCAACTAATGTTTGCATACAAAACACAGGAAACACAGTTCACAAGAAGAAAAATGCAGCAGCAGCAATGGGTGGGGGAAGAAAAATCTCCTTTCCACAAGAGATTACTCTGTAAAAAATTAAAGAAAGCAAGGATAGAGGAAGAAAAAAAAAAAGAACAGTGTTGGTGGGGGAAATGGTTACAATAAGCAGCATTTGACAGACAAAACTTTGCAAACTGATTAAAAAGTTACTAACCTTTCAGCACAAGAACACTGAATTCAAGTGGAAAACACTCAGCTTAATCTGTTCTTAAAGCTAATTTGCAAATTAAGACCACAGTGCTTGCCTTCATTTGTTTTTGAGAATCAAAGTGAGACTTTTAGAGAAACGAGAATCAGGAAGCGGCATCAGAAAAAGGAAGATACAAAACTAGTTCATTTGAAAACCTAGAAAAAAAACCTAAGACAACAGCCCTCGGTATGTAGGCCAGTAGGTCTGAAGGGCACCCAAAACCTTGCATATCAACATTTTGAGGGACCTCTACACCTTCTTACCTGTTGTATTACCATGAGCAGAATCTCAAGGCAGCAAATGGTAACTCAGAGCCACAGTCCACTGGGAAGCACATTGGCACATTAACCAATTGCAATCATAAGAAATGTATATCTTTGACTCCATGCTTCTGAAAACCTGTTTCCTAAGATGATTTTGTAAGAGCAAGTCCACTGTCAGCTAGATGCCCACGTACTACCATCTTGGAATGACTTATAGTTGTCATTTATCATTTCATAAAGGTCCGTTTTTTTGATTACCCTGACAAAAGACATGAAGCAACAAGAGAATGATAAGAGCAAACAATCTTTTCCCTTCACAAATAGTCCACTTCTATAAAAACACAGCCCACCATTCTGATGTCACTTGTTCCAGAATTCTTCCCCCATGTATTTACCACTTCTAAATTTTAAAAGCAGCATTACCCAATTCACTAGCTCACGCCTGACAGAGAATTATTCCCTCATTTCCTCACATATAAATAAGGAAAAACAAAAGATAAGCTCAACTGGCCATAATGCAACATACCCACTAGCTTTGCATTCCCTTCTCAGACAGAAAGTTACAGACCTGGATTTAAGTCCTATTCCCTCACCTTTACTTTTGCTATACAGCCTTTCATAGAGGAAGAAAGCATACAGGTATAACATGGAAAAGACAACTTGAGGAAAATCACCTGCATCTTGCTGAGATCCTTTTTCTTTCTACTGCTACTGACTTAGTGCTGGGGAAAAAGCGTAATCTCTATAAATACACAACATATTTGGCATAGGGCACTGCTGGAAATCAAGGAAGAGATAAGCAATGCCTCATTTTCTTTAGCCACAGCCAACTGGCTTTTGCAAGCCAATTAACTGGGAAAAAAATCCCATAAGAGACTTAAAGGGACAGACTGGGAAAGAAAACCAAGAGGGAAAAGAATGACAAGAAAAGAATTAGTGGAAACCTCCAGCAGATTGCAGGGTACATCACATTACCAACTTGCAACCTGAGAGAAGATGGAGGAGTTTTCTAACATACAGATTCAAGTTGGGCTGAGAGTGTGAGATGTATTGAATATCCCACTAGAAACAAGTGGAAAAAGTAGATGAAACTTTGGGGAAAGCAAAGGCAAACTGGTGTAAAGCAAAGAATAAAACAGAGAAGGAGAACTTACAAAATGAAGATAAAAATCAATGTGAGACCACATGAAATTAGTTGAAATTCATCTAGAAAGCAAAACAGTTATTTCCCCTAAGGGATATTTCTCTTGATACAAGTTCACATAAAAAGACTATTTATTATTGTTGCCTAAAAATTCCAACAAAGTAAATTATTCTCAAGTCCAAAGCATCCATGGGAAATTTCTCTTCTTGACAGCTAAACCAACCAAATTGGTAGTTTCAAATATCATAACATGACGAAAAAGAACAGCATGAAGTGTCTCAGGTATTTTTTTTCATCACTTCCATTCTACCATCAAAGCCATGTAAAATGACTGAAAAACATTCTCTGAAAAACAACAGAGTTAAGAATTTTTTTGGGGGCCCACAGGGATTCCCAGCAGCTCAGAGCTGTTTGTGGAATGCAGCCACCCTGGGAGGCTTCAATCTCTTAGCCAAGCAGGAGCGAAGGGATTCCATCGGATACTAATTGTCCATAGATAACGTTACCAGCATTAAAATCAATCAGAAAATGATCTCCCGAGAGAAGCATTGTGCCATTAACTTGAATGAGTCTGCATGTTATCATCCGTTAAAGAGTGGAAAGTTTCCACAGAACTTAAAAACCTAGTGCTTATAGTCCATTTTGAACCCTGTAAAGTGATTAGGGCCTTGATTAATGACGAGAAAGGAATGATTTTGAAGGCCTCTGAGGTACAAAACTCCCCTGCAGCTGAGACAGAGAGCAGCCCATGGTTAGAGCAAACAGTGAAGAGCCCAATTGGAACCTATAGCTTTGAAAGAGGCAATTAATAGACCTTGACTGCAAGGTCAGCCACCCTCTTGATTCCTCCCACCATAAAGGTTCCCCTTCCAAACCTTCCCAACCACGTGGGAAGCCCAGAAGACAGCAGTGGTCCATGTATGTGCAATATCTCTACAAAGAGAATGATTGGTAAGATTAGGAACATGGAGATTGCTACACGCAGGCTCTTCTTTCACGACTTAGTCTTCTGTGTCTGTACAATGAGTGTTATTTTAGACCCAAGTGAGCTTCTCCTTAAGTTAATGGTTATGAACACACTGTGATCAAAAAGCATGCCTGCTATTATTATCGGATCATATTTTCTCTCACATCTAGTTATGCAAAGCATAACCTTAGATCAAAGTTAAACACGGCACCTGGGAAAATGATTTTAATAGTAAAGGCTAAATGGAGGGGGCAGAAGAGACCAGAAACAGGAAGAGCAAGGTTGAGGAAGGAACAGGAAATTCACACCTCTAGGCGGAATTCCTCTGGCCCTTGTGAATGTCAAGGGGTGTGAATCAAGCTCCCCTTGATCATATTTTGCAGAGACATGTAAGGTACTCCTTTCTTTCCCAAGCAGCCCAGGATGCACCCCAGCCACTTAAATAGTGTCTTCCTTTATCTTCTTCCACAGATGCTTTGGCAAGATAAAACTGGTGTCATTCAAGCACCCATAAAATGAGAGAGGAGCCTTCCAGAGAAGAAATGGGGCAGGAAGAAAAGTTAGTTCACGTTACAACTCACAAACAAAGGCAGACAGGTAAATTAATATCTTCATTCCTCCTCAGTACAGGGCAAGATGTGGCTAATAAGACTCCCACTCAGTTATCAAATGTTTCCTCTTTGGAACTGGAACAAATATGTTCTGTGCCTCACTGAGCTCTCCTAATAAACAGACACCTCTCTCATCAGAATATGGGTAAATTATCTCAGTAACATTTCTGGCTTGGTGTAAAATGCTAATCTGTAATGATAAGAGAAATGTACATATCGCTGTTGTCTTCAAAGCACCACACAAATAATAATTAACTGATCAATGAACACTGCATTGGGGAGTGCTAACATGGGATTACTGTGTTCATAGGTACATAGGCAGCTAATGTGTATGGTCAGTGTTTAATCTGTGTGCCTGATTTCACCTTCCAAGAAAGGTTGCTCCCTTAAGGCAGGTCATCTGTCTGCCTGCAAGGGAAGGGTGAGAACCAGGAAGCAGCTGCTGACTCGGCGCCAGACCCTGCCTGACAGTGGAAAAAGCAGCTTCAGAAAAGCCTGGAAAGGTCCCAAAGCCTCCCCGCCTCCCGAGCCAAGTGAAGAGAGGAAGAGAAAACTTTACAACTTAGGCGGGTTAACGCCGGAGGTGGCTGACATTTCAAACAATAGCACACTAAATTGGAAAAGTAAACCTTGGGACACAAAGCAGATCTGAGGCAACTCTGTGACAGTTGTGCTAAAATTTTATTTTGCACTACAGCATCTTGCAAGCACCCAGAGGAAGAGTGGAGATGGGCAGGAGAGCACCCAAGTGTTCCCCTCTCAAGCCATACATTATTCCATGTGTTCAGGCTGTCAGAGCCAAAGAAATCCATTAGCCATGGCAGCACCTCAGCCAATGTGCCAGATTTATTATCATCTTGAGAACCTGATAATCTGTCTGATAAGATCCTGAAAGGTAACAAATACAGGCAATGCAGCACTATCTCTCTATGGATAAGCAGCTCCAGGCATTACATCCCTATGAGCACAACTACAGCCTGAGATGGATGATCCATGAGTGGCCAGTCTTAAACCACAATAAGACTATGTTAATAAACCTCTAGATTTGACACCATGCATAGCAAATCAAGATTTTCTTTGTAGTCCCATTAACTGAGAGCTTTCCAGTTTATCTTTCCCCAACCTGCCACAGCCATATCCCTCTTTCCAACCACAGCTTGCTTACCGATTTTTGAGGTCCAATCTGAGCAGATAGGCCACTCCACTGCCAAGCAGATGTTTCGTAACAGCAAGGTAAGTGCACAGGATTATTATCTAGATGTAAAACCTTAGTCGGTGAGAGGTCCTGCACTTTTACTACCAGAAAAAAAACCTCTCCACTTCCTGTTTTCAGTTGATCATCTCCTATATAACATGCCTATTAGCAAGGTTTAGCAACAAAGAAATAGTACAGAAACAGGGCAGCTTTGACCCACACACACCAGAAGAGGAATCTCACTGCAAGTAGCATAGGCATTTCCATGCCCACCTTTGCTTCTGCAGAAAAAGCAATGCCTTGGCAGCTGCTACACTCTGCTGCAGTCTGCTTGATTTTTACCTCTGAAGAAGTTACCACCCAAATCAATCATGAGTTCATAACAGTATGATAAATTAATAGTTATTTTGGAGGAAAAGATAGTATTTTGACAATGTGTCAGAATTTAGCTTTTCTAACACAGATGGCCCATGGCACATCCATGTAGGAATGGGTGAACGAATGGCTGCTATTCTTCTGTAACTTGTGTTATGAGTTTGCACTTTCAAATTTAGGTGGCAGAAGCTGGGTTTGAGTTTTAAAAGTACAGTTGTTGCTGCTCCTATCCTTATTTTGGCCTATCTGGTTTTGCTAATACAATTCCCAATGAATGAGTGTCAACACCAGCCTCTCCTAACAGAGGTGTTATATATTCTTAAATAGATGGATATACCATCTATATAGCCACCCAGGCTGCACACACAGCAGCAAGAGCTATGGAAATTCTTTCACTCTGAGACTTCATGTGTGCACAGTTCAGACCCCTCACCACCACCACACAGGCAAGGTGGCAGTGATAAACCCACTGCTTGGCCAGGATACATGGGAAACAGCAGAAATACAAAATAGGATGAAAGGCTTGTCAAACGACAGCCCCTACACAAGTGCTGCTGTTACATTAGATGTTAAACACACCTCCTTGTAAAACTGCATGTAACTATCAATATTCCTGGCAATGTAGATTAAATAAATACTTAGAAACAAAGGCCAGGCCTCACTGAAAGCTCTCCAAATGTCTTTGGGTTAAGAAATACTGTAGCCCTTTGTGCTGCAAGGTTGGACTCGCATTTAACACTCAGGAATATCATATATCAAAGAAAGCTTCTTCCTTCAAAGAGCCAAGGGCCTGTCTTAGAAAGCTACCAGAACTACTTTCCTTCTTTTTTTGGCAGTCTCACATGACCAAAAGTTATCATATGCAGACATTAGGCAACAGAAATAACACTTCATAACTCTCCATATACTGGACCACGTCCTGGGTAACAAGATCTACTGCAACCGGTCCAAACAAGGTTGGAGCTGTCAGTATCACTCTCAGACTATGACCACAGCTGATTCAATAAATTCAAACCCAACTCTTTTTAGCAGAGCATCAATTATTCAATAACAAAAGTCAAGTATCTCAGTCACCCCTTATCTGCAGCTAACTCTCTAACTAGACTCTTACGTAAGGCTACAGCTTTCTCATTGACTCGCCAGGTTTCACAGAAGAGCTATCTCTAGAGGCTCCGGTGATACAGTGCCATGCTCTGGCATCCCAAGCTGGATTCCCATGTACCAGGTGCCCCCTGGATATCTGTCAGGAGCCCCCATGTAGAAGGATGGCCACAGTGCAACCCCAATGTTGCCAAGGGGGTGTTTCTTCACGGGATGAGATCAAGGGATGCTCAAGGGAGTCCTTGGAAAATGCACATCCTCCTTGCAGCAGCCTCACAGTGCAACCTCTGTGTTAGCCACAAGATAAGGAGACCACTGCAAGATGCCCCGCTTCTTAGGTAAGGGAACCGGTTAGGAAGGGGTTGTACTCAGCAGTGTCCGCCCGGGAGAAGCCCCGCCCAAGGTCTGCAGAGGATTTCCTCACCGTGTCCCTGAGCCTTCCCAGCCTGGCAGCATTTGCACTGACACCTCGAGCATCGCCTCCCTCCTGCCGGCGGAGGGTTTAGCATCTCTCTTTGATGTTAGGCTCAGACTCGAACAGGATAGCCTGCATGGAGCCAGCCAGGAGACATCTCTTATGTTCACTGCTACAAATCCTACAGATTGCACAATCTCCCTGTTTTTGCTTTTGTTTTGTTTTGAATATAACAACCTATTTACCTCTCAATTTAAATCTGTGCCTTTAGGGATGCACTAGAACAAAACTACATCATGGAAACTCAGTCATATCTACAACTTTTATACATAACTCCACAGGAATTACATGACCTTGTTAATTGAGTAAAATCAGTAGAACCTAAATCAGATTTTCCTTCTACCTTGTAAAATGCAGTGGTGCCTCAGGTGAGCTTGTGCATCTACCTTAGAGAAAGGCAAAGGCATTGGGAAAAAAAATCCTATCATAGCAATGTGGATCTGAGCCAGGTCAGTTTTCATTTCAAAGACACAGAATTTTGCTTGCTAAATTTAATGTTTGTGGATAATTTTGCATGTGGAGCCTCCCACTATTAACAGTTGAGAACCCGTTTTCATTAAAGAATCACAGAGAACCATTTGCTGGAAAACATGGAACTATACTGTTCAATTTCCCAAATAAGAGTTTTCTATCTTTAAAAAATGCTGCTTTTTGACAATAAAATACTATCATCATTTGCATAAACTGGGCTTCAGTTCAACTCCTTTGGTCTGTAATTCCATCAATATGAAGGCAGAAAATTCTTTGGTTTAATGCTACTTTTGAATACTTTATAGTAGCTATTTCTAAGCATTTAGCAAAAATTCACTTTCAAGACAACTGTGAATAATTTCCTGTCATTTTTGATCCGGGGAAAAAATAAATAAAAAGAGAATAGTGCTTTTCCTTTAAGTTTTATAGGAAAAAAAAAATGCATGTGTAAAATCCATGCCTGAAAGGCTTTTAAATAACACTCGTTTAGGTTACTAAATTAAACTGGATAAGATTTTTCTGAATATCCTCATACATTTGTCTCAAGCTTCCTAAATTTTTTACTGATGCCAGTGATGACCAATTAGTCTTACAAACTAAGTAACCTGCTTTTGCTTTCAGATTATATAATTTCTTCAGGTGAGAAAATTCAGTTTATTTACAGAAAAGTCTGAAGTGATTGGCTAAATGAGACACTAACATATTCCAGTTACTCAGTCAATCTCAAAATTTAGTTGTTCAGACCATTTACAAAAGTGTGCTGCATGCCTACAGCTGCTGGCAGCACTGGCACACTCCAGCTGAGTGCCCATGAATCAGAGACCCAAAAATTGTATAAAAAAGCAGTAGCATACCTAGTTTTGGGAAAAAGGGAAAAAAAAATCAATTAAATACCTGCATGTTCTTCCACGCCAGAGCATAATTAAGCGGGAGGCTTATCTGCAACACAGTTAAATACAGCTGAGAGGAGAAACCCTTAACTTAAAAGGTATGGGAGGTTTGCACTCTGTGTGTAATTACTGTGTAATTTCTCCCTGACCATCACATTTTCTCAACAATTTTTTACCTATTTTGAAACAAGCATAAAAATGTTAGCATTTTCTGTTACATATAGTTCTTCATAACACAGGCATCCTTATCTGTTTCCTAGAAAATCACTCCACAATTCACTAACAATTCAGTGGAGCTGAAAGGCTTCCATCTCGTGTGACCTAAAGAGCAGAAACACTGATGCACACTGATCAAGTGCAAGTTCTGCTGGTGTCCCTCTACTAACACTGTGCTATTTGGTAGGCACAGGATGCTGCATAAGGGCAGTCAGGTGCCATGGAAAGGATGAAGTCCCGATGGAAATGAAGAAAAGTATTTCAAGTATCTCAATCAATCAATTTGACAAGAAAACAAGGAAGAAGATGGGCAGCAGTTGGAATAGCTCAGGCTTCTTAAAATGAGAGAGATGAAAGCTAGTTTGTCTCACTGAGGAAAAGATGGTGAGACATAAAGGAGAATCTTGGAGCCTGAAGGAGTGAGAGTAAAAGAGATTTGAAGATGAGGTTGTGTCACTGGGGCAAGTGAATGAGAGAAAGAAAAATGAGTCATCTCAAGGTCTGGGGAAGGATGCAGGAGGAGAGTGTTGTGTAGGAGGAAGAAAACCACATATGGGATGCTATGGGGAGGAAGACATTTATGGCACAGATTTCAAATGTTGCAAATTTCTAATAAATACTGGTCACTAACACATGAATATCTAAAAAGAGATCTTTTTGTCAGTCTTCTCTTTACTTCAGTTATCTCTAATCTCATGTGAATCCACAAAACAACTTACTGAATGCAAGAAGGTAGTAACTAGTCCTTTACTAAGATTTAAAATACATAAAATTGGTAGCAAAGATTTATTACTTTCTCATCCATGAAAAAAATGTGTGCATGCTTCAAGCACTGCTTCTCAGCAACTCAAGAGCAGTGAACTTATTCCAGCTAAATACCTCAGTGTCATTCACTTGAAAACTGACTCTTAGTTCAGTCATAATTTTTAGTAAATGCACAGTGTAAAGTTGTTGTAAATTGTATTGAATTGTATTGAAAATTAAAAAAAAATAATTTTTTTTTAAACTGCAAAATGAAACACAGGATTCAACCCTACAAACCTGGGAGTTCTGGGTATGAGTGGTTAATGCTCAAAATATTAGCAAGGACATCTGTAAAATAAATCTTAGTTCTAAAGAGCTAGGTAAACATGTTTGGTTCACGGGGCTTTAAAACTAGTGTAAGAACTGCAAAAATCTGTATTTAAGGTACTAAAATTGTTCATATTTATGACTCATTTACAAATATGCTTAATGGTTTAATATCTACTCTTTAATTAAAATCAGTAGCTCTAGCTTAGAATTAATTCTGATCTTGCATAAAGAACCCAAGAGGGAGGCAAAGGGCTATATAAGTGACCCTTTGCAACCTAAGACTTCCAGTGAGATTTCAAAGAACAAGAGTATTAGCCAAATTCTCTTCCCCTAATATTCAGCTGTAAAATGCCCCCAAATTTCACTAGTAAAACTGAAACTACCACTAAATTAAAATATGTAACCTTAAACTAGTGAACAAACACTCAGGTTAGACACCTTTTTGAATATTAAAAGTGAGTGTCTGTATGCCTGCAATGTGATGTGTGTTTTCCACTCATGTATCATTCTTCCCAGCTGTTAGCAGCCAGCTGGGTCCTAAAGGATTAGAAGCGTTAAAGTCTCTCCCTGGACAGCAGTTATTAAATAACATCTATGCCAGGGTTGCTTCTGCAACACTGCTGCAGAGAAAGCCAGCAGAATTCCCCTCCTGCCACAAGTTTGCATCATCTTTCATTTACTCTACAGTACATCATCATTCCTCCATTAAAAAAGAACTCCATGGTAACCAAAGAGAGTTTAAAAAACTTTGCAAAAAAATAATCATGGTTGGGAGGAACAGAGAGGATGAGAAGAAAGGAAGCCATGAAATGAAAAAGGCTTGTTCTAGTGGCATCCACATCTAACAAAAATTTCTTCAGGCAGAACAAGAAGTGCATTTGTCCCTTGAAAAGTATACTTTTCAGAGATGCTTGAATCCCTGCTTTCCGTTATGTAAATAATTTCTTCTGTGCTGTCTCTGTAAAGATCATGCAGTCCTGCAAATAAGGCTGAGCTGGGCAAACATCGAGCCATTTCTCAGTCGAAGTCATAAATTACTTATTGTTTTAATATACTGGAAAACTGGCAGGAAGCGGGGGAAGGTACGTCAGTTACACAAGACTTTATACCATCACTTATCCTTGCCTTCCATTAAAAAAACGTTAGTTGCTGTAGCAACTGTCAAACCACACTCCAGTTCCTCTTCCTCCAAGATACAGAACTTCTCCAAAACACTCACACACAACACAGCCCTCCACCATCCAAAGGACAGCTTTCTGGCACTTTTGCATTATTTAGAAAGACAGACACTCTCCAATGAGCTGACAAATCCCTTGTAGGGGTTTTGCTCCGAGGTACACTTCCGTAAAGACACTTACTTGAAATCCTTGCAATTCTTACGTTTTTCCCATACCTCTACCCTCTTTTTTTCCTCCTCTTCCTTTCCCCCCCCTTCTTTCTCTGCATTACAGAGAATGTCCATGCAGCTTATTCACCATTACATCTTCCAGTGTTACACAAAATGCCTACAAGTCTCTCAGATGTGCCTCCCTCCTCATGGGAAAGGCACAAATAATAGGGACAATGTCATGTAACACATCTTGCTTTTCCTGACCTAGAGATGCTGCAAAGTGAAAGACAGGTCTCCTACCCAACACCTAAAGAGACAATCCCTCTCCACAACTAGCACTTCTCAGTCATTCCTAGAGAATCCCTCCTCTACCACCACGGAGAACAAGCCTCTTCTCACTGGCTGAAGTTCTACTTAACAGGACAAATTTGAACAGGCTACAGAAACAAAAAAAAAAAAAAAAACAAACCAGAGACAGGAAAAGAAGGCATGAAGAGAACCCTTGAGAAAGCTCTGTCAGAAACAAGACAAAATCACACACTACTAAAGAAAATGTCATGAGAAAGTGAAAACATATTCTTCCCCTTTGTGCAGCATGCCAATATTAACGATAAGCAAAGATCCCTGGGAAGCTCTTACATGTTCAAGGACACTAGCTAGGGCAGGATGTTTGCACAGTAAAAGAGAGGGCTTACCCACCTTCTTACCTCCTTCAATCCCCAGCAGCTCCATTATTTTCTAACCAGAATTTGATGCTTAAAAAATTTTCATGCCTAGATCTTTTTGGTTTTAGGAACTCTTAATGCAAACAAATCTGTTCTTGTACCTCATGGGATGATTATATCTTTAAATGCTGTCTAGAAAAGAGAGCATTGTAGTATTGCACAGATTGTATTCAGGAACATGCACAAATTTTACTCTTTCAAAAAAATCTCATACTTGGATATACTTACCTTTTTCTATTATAGTAGTTTTATAATGATTTTTCTGAAATGTCTTGTAAAATGGGGCATTAATGGTTCCACATAAAATTATTTTTTGTTCCTCTAGAAAGATTTGAGCTTCCCAGCCACCTCACCTTGCAGTTTTGTTTCTTCAGTGACATAAGTATCACTTTCATTCCTTTCTAACGCACCCACTTGTTTCTCTGACAGAGCAAAAATGAACTGAAAATGTACAGCGCACTTCTGCTACAGCAGCAAAAAGCTCTGAGGCAGCTACGGGAGGACGGGTTTGCGTGTGTGTCCATACAAAATTAATTGCAAAGTAATATGCATAAGCATACCCTGAAAACAGCTTTCTGCAAGTTTACAGTGGAAAGAGCTGCACACTGGCCCAGCTATATAGCATAAACAAGGTCACTTCTCTACTGGGACCAGTGACACACCACCACCAGTTTGAACCACAAGCAAACAGTAATCATTCCCTGCAGGCCAGTGAGAAGCACTGAGGGATGTCCTTACTCACTCTCAGCTCTGCCCACCAAGAGAAGTAGCTGATAATAAGTATTGGTGGCTGCTCTATCAATAAATCTCAAACTAGCCAATATGTTCTTTCCTGTACTTAAGATTGCTGGACTGTATCAAATCATAGTTGAGGAGTTTTTTTCCTATTATCCCTATGCAAAATTGTCCAGTTTACACAAATCTCTTCACTTTAAATGTGACAGTCAGCTGACAGAGCCAGCCATTGATCAAGAGGCTTCTTAATATTCCCTTAAATAATTCCTTCAGTATACAGCTTAATGTTACATGTTACTTTGTTAGTTGTAATACCTATTTTTAACTGCTTCAATAGTTGTAAAGCTGATCTCACTTTCAGTACCACACCTATTTAATCTGAATTCTTTTAGTTTAGAATGATAATGTAGGACAAGTAGCTCTGCTTCCTCAAATACTAAAAGCTGTTGCAAAGGGACACACGTTCAAGCCAAGTTTTGCCCACATGTAAATAAGGTGACACTTTAAAAGCAGAAATTGTAAAATGTGGAACAGGTTCTAACTTGGCCACAGACATAGATTTTAAAATACTTTCATGTTTTTTATAACTTTAGGTTTTTAACTTTAAAACATTATCTCAGTCTGCCTCTAAATAATGAAATGAACCTGTTCCTTAGAACAAGCAGATATTTCATAATGTTTTCTTCTGAGCTCTGCTTTAGCTACAAACCAAAACAGATCTCTTATCCCACATATCCCACTGCTGGAGCTGATTACTAGAAACTCAGCTCTCTTCCAATTAAAAAAAACAAAACAAAACAAAACAAACCAACCAACCAATCAAACAAAAAACAAAACAACAACAACAAAAAACCCAATCAACCAACAAAAAACCAAACCAAACCAACAACCAAAAAAAAAACCAAAAAACCAACAAAAACCAGGGTCTGAGGAGGAGAGAAAGAAGCTCATACCCATTTCCTGAGACAGGAAGTCTGAGTGAATATGGCCTGATAAAAGGAGGAAAAAAAAAGCCCTCAAATGTCTGAGTCTAGTAGCTTGGCTACTTCTGAATATGTACCAGGATACAGCAAGTTCCTCCTTCTAAAAAAAAAGCATAATGAGTCATACACTATAGCACAAACCCTTAGGGGTTTTTTTGTATTTTTGTTTTTAAGTTTCTAAACAAAAAGTTTCATACCAATATAGAGGAATAAACAGCCTCAGGAGAGTGCAAGGAAACATAAGAAATCTTAGACTAGGAGAGATTTTCCCATGTGTCCACCTGTGATGGTACCAAAAAAGCAAAGAAAGTCAATTTCCTGAGAAAGAAGGATTTTTTTTTCCTTTCGTTCTTTCAGTTTTCATTCTCTCCATTTACATGAGGAGCTACAGTTGCTTAAAAGTGATTTGTGCACTGCAATTGTACAAAGAGCTTCTACTCAATCTCCTTCAAATGCAGTTTGTAAACCTCCTTTTCCCCCCCACAAAAAAATCCCACAAGGCCCCTACTTCCCTTACCAACTTAAACATTTTTAGAGTAAAGAAAATAATTTTGCAGATATCAACTACCATTAGAATATAGATGTCTCCAGAATAAAAAAAAAAAAGAAAGAAAATAAAAACCTGCATCAACTAAGTGCAGTATAATCACATTCTAATAATAAACTCAAATTATGATGTAGAAAACCACCATGAGACTGCAAAATTTACTGAAGGACTACAGAACAGTAATAGTTAAATAAGTTAATTCTTTCTCTCCAGAGGAAGGAATCCAGCTCCGAGCTATGGTTAGGACATAACTACAATACTAGTTCCTAAAATATCAGTCTTAATCAACAGAGAATTTCCCCAGCCAAATTTAATTCACTACGGTGAGAAGACAAAAGGCTGACTGTAGCTTACAGAAATACCATGACATCTATGTATGGATTTGTCCATGTTTGTAACTGCACATAAAAGCCCAGAAGCTCAGGCTACAACAGGTTGGATCTGGCTTGCCCAAAAACATGTTTGGATTACTAGGCTTTTTTTTTACTTCTGCTCCATCTTCTAGAAGCTCTACAGTCCCCTCGCAGCCACATGTCTGGAATAACAGCTCTTACATGACAAAATGCCACCTTCCCCCCATTCAAGTCTGTAGTGCACATCTGTTAAGTGCACTTTGAGCCTGTGACCACTGGCTCAAAGTCAGGGCTGCCTCAGCATCCATCCCACCCTACAGCTAGGTGTGTTCCCATTCCATGACCATAATGTTGGTGTCCCCCATAGAATCACTAGCTATATTCCCAAGGAGAAATGCCTACACTTTGTTACTGTGATGGAAACACTGCTGGTCACGCAACGGAAACCTCCATAACAAGCCTTGGAAAAGACAAAAGATCAGGCACAACTGAGGTACAGGGCCTGAATCTGGTAGTACTGAGGCTGACAGTTATGAGGAGAAAGGGCAGAGAGAGGACAGTAGGCTTGGAAGAGAAGGAGGGAGAATGGTCTTAGAGACGTGACTGATGATAAGTTTCACTAAAATGAAAATATAGCTTTAAAAAACCAAAGGGAAAATCCTTCACTGTCTTATACAGAAGTTAGCTAACAAAATGTTACTCAGTAATTAAAACTGTTACCTGGTTATCTGAGTACAGAACTTGACCCATGCAGGAAACGTCCAGGTGAGCCAGGCAGGCAATCAAAAATGAATGACTACATGAAATCTTGAGATATTTAAGTATGATTAGCATTTGTTAAATGTGAAAGGAGAAAGGAAGGTGAAACAACACCATCCTTATCCTAACATATAATTCGTATCAAGCTGTGATGTCACTTGCGATATCAAGATGTGGCCTACTCATACATGCACTCAAAAAACCTAACACGTTCTGAGCAGAATTTACTTTATAAATGCCCTTACTAAGCATGATTCCAGCAGTCTTAAATTCACTCTAAAATGATATATGATGCATAATAAGTCCTGCTTTTTCTTCATAAGGAACCTCAGAAGGAATATATTGCAAATCAAATTCAACAAAAATTTACCAGTCAGATTCATGTATATTGCTCTGTCTTGCCCCCACGCCCACACAGATAAGTACCAAAGCACCACAAAAGAGCTGCTTGTGAGAAACAAGCAAAGGCTAATTTCCAGAAATAACATTATTCTTGAAACTTAAGCAAATCTGCTTTTTCAGTTGTTTGTCTGTAATTGTCCCCCCTTGTCAATAATCATGACCCCAAAGACTGACTCACACTTCACATGATTTTTACAAAAAATCGGTTTTGTTAAACTATGCATGCATATACTTGTACAACATGCCACATTTACATACATATCTAATACATCTGTGCATGTTTAAAGGGGTAATAATTTTCTGATCATTCCCTGTTCCCTACTGCACATCTGTTGTTGGCATCTGCTGTTCTTTCGTGTTTCAATTGCTATTACAAGTTACAGTTATCATTTGAATTACTATCATAGATCAGGTCAATACAAGTAAGTAGTCAACATGCTTAACAACAATAATAGTAGTAATAATAACAGTATCTGCTGCAAGCAATAAAATTTTAGAGCATTTTTCACATCTGGATGGAGACATACCATGAATTTCTATGCAAAACACAGTAATCTTGGAAGCCATGAGGCAGATTCAGAGCCACACAAGCCTAGCAATATATTTGAGCTAAATTTCCTGTCTAAACACCACCAGTTCTGTCAGACAGAGATATCAGCAGAGGCAGCAGAGCAGAGTCTGGTCCCAGTAAACACCCCACCAGAGCAGGAACAAGAAAAGCACCAGCAGCTGGACACAGCTGAGCAGATGGAAGATCAGAGGAAGAGTGAGGCTGTAGTGGTCAGCACAGCTGGCCAAGATATGAGTGAGGCAAAGCATGGGGGAGAAAGGAAAGACTTTTACTTATCAGGTTCCCAGCCAACATCATCAGCCACTGCTTACCTTTTCTGTTAAAAACTGTATGATTCCTGTCATTTTAATTCAATTTTTCCATGTTAGCACAAAAACAACTCCAAGAGGTTTATAAGTGCCCAGAAAGCATCAATCTACAGCAATTTCCAATACCAGTTAGCTTTGCTGAAGCAATCCCATTTAATGAAAAGCTATTACGGTCTCAGATTACAAAAGGGTGACACTCGTGAGAAAGGTTCTCTCTTTTGCTACAGCAGATTGCCTGAAAGGCTATTGCATTTCATAACCAACCTTTCCTAACACCGAAGGTATGAACACATACATATGCTCCTATTAGAACTCTAGAACTCTCCTAAATTCTTCTCTGGGGCGATAAGACAAAAAAAAAAAAAAGGAACAAAAGTAAACAATAGGGAAAAGCATCATCAAGAGAAAGAGAAGCAGTAACAAGTAGTGGAAGGCTGCAATAAGGTCTCTCTGGAGCATTCTCTTTTCCAGGCTGAATGACCCCAGTTCACTCAGTCTGTCTTCACAGGAGATGTGCTTCAGCCCTCTGATCATCTTTGTAACCTCCTCTGCTCCAACAAGTCCATGTCTTTCTTATGCTCAGGACCACGGACCTGGACGCAACATTCCAGGTGAGGTTTCACAAGGGCAGAGTAAAGGGGTGAATCATCTCCCTTGACCTGCTGGCCACCCTTCTTTTGATGCAGCCTAGGCTGTGGTTGGCTTTCTGGGCTGTGAGTGCACACTGTTGGCCATACTCAGCTTTTCGTCTACAGGAACTCTTAAATCCTTCTCCACAGGGCTGCTCTCAATGACATCTTCATCCAGTCTGTGCTTATGCCTGGGATTGCCCTGAGCCACCTGCTGCACCTTGGACTTGTTGAACCTCAGGAGGTTCTCACAGGCTCACTTCTCAAGTTAGTACAGCTCCCCCTGGATGGCATCCCGTCCTTTTGTTGTGCCAACTGCACCACTCAGCACCGTGTCATCTGTAAACTCAACGGGAGTGCATCGATCCCATTGTCTGTGTCACTGGGGAAGATATTACAGAGTGCCAGTCCCAAGACAGAGCCCTGAGGGACATCACTCATCACCGACCTCCACCTGGACACAGGGTCATTGACCACAACTCTGTGTCCATCCAGCCAATTTCTTATCCAGGAATAGTCCACCCTTCAAATCCACATCTCTCCAAATTGGAGATGACGATGTTGTGTGGGCCAGGTCAAAGGCCCTACAGAAGTCTAAGCAGATGACATTGGTAGGTGAACCCTTGTTGACCGCTGCAGTCATTTCATCATAGAAGGCCATCAGATTGCTCAGGCATAATTTGCCCTTAGTGAAGCTGTGCTGGCTGCCTTGGATCACCTCCTTGTCTTGTACGTGCCTTAACATTGCTTCCATGAGGATCTGCTCCATGATCTTCCCCGGCACAGAGATGAGGCTCACCAGTGTGTAGTTCCCCAGGTCTTCCTTTCTCCCCCTTTTTAAAAATGGGAGCAATGTATCCTTTTTTTTTTTTTTTTTTTTCCAGTCACCAGCGATTTTGCCTGACTGCTATGACTTTTCAAATATGGAGAAATATATTCAATTATTGAAGTAATTGAATATTTAAATGACTAGGCTGCACATTCACATTTTATCTTTGTGTACATGTGTAAACCTTTTCAAGGTAAACGGGGGGAGGGGCAGTAGGGGAGGGTAGTGGATTTTATCTTAATAGAAAATGTCATACAAAAATTTACTTTAGTAGCCATCCTTCTGGACTCATTAAACTACATGCAAGTCAGTTTTATAAATGCATAGCTCTTGAGGAGATGGGTTCTTACAACACTTCTATAAATATGCTTTGTAAAATGTTTACGTGGGCTCAGTGTGTGGGCAAATTCATAAAGAGACGAGCTAACTCCTTTCTGCCTGATGACCAATAACCAGAAGAGGAAAAAGAAGAGATCCCTTTTAGAAGAATAGTCTAGACAGTTCAAAAATAGCCTCTGTGCCCTTGCCAGGTGCACAGAAAACTGAAAAAGCAGGAACCATGGTGCTTACTGAAACCAGAGTGCTGTTTTGACTGTATTTTTCATCCACCCTCAATCCTCTGGATTTCAGCAAGGAGATTCATACTCCTTCAGCTCCCAAAGAAGGCCACTTCATCCTAAGGCTTAACTAAGAAGAACCATCGTCAGGTTTCCAGGTGGCCTTCATACAGTGCAAAATCCTGAACATTAGGAGTATTTGTGACGCAAAGTGGCAAGAGGCTTCAAAAGCTGAGATGTCTTCAGGGCTTTAGCTCATCCTTTGCCCATTTGTTCCACTAAAACTCTTTTTGCTTGTTTGCTTGGCCTGGGGAAGGAAGGTAGTAAGGGAAATTGCATTCCCTCTTTCCTGTCTTCACTTTCCAGAGAAAATAGCAAAGAGTTACTTATTCTTTCAAGACAATGTGCATGTTCTGTGCACTCAGGATGACATTCTCTCAGTGGAGACATGTGGAGATGTAGAGTTAGATAACATCAATTTATATTAAATAATCTTAAAATAGAAACACATACAGTGCTGTTTTAAAATGTACTAGATAATGCTTTCACATAGTCTGATTCTGCACTTTAGTTTTTGTTTTCTTTCAGTGTGTGGGAGATATTATCTCATGTCCTAATGGATGTGGTCATTTTCTCTCTGTGGCCAAGTTTATAGATTCTTGAAGGTTCTGCTCCCACAGCTGGGGACTCTACATTTCCCTCAAGATCCTGGGTCAGCAGGAATCTGTAAAACTCCACTCTGCCAGTGAGCCTTCACAAACCTGAAGTGACTGAAACTAGAAAGCCCAGGGACAGCAAGGGCTGCTGCAGGAAGCTTTATCACGCAATGGTCTAGGATGTTAAAGACTTCAGTTCTCTAAGCAGAGTGCTAATGCTGCATGCACACATTTCATCGTATAATAAAGGAAGGTTGTGGCCATCA
This sequence comes from Lepidothrix coronata, assembly GCF_001604755.1. Taxonomy (NCBI): domain Eukaryota; kingdom Metazoa; phylum Chordata; class Aves; order Passeriformes; family Pipridae; genus Lepidothrix; species Lepidothrix coronata. The sequence continues at coordinate 2,579,676 of NW_016690215.1, forward strand.
GATCATATCATAGCTCAACCAATTTGAATTCACAATACTGAATTATACATTACTATATGCTTAACACCACCAAACTTCAGGCCTGTAAACATTAACTCCGCTCTTACTAGCTGCTATAAATTTGCCATTAGAAACTTAGTACTGTAGAGAGATTGAAGATTAATTGCTTTTTATCTTCTCTTCACGAAGTTTTAAGTTATGACACTGTAGATACGAAAACAGCTCTGCAAGCCAAAAACTAATGAAGTTACCAAGCTGCTAAAGGCTGAGCTGCCATTACCTGGATCTACTTGATGTTTCTCCTGCCATAGCCAGCATCCTGTTTAACTGTTCCTATCCCAGTCTGCCAGCATGTTGTTAAGCTCAGCCACTAGCTAAATAGCAAACAAAACATACTATACAGAAGGCAAAGAAGAGATTAGGCTTGATAACACCAGTGCAACTAGAAAAAGAGAAAGTGTGTCTAAATTTAACAGGTTTTGGGTTGTGCCTACTTTTCCCTTGTCCCCGCTTCCTTAACGTCATTGTATACATCAGCTTTAACTTCTTTCCCAAGGCACACCACCAAGTCACTGTCAATCTCTGGCCTTAATTTCCCACAGCATGCATGCAAGTCCCTAAACTCAAAAGCATTACAAGTGGGAAACATCCATGCTGGATGGAGTCCAGATCTGATGATACAAAGTACAGTTAAAGGCTCGGCAAATTAACAAACGACAGCAGCTACCCAACCACATTAAGAAACACCTTACAACACATATGCTTCGAGGGACATTTTCTGAAGCTTTATAAATACTCTGTTTCTTGCAATTTACACTTTCCAAAGAGCTACTGTTAATGGTTCCTATAAAGCACTGCACATACAAACCAGATTAATTAAATGTTGCAGCCAAAGGTGATTACCCCCAACTCCAGGTTTACACTGCTGAACTGCTGATGCATTTTGCAACACTGCTTGGAAGGAAAGAAAACCAGTACACTCAGAAAATCTTACTCTTTCTACAAGACCCATTTTAAGAGAGTAAGGAAATAAGAGTGCCTATAGATATATTTGTTTAATGCAAAGATGCTAGTGCTTTACTCTGTGATGAAAGTCAAGCAAGAAGCAAAAGAAAAGGAAATGAGAAAATTAATGAACTGGAAAAAGAATTCTTGTTCCTTAGTAGACTACCTAACTTCATTTAAAAATTACAGCTGCCTGAATGTTGCTCTAATAAGCATAAAAAGTTCATACTTGCTTGGTCTAGTGAGTGAAAATAGCAATTATTTTCTAAACTGATAAATCATTATGAATGGTACTTCATTTTTAAACTGCAAATCATCTCAAGTATAGACTGAATCCTAACTTTGATTGAAGGTGTCACACTACTATATTTATTTGAATTGCTACATCATATAAGGAAACTCAATACAACACAATTTTCACAAAGCAAGCTTATAGAAATAACCTGAGGTAACAAAATAGGGTAATTCTGAAGGGACTAAAGAAAATCTTTCCAAGTCAATAAAATCTTATAGCAGACTTGCAATCTATCTCACAAGCACCAGACTTCCTTAAAAAGCTGGTATTCATCATACAAATCTTAGGCTGCAGAAAAAAAAACGTATATATACAGTATCACACTAACAGAGAAACAAGCAAAGAAAAAAAATGTTTTGACCCAGCCATCTACCCCATGATCCTAATCTGTTATTTATTCAGCCAAGCACATCATAATCACCCCCAAAACTACTGCTGCACTTTTGCTGCCAGTTAACAGAGAAATGGCATTTTGGCACCTAGTTCATAGGGCCATAACAGATGATCTTTTCTGTTTCAGAGATGAGTATTCCTCCATCTTCCTGACAGGTGTTAGACTGCAGCAAGTCAGCCACAATGATGTCTTTCAAACAAACCTGAGGTTCATTCACAACCCCCTCCCATGACACAGTGCTCAAAATGGCACTTCAAAATCTCAGAGAGGCTTCTGATAATGTGGAGTTTAGAATCAGACAGCTCTGGCAATTCAGCATCAAACCAAAAAACCAGATGAGTTACTGAAGTGTTTCTGTTCCTGCAACAGGAATGGCAGGAATGAAGATGAATACTGATCATGTGCATGGTCCCTTGCATTTCTAGGTCTTCATGCTGGTACTTCACTTAAGGTTTTGTATTTTTTCAGTCAGACTGGAGAGTTCCCAAAGCACTGCTCACTTCTAAAATGCATGAACTGGCTTCCCTGGAAATAGCACTCAGCTGTAAAAGAACAAGAATTATAAAAGTAAAGACTGCACCAGGGAGTAAGAGATAAAAATCCTTTGCATTTACAGTTTGAATTTATGAAGTACTTTGTTAACGTCAAAATTTGCATAGCAATAAGAAAGTCTTGGTGGGCAGACTGAAGAAAAGCCAATTCTGACAGCCTGGTTTTCCTTTTATTCTATGATTCTACCATTTCCCCTACCTTTTGGTCATTCCTTCCCATCATCCATACCTTTAATCCTTACTCTACTGTCCACATCACCTTACAGAATCAGAAGCACTCTGAACAACCTGATACTGCATTATCCTGTAGACAGAAAGTTCAGTTTTGCATAAGGCCAGACTGGGGTGGTGGAAGACACGTTATCCAAAAGCCTAGACATTTCCAGAAAAACCTTTGCTAACAGTCAGTCATAATTCCCTGAGAAAGGTGCACTAATTAGAACATGAGTACATTTTTGCAACTTCTTTAAAACTTCATCTTAAGAGCTCCTTGATTTTTCATGAGGAATAAAAATCTCTTCCTGCTTTTTTTCAACAAGACCTTTAAATGTACTGTTTCCTTCAGATAACTTTTTCTACAGCCAAGAGCATAGTATTTCCTTACATTGTTACTGATGCTCTAATTATGAGTTCAGCATTTGCCCTGGAAATATAATAGGAACTCATAGATTACATTATCCAAATTTTTCTCCCCACTCGCTTGGACACTATCCCAAATAAAGCCTAATACACAGTTTACAGTTCATGCCCACTGAGGACTACCTTAACAGCAGCAGATTAGCATGCATGTAAATGCATCACAATTCTATACTGTCAGAGTTTTTGGTTACAGAATCACAGAATAATCTGTTGGAAGGGACCCACGAGGATCATGGAGTCCAACTCTTAAGTGAGTGGCCCATATAGGATATGATTGAACCTGTGACCTTGGCATTATTACCACCAAGTTTTAACCAACTGAGCTAATCTCAGGGCTGATGGACACTTGGACATTTTGCAATAAACTCTGTGACTTAAGGTCCTATGTTTTTAAGACCAACACATGGAGATTTCTGCTTCACATTTTATTCTGCCTCTTAAAGCAGGGTTTGTGCCCTCAGATTTGGAAATATGTGAATGTTTAGAAAAGTCAAAAGAACAAACAAGTACAAATTTTTAAAAATCCATCTCTATATTTTTCAATCCATCTCATGATTTCTGTATTCTCCAGAGTGGACAGTCTGTCTGCAGTGGAAGGCATTTTACAGAAGTTTAAAAGAAAGAAGTATGGCAAGCTACAAGAAGGATGTAAATACATGCATAGTTTCCTCTCTGTCAAACTAGGATTTGCAGACCTTCTAATTTAAAAGGCAGCTGCAAAGTAAAACATTTCTAGGGATTATTAACTGTAGAATTAATTCTCTGTTAGTTTGGTCGTTTGTGAATCTTATAGGTATACTCCCATATGAGAGAGGTAGCAAATTAAGAACTTCTGTTGTTTACAGTGCTTAAATGGGAGAGTCCTAGTGTACTACATCTGGAAATTAATATGCTCCCCTGTGCTCCAAGTAAATGAATGCTTCCCTCTATTTCCCAGGATTTTACATCTTCCTCTCAGAAATATAAAAAATATAACAGTCAGAAAAAAAAATTTATTTGCAAAGTAGATTCACTGAGGAATTATATTGGATTGACACTACCATCACATTTCCTTCTGACATTCTATAGTCTACTATATTTAGTCATAATCAGTATTTATATTGCATAACTTTGATACACATCAGATAGCGTGTCACGGCTCTGACATTATTCTCAGTGTAGGCAGTTTCCACTTCTTAGGATAACAATTCAGTCAAACATAACATTAAATAAGATTTTAAGACAGCAGATGGCATCACTTAGTTATTTTTAACTGTTGCACACTGACCATTTACTGTGCACATAACCCATCTCTGAAGATTAGTTAATGGAGCTCTATGGACAGCACAGAAAAGTGACATTTCAAATAAAAAAAAAATATTACCATTTTACCGATCTGGTTGTTTTGATCTTTACTGGGCTTCATGCAAGCATCTTAAAAGAGTCCAGAATTTCCCACAGCTGCAGTTGCTCTTCTTTGGGTTCACCAGGTACTTCTGTGCCCCTAGCTGAAGGCATTCTTATCTGCAAGAGCAGTGGCTGGCTTTCAGCAACCTGTCAGCTCTGACTACAGCTTAGTGGGAATTCATGCACTTTTCCTCGTTTTTTCCCACTAGGATTGCTGTTAGAGCTACACTGCACCATCAGGCACAAAATCACAAAGTATTTCAAAACACTATTAGAGAAGTTGTCCATTCAACAAATCAGAGTTAACAAAAGTGGTGAATGCCACAAAGGCTCCTCATGCCCATACAGCATGACACGGGAAATAATAGCCAGGATGAAGAGAGACCTGGCTCTGAGCTTTGTGAGGAACTGCAAAACTAGATCTGCTACTCCATCTTCCTTTTATAATTTCTTTTGCAATGTTCCTTGTATAATATCTAGAATTATGTGAATTCAGATGATACATGTATTTGAAAAGGTAAACTTTAAAACCAAAGGTGTCTGTGCACAAGCACAAACTGCCTGGGGAAATGGGAATTCAGAGAAGGCAATGTACCAAATCATTTTTCTGATCCCTTTTCAGAACAATAAAAACATAATGTTCTACTCAGGGTATTTAAGAAAGTGCCTGTCACAGTAGTTAGGTGTTACAGTCAGAGTTTGTGATCAAAGAGGTGTATTTTTCCATGTAGCACTCAGAATGGATGCAAAGGAATGCACTGTGGAGATCTTGAGCTTGCAATGCCACTAGGGAACAGTCAAGTGGACGACCTTCAGCAGGCTGCATGGTCAGACTTGTAAAATCAAAGTGATGGATAAGTGCACATGCCCAATGGTATTCATGCTTAGTATTTAGTGTGCATTTTACAGCAGCCAGGAGCTCAACCTGAGCATCTTCTGTAGGCATTAATAGATTTTCAATGAAGAATGAATTATGAAAATCAACAAGGTAAAGCAATTTGTGAAAAAGCTATAGATTTCTTCAGAAAAGAAAAAAATACTACAGAGAATACTGAAAACAAACATTAGAACTAATGAAGAGGTTATAAAATCTTTTCATTTTATACCTTCATAAAGATCTGTTTTCTCCCGCAGTGTTCAGATCAGCATTGCACTACCAAAGCACTCATCCTTTCTACTCTTAGCCTAGGGCAGAAATAAGCCTTTTTAGTCACTCAGAGCATGACATTATACTTCCAGAAAGCAAACAGAGCTCCAAGAGCTGCGAGGAACAGAGGTGAGAAGAAGGCAAAATGTCAATCTCTGATACAATAAATAACTCAAATCTTTTTATAAAGTCACTTTCTAAAGTGTTGGCAGACTGCATTAGACAATTTTTTTTCCCCCAAGGGTTAATTTTTTTTTTCCAACCTGCTAGTAATACAAATTGAATGTAATTTTCCCTCTGTAATAGAATGAATTAGACATGTATATCTAACAATAATGTGAACCCAAACTAGCAGCACAATTACTAATGTCACGATAATTGGTATTAATACTCACTGTAGCCAAATGCTTCCTGCTGAGTCATGTTTGAAATACCAGATCAAAAGGCAGCAGACAGAAGATAGACTATATTCCTAGAGGTCACCAAATAGTTGGTAATGTTATTTGTAGTGAAGGTCACTACCATAACAAGAATTACACAATGCAGTTGCCTACAGTTGCAGTGGTCAGCCTCAAATGATCTTGCTCTGTCCAGTCCTACAGCTGCAGCTTAACAAAACACGATATAGACACAGTAGCTAAAAACCACAAGACACTAGCTCAAGAGGTCTGTACTCAATGTCATAAGTGACATTGGGTAGACTTCAAATTCTAGGTGAAGCATATCCATTTAAATATAAATATATTTTAGCATTATTTATAGGTCTAAAATTACACATAGAGATCTACCAGGGCTTTCTAAAACAGAAGCAAGTCAGTTGCCTAAGCCTTGTTGCATTCAGCAGCTGTTAACTCAGCAGTTTGTTTAAATACTACAAAATGCCACAGAAGACTTCCCCTACATGTATGTGTGCTTAGGCATTTCCAAGCATCTGGCCAATAGGTACATGTGAAGTGAAGCCCTTTAAACTTCCCCATTATGTAAGTCATTCTGCCCTATTTGATGAATTTTGTGGTGACTATCATAATCAAACTGTGTATTGTATTCTTTATGCAGAGGCACACATACATAAACAGATAAAAAACAGTTTCTAGAATCACAGGGAAAATTCTGTAGACATGCCTACATTATTTCACAGTCAGCTACAGTGAGCTTTTGAGCTAACCTATGTAAACGAAGCACTATATTCTCCCCAGTTTACTCCTGGCAGGCATAAACAGGTCTCCAGAGCTCCACCAATTCCTATGATGTACCCCTTCCTGCACCTTCAGAATTACTTCCTTCCCAAATCCTTCTTCTAGACTAGCCTTCCCAGCTAAATTCTGAATTTAAATAAGCAGTTAAGAATAGCTGGTTTCTCAAGTGCATAATGATCTACTTACCCTTTTATCCCAATCTCAGCTGTCCTAGGTGGTTTGCAGACACCTGTACAGCAAATGCCAAGGGACTGGCTATCTCCTCCCTTCCTTTAACACAGTTTAACTCTGAAAATATGAAAAATTACCTCTTTTCTGTCTTCAACAGCACTTTTAAAGTGGTGGTGGGAGGAGTAGAAAGTCTCCCTATCTTGCAGTGTAAGAAAAAGCTAAAATTCCCATCAGAAGTGACTCACCAACATTAATCATATATACACCAGATTGAAAGGCACTCAGAACATGAAGCTTGAATCCCATCCTCAGTTAAGCAAATGAGAAGCAAATTGCTCAGTACTATCACATTATTTCAACTGCTGTATCGGTACAATTTTGCACAATGAAGCTGATTAATATAAATTTATTGTTTCTAGCACTGAATTCCTACAGAGAACTGCTGCTGAATCTTTTGGAAGAACAGACATCTGAGTAGTATGCAACTTCCTTTATCTTGAAATGAAAAAGTATCAATGTAAAATATTTTCATATGTAAGACATTCACATCACTTACCACCTGTTTTATGCATTACAATGAATATCATTATTGCTTAACCAAGCAGATGCACATCAGAGTCTTCAGTAACCAAATTACACTGCAGCTTGAGATATTGCATCTTCTGTTTACTTCTCTCGGAGAGTATTGTGAGATTTTATTCAATAATATGAAATCCAAGTACAAAAATCCACAGAGTACTGTTTAGACTCAAGATTACAGACAAATGTTGGGAGTTAGGGAGGATGAAAAAAAAGAGAAAAACAGTAGGAAAAAGTCCTACTGTCTCCAAAATGAAGCCTGAGAATGAGAGGATTTATTTTCTTATTTAAAAAAAGACAACAAAGTCACATTTGGAAATACACACATGCCACAGAGCCTACAAAGCAGGGAATTTTCCCATTCATAATATGTACTCAATACCGCTCTATGTTCTTCGTAAACTGGACTCAGGCTTTTTGCCTTTCTGGTGTTTTTAATTCTGCCTAATACTATTATCCAGCCCTCACAGCACTATACCCAGAATTGTATGTGAAGAATATTCTATTAACCATAAAAAACAACAGTAGAATTATAAAAAGTGAACTACACTCCTTCTGTTTTTCAGGGAAGTAGTCTAATGCCCAGGAACCAGATTACAATCTGACACCATCTTGTAAATTCAGGATAAATCAAGTGCTGCTTTAACAATACTTTGGCATAAAAGAAATCAAGACTTCACTGCAATAAAGTGCTTGAGCTACTGCCAAGTTAGTAATTTCTATTGGCATTTAATTATAGTGCATTTCCTGAAGCTAAGGCACAACTTTACCATGAGCAGGGCTACTCTGAGCAAGAGACTTGTTCTGTTCAAATGAACATTCATCTGACAAATAGGTTTAATATGTAGCAATGTGTGACATAGAAAACCAGGTAAAGCTGTAAATTTAGCTCCTCACTGAATGTTAGAGAATATTCAACCCAGAAATTATAATTATCAATGTAAATAATAGCAATACTTAAGTACATCCTACTTATGTTTGCAAATGTAAGCACGAAACAGTCAGATTTCCTTCTGGGTAGAGGTATTTAAAAGAGTCCTGGTCAAAAATTGGGTTCTGATATACCTTCCACACTTATACACCTCTAGAGAAAATGTCTGCATAACATTCTAATTTTTGGTGACTAGGCTTTTTCACAGTATTTTTAACAGTCTTTTTTTGACATATTCAAAAAGAAGCACTCTACAGAAAGGCCTAGAGACATCCTGAGCTGCAAATATCCCCGAAGAATATATTCACCAGAATATGCCCTCCAGGTAATGTTTTTATGTAATAAATAACAAGAAAGTCTTTTAATAAAGTGATTTAAAATTGCTACTGATGGTCCCAATGCCATCAGTATTGTAGTCTGGGGTACAAGAGTGCAAAACCTCGAAAAGTCATATTAATAATGTAGAAAAGTTCAGCCTAAGGACTAACACGTTGGTTGCTACACAAGATCCTACACAGACAAAAATCAAAAGAAGGTAAGCCTTTGTTTCTTGATAGATATTGAGAGCATAAAGAATGACTGCTTGATTTTACTTTGAAAATGAACATCTCTACTCTCACAAAAAAGAGCAGTGTTAAAAATCAAGTGGGAATAATACCTCACATCGTTTGAGACTTGTGACTAGTAAGAACAAAATCTACCATGATTAAGTTTACAATGTTCAAAATTACATATACAGCATACTGAATCCAAAGCGGCAGAGGGGACCAATCCATATGCCTGTGAAGTATCCAGCTCTCAATAATCACTCCAATTTACATGTGAGATGATCAAAATGAAAGGTTTGTGTTAGATGCTTAACAGAGACTGTACATAGGCATTTAAAGTCAGCCCAGGAAAATTGCCCAGGCTTCTACAGCCCTTCTGGCATGGTCAATGAAATGTCAGTTTACAATCAATCCTCATACCTCAGCCCTGCCACACTGCCCTAAGGTTCACACAGCAGTGATTGAACAGGTAGGAAGTTCAGGACGTGGTCTTCCAGAGTTACATATAAAAGGCAATGTGTTTACAGGAACAAGTGATGACCACAGCTTTAATTCCGAGACATGGAACTAGGTTCTTCTGTAAAAGAAAAGCTTCATGGCCAGAATACTAAGCAGATATGGGAATATATTTCTGGGGAAAAACAAACAAAACAAAACTAAGAAAAGAGTGAAGGAAAAAAAAAACCTCAAACCAAAGCCAAAAAACAGCCGCCACCACCACCACCACAATTAAAAAAAAAAAAAACCAAACCAAAAAAAAACCAAAGCAAACCCAAAAACCAAAGCAAAGACATAATCAACTAGTGCAAACATAAGACAAACAAAGGAATTCCTGATTTTAGGCTATTCTCTAACCTAGTGGTTAGAGTTTGAACTGGAGTTTGAACCTCCTGCCAGGCCACACTGGAGGACAGTGAACCCATGTCTTCTGGGTCCTGTGCAGCCCTGTCTGGCATCACAGCAGGTCTATGATACAGCACCTGCTTCTTCTTTCCATTGCATAGTGAGCTCAGGCACGCACTCAAGGATGTAGTTTCCCCTCCAAAAAAAGCCAAGCATTTCAAAGGTCTGTTACAACTTTGCAGTTTGACACTTCCCTCCCTATTTTAATTTAGTCCCAAGGACATTGTTTAAGGTCAGCTTCGTAGAAGCAGGAATAGAAGTCCAGCACCAGTCTGAGATGTGGACCACACCCTGATGTTCACTGCCCAAGTATGAGTGCATCATTCAAGATCCAGGGCTTAATCCTTTCTCTTCTCCAGATGCTTCGCAGCAACTGTTGTCACTCAGGCTGGAACACAGTGTGAAGAGTGCTACATTTCAAGTACATTTCTGGACTCTTATGACTCTTGACTCCTCTTTCTTGTCTGTTTAGAAACATACGGGGGTAACATACACCATAAATAAAACAAATGTCTTTCAAGAAGGCCTCAGGAAGATGTTCAGAAAGTCTCTTGCAGTTTATGATTCAATCTGTCTCCTCTTGAGTTTGATCTGATGTGTTGGCCTGTTACAATCTGTGTGGTGCTTCAGATATTTTCAGTAAGTCTTAGTAAGACAAATTCCCCCCCCCTCCCCCAAATTTAGACTAAATTGGAGTTTTCACCCATTTTATCTGAAATTTTTTACTGATCAGAGTAGTAGTCCTAAATTGACAATGCACTGATATGGGCAAAATAGAAAGGGGCTACTCTGAATAAGGATAGTCAGAAATCGCAAGGTTATGTAAATAGAGAACTCACATGAAATCTGAGTCTCAGAGTCAAGGGAGAGATTTTATCTTTTACACTTATAATTAATTTCTAGCCTCGTTAAGCACACAAAAATATATGCTTGCCTTTCTTTCTGCCTAAGCGTACAAGAGTCTCAGAAAATTATACTGGTAAACAGGAACAATGACAAGTCTTGATTCTGGTATAAAGAGAAAGGAACAAAAGCAGGGTCATGAAAAATTGTAGAAGCAAGCATTGAATACCTGAAGGGAATAATTCATGGGAAGTTAATGAGTACCCAATATGAGACTGAGCAGGAAAGCAACAGAGTCAGAGACCTTTGGAGGAAAAGCAGCAAATGTAAACAAGGAGAACACAGAATGAAATAGGGTGTTGACAACAGGCAAATAAAAATTCAGATTATTAGAAAATTAGGAGAACTGAAATGAGCAATCAGATGCAGGAAGGCAGGAAAGAAAAAAAAAAAGGCCAAAAGAGTAATGAATAATTTCAAAAAATAATGCACTATTGAAAAAGAACAATAACATGATATACAAATCTTGGCAGCTTGTCAAATTTTAATTATCTTTTCAATTACTAATTAGGTCTTCTCATTGATTCAATGAGGAGACAAACTTTCAAGAGTTTTAATGTTATCTTTTTTGTCAACCTCTATGATCTGCCCATCACAGTGAAGAACCAGAATCCCATCAAAGAGCAGAATAGGACATTTGCTACAAGACAATCTCTGTCCCTTAATACTACAGAAAACCCAAGTAAACATCTATCCTAAATGAAGAACAAGGCAGATATTTCAATTACATCAGTGGAATACGATTTTACATGTGGTTTTGACAAATAAGCCTTTCTGAGAAAGCAACCTGTCTTAAATGGAAATTAATTTTTTTTCTTTGTAGTTTTGATTGGAATAATTACTTAAGCATATGAGCATCAAAGAGAAGACAGCTGATGACCATTAGCAGGCACACATGATGCACAGGAGTGGTACCTGCACATGATCATACCAAGTGCATCTGCATTTCTTTTTAACTGCTACCAGACTGATTTCCTTTTAATCAAATAAGAGAGAGAAAGACACTGCCTGGCCCAAAGCCAGCATTACCACTTCCAGGCCACCTTCTCTCCCTCCTCTGTAGGCATCAACACTGGAACATAGGGAGGGCATGAGGAAAGCCAGGAATTTCCCCTGCAGCCTTGAAAGGAATAGCAGTGCCTAGAGCAGGACAAAACTCCTACAGTTACTGCTGGAAACTAATGCCGGGCCCAAAGTGCAAAGAAAGGTACCTGGAACTTTGTTCTTGCTCCTTTAGGGATAGTACACAGAACATGTTGTTATTTACAAGCTACAGAGAAAAATCCAGTTGCACTCCTTTCCTTTATGATGGCTTTCAACTATGTATGTTAAATCTTAAAAATTATATAAATTAAGGTGCATTACCCAGGGGAACATTAATTCATTTTTGTATTACTGCTTTTCCTAAAATACTTCAATAGGTATTCATTTCAGATTGAGCCTTAAATCTTTTTGCCCAAATTCAGTGGGAATACTCGTGCAATACATGTCTTAGTGAAATTAACGTGCATTAAAAACTGCCCCACTGTCAGTCATGAATCTTGCATGAGACTCAATATATATATAGTGCTTTCTCTGGAGCAACCTGGGAAGGCATCTTTTATCTCTTCTTTGATTTTACTGTATCTGACATAAATAAAAATGCTTTTTCAGAACAGCTGTTGTTATAGATTAGGTATAATTAATATGATGTTGAAAATGGAAAAAAAACTGAATTAAACTGATTCTGTACATCTAGGGAACTCTGATAAAGTAAAAACTCCTGTTCACAGTTTTGTGAGAACAGAAAGTTTTCTGCATATTGGAGATGCACACAAAGTGCACTAGAGCAAACAGAAAGATTAATTGCTGTACTCTAAAATAAGCTAAGTCCAAAAAAGACATGCACTGACTTCTGTCCTCATGGTCACTAAAAGGCAAGAACAAATTTTACAGATTTTACAGAACAACACTGGGTTTGAATCGGGTCAGAGTATCTGAAATTTTGCTGGAAATGAGAGAAAAGTTCAAAGGCAAGCAAACTTCCATTTTTGCAGCAGAGAAGGCAGCAGTGAGAAAATTAATCTTGTGCATTAATCTTAGCATTCCTCACAAGTGACTCAGGGCTGCAGAAGAAAACATTCCCACTATCTGGTTAGAAAACGTCATGTTTCCCACGTGGAAGAGAGAAGAGGAGCTCAAGCAGTGCTGTTTTTACTACTTTCACCCTGATTAATTTGCTTGCAGACCCTTCTGCTGCTCAGAGTCCCAAACTGTTAAGGAAAATAGTTCCCATTTACCAACAAAAATTAAATTAGTCCTCATGTGTATAATAAGCTTGAGTCAGAGCATTTCTAAACAATTATTTAACTATTTATAATTTATTATAATAGTCCTTGGTAAAAACATCTTAGAATGACAATCAACAGCAAAATAGAAGATAGGCTAATAAACTCCATGGCAATATCTGTTTACACACTTAAGAGCTATAAAAACATTAAGTGGTGACATGCATAAAAAAGAGCCCATTGAGCAATGAAGAGTAAAAAACACCCTTGGAGAGCTGGAGAAGTCAGAGAGGTCAGAAAGCTACCTCCAGCACCTGAACCTCCATCACTTCTTGTGTCTGAGCCACATGTCTCGGTTAGAAGTGAAATCCCAATTCTGTCAGAAGCACTGATGACCACACACAGTTCTTATGCACCTCCACAAAAGCCAGTGCAGTTACCAACTGGGAAAAAACTACAGTTTTGCAAAGTGGTTTGCAAAAAGGACAGTCAGTCTTGATATTTTGCTCTTAAACCCTCGAAGCGTGCAACAGAAACCAGAGCACCCCATTGGGAAGGGCAGTTACAACCGACCACTTCCAGAACCGCCTGCGCGCGGAGCGAGCAGCTCCTCAGACCGACCCCAAAGGAGCAGCAGATGCCTATGTCCCGACTTACATCACTTCAGAGTGCTGAATGGCTACACTCCACACCTAGAAGAGGCCTGTATCATGCCAACTCTAGGCCTGCTCACCCTCCTCAGGCCACGAGTGCCAGCATGGAAATTGCGACACACAGAAGAGTGAGCAGGAGGCCAATTGCACCAGAGGTGGGTGTCCAGGGTGCTTGCCCCAGGATCCTCCACCTCACCCAGGGTGAGGTGTTCCTCAGCATCACCACCTCTCACCCACATCCTGCAGGACTCAAGAGAGACTCCGGGTGGATTTGAAGATTGGATTGGCAGGACAAGCAGCTGAGCACTGAAACCTAATTTACTGTCTTGATAAAACATATGGGACAGCAAGACAGAAGACTCAAAAATACCTCCAGTTGAAACAGGTAAAAACCACCAAATCTTAACCACTTGCAAAACAAGAAGGAATCAATGTGAAACAATTAAACTATACAGAATATTCAGATTGCTATTTACGAATCTTAAAAGTATTTCCCATACATTTACTCAACTGAGCTTCTGATTTGTTTTGTATTTGTGTGACATGAAGGTTCAATTCAGAATGATTTTTCTCTTTTTATTTACACATGGGAACCTTTTATGATTCCAAAGCAATTTTTTACTGTGTCTCTGATTGAAAATTATCAGTTTGGACTGAATAGTTTTTCTGAACCAGCTTAGGTCTTTCAGTTATTGCTTTTTCACAATACAATATACTGAAAAAGGATTGAAACTGCTGAAAATAATTGTATTGGCAAGCAAGAAAGGCAAATTACTAAGGGCAAATATTTCAAGTTTTTAAAGCCAAGTCCTCCTATTACAAATTCTATGTCCAACTCTCTTCCACTTTTCTTTATTAAATATTTTATTATATTCTAACAGGCAGAAATGTTGTACAAGGACATAAAATATGCTTTAAATGTTTTCCCTCTCTCTCTGTATCTTGCATGTTAGGTCAGTTGTCCCACTTCACAGCTTAGCTGAAAATCTGTAATAAAAAAATTGAGGAAAAATACATTTGAAGAATGCCACAGTAAAACATGGAAATTTTTGCTGTTTCAGTGAAACTCAAGGAGTTTTTCCACTTGTCACTCTATGGTAAGGGATGTAAGAAAAAAAGGATTTAATTCAAGTTATTAACAGATTTTTCCATTTCTCTCCTGTATCTCACTGTGGTTTACAACATCCTTAGTCATGTTTGAGTTTTTTGTTGTTAGAGGAGTGGTTTTTTTGGTTGCTTTTGAGTTTGGCACAGACAAAAATGAAGTGCCTCCAAGTCATGACCTATTAGAAGCTTTTATATGAAAAAATAAAATAAAAGCTTATTACTAGCTAAGTGTTCACTTTAATCTGTCAACAACTTACAAAAAAAAAGATGAGAGTGCAACAGCATAAAGAATTATAATATATCAACTACATTTGACTGCTGAGTTTCCAAGGTGATTTTAAAAATTAATACTTTAAGAAAATACATATATTAGAGACTTTCTAGTACATACATGAAAATGAGACTATAGCAGTTATTACAAGACAGAATACAACACAGGAAGGTGGTACTTATGTTCTTATAACAAAGTTATGGACTTCAACAACTTCCTTCCCCTCCTGTCACCTGACACTTAACAATTCACCAAAAGGAACACCAAGTAGGCATCCTCCACGCTTACTCATTTTTTCATCCATCCATAGCCCACTAATTATCGTAATCTGCATACATGCTAATATTCATATTGACTAACTTGTTATAAGCACCTTTCATACATACACCGTACACTGATGTAAACTTCGGGAAGGATTATAAAAAAAACTTCATAAAGAAATGTACTGACTAATTTAATCAACGTCTGACAGCTTCACTAAAAGATTTCACTGGAAAAATACAATCCAACAATAGAAATCCTAAACCTAGTTAACATTAGCACAGTAGGGTAGAAACAGCAGATATTTGTTTTGTATGGAGTGACTGCTGTTCTAATGCTTTAGAGCATCTCAACCATATAAGAAAGGCCATCTCTCAAAGTCACTCACATTCATCACCTACAAAAACAGTAATAAAGAAAGCTGTTGATCTCTAATAACTGAAACAAGTAGAATGCCAGACATTCTCAAAATCAACAGAAAAACAGGGGAACTCAAATTACCAAAAAGAGAAGTAACATGCCACAAAAGTCAGTAAAAGAGAAGGAAGAACACACAGTTATACTGACATGTTATATTGGCCTCAGAATGCAAGATTCTACCTCAAAAAAGTCAAAAAGTTTAAGTTAGGACAACTATAATTTAAGATCTGTCATAATGCCATTATTCTCTGTAAAAAAAACCCCTAAATTCTGGGATTTCTTTGATCCCTATTTTAAACAACAAGCTAGAACGCAGAGAATTGTAAATGTCAAAAAAGCAATCCCTATATAGCTTCAGATCTTAAAATACAAATTTTTAAAAGAGCTCTTCAGGTATATTTCATGCTGTCAGTTTGGTTAGTAAGATACTGAAAGCTTAAGAGTAGAAATACTCTGCTGAAGGCAGTGGGACTACACAAACTGAATTCAGTCACACAGGATTTTACCTTAATCTTTAATGCTGATTCTCCAAAACTGCCCGTGTAACTACCTTCATGGTAGACAAAGAAGAAAAACATAACACATATCCTTTATGACTGTACTTAACCATTACTCACTTCTTTCATTCACTTAAGATTTACTTCTTGATCTACAAAATCTTCTGGTCGCCTGTCAAAACATGACCTATTTTCTCAACTGCTTATTATTATTAAAGATCTTCCTCAGGAGTCATTTGACCTGCCCCTCATTGATCTTGTCCCTTTCCCTACAATACTTGTCTTCTAATCCACCTAATCTGCCTGGATGAACTCTACATTGTCCCTTCCCCATTTCCTCCCCTTAGACTTCCTGACTCTCTTCAGTCTATCTTCTTCCTCACTTTTTTTTATGTCCATACTGTATCCTAGCAATGCATTAACAAAAAAGGACAATGACTGTGAATACAGGTGCATTAATCTCTCAACCAACCCCATTACTACATTGCTTTGCCTGCTTCTACTCTTACTCAAACAGCATTCATTAGTAGTTGTCTGATTCCTTCTTAGCTTGAAACATAGGCAGATCAGGCAGCTGCTGCAGCATTGCCACTGGGTTAACTCCGTGATAAGACTACAGCTGAGAAGACTCTGCTCACACAGCAACTCCACAACGAATATGAACTACATTTCCCTTTAGTGGCAAAAGAACAAGCCATTTTTTGTGTATCATGGAGTAATGTGTATCATTTGTAATGCTCAGAAACTTAACAGGCGATATGCAGCAAACTAACATTTACCTTGATGTAACTTGCTTACATTTCCAAAATGTAAACTCTTTGGGAAAGCTGTTTTAAGTCTTGCTGTCCCATTAGGTATCTTCAGAGTATATATATTCTCCCACTATTAGCTGCTCTACATAGTCAGAGAAATGTAAAGGAACATTATTGCAAGTGACAATCAAGCCTTTTAAGCTATATGTAATAGAAAATGTGGCAGAACATATCCACATGATAAAAAAATCCTCCATCTGAGTAAGAGTCCGTGAAACCTCTCTAAAAGCCCTGTTTCTGATATTTATTTTAACCTTGCAGAATTTTGGTGGGGTTTTTTATATGAAGGAGACTAAAAATTAAATATTCTTCTCTTATAAATAATGCAATAGAACCACATTGTACATACACTGTAAAGCAACTAAGGATGTTTAATCACTTTTTTCCTAGGATTCTCCCTTAATTTGACATTTCAAAAGTTGTACAGCACATCAGCAAAAATAATGCACTGATGTGAATATTCTGACAGAAACACAGACATCTGCCACTGCCACATGGAAAGTAATTTTTAAACAAATAAAAAGCTACAAGGCCAAAAAGAACATTTAACCACAAAACTATAATTTATTTTCTAATACATCTTCATATGTGGTAACTAGTCCCTGTCTCTTACTGTTGAGAAGGTATTAGACAACTTGGCAACTAGATGACAATAAAACAAAATTTAAAAAGGTCTGCAGATGTTCAACCCTGTATAGGTCTGAGCATGTGAAAGGTGAGAGGTTCCCCAGATGCTTAATGCTTAACAAGAACTTTCCATATCTCCTGAGACCAAGCC
Source organism: Lepidothrix coronata (assembly GCF_001604755.1). NCBI lineage: Eukaryota > Metazoa > Chordata > Aves > Passeriformes > Pipridae > Lepidothrix > Lepidothrix coronata. The sequence continues at coordinate 2,597,390 of NW_016690215.1, forward strand.
TTAAAGAGCTTTTTATTTTTTGGTGCCTGCCCGTTTAATATAAACTTATCTCCTTGATTATGTGTATTCTGAGAAATGAGAGCAGTGTACTGTTTTTGAATAAATCTTTACCTTTTCAAGCCACACAGCTCTTGATACCTTTTTAGCCATATACTCCTACAGCTCACTTTGCATGAATTAATGTGACTTTCCCGTAAAAGCTGGCTTTAACATCATAAATAACTGACAAGTGTTAAATAAACTCCTCAGAAAGGAAAGCTCAGGATGAGATGGAGACTCCCTGCAGGCACCCCACCTGGCAGCAAGAAAGCAGAGGCCACTGCAGCTGCTAGTCCACACCACCCCAAAGCTTACTGGGACATTCCAAGGCAGCAGCTCTTGTAAATATTTTGAATGTTGCATTCACGAGGAACATAACTGGGCAAACTGAGTGCACCAGCAGTATGGAAGTTACTCTGAGAAGATGCAGGTTTTATTAGAGACAATGCTTTCAGCTTCCCTGCTCATGAAAAACCTGGGGCTAGCATATAGCCAAATTTTCACTGTTTTTCTCTCATTTTTTCAGGTGACAGAGCAACACATGTGTAGTACATCCTAAAAATAAGGTAGAAGACAAGCAGTTTACAAGCACATCTGACAGCACTAGCCTAATAAGCCTGTGGTCATCCCTAAGCTTCCCTCAAACTGTACCAAAGTAGGTCATCCACTTTTCCTCTTGAGCAAGTGCAGCAGCTTCAGACCAACTATATTTTTCTGCCCTTCTCACTCTTCTCAGGTTGTGCTTTACATTTGCTCTTACATACCACTGTCTGCCATTTTCCTTAGCCTGCTATCTATCCTTGGTGCCTTTACACCATACATCAGTACATCAGCCCTTTCACTTGCACTCGTGTGGTGCCATCTCACTGTATCCGTGTGGAAACCTACTGTGCCCTGGCTCCCTAAACTCTTACATGTATGCAACACTGCTGAGGGCAGAAGGAGATCAGGGGGCCTGAGGGGAACCATCAAGGACTGCTCTAAAAGACGATTAAGCAACACACATTTCCAGCATAGCGGCTCTGTGCGTGCATTCACCAGGTCCAGGGAAATAACACATCTGAGGAAGATGGAGTCTCCTCTGGCCGGGGAGGCCGTCTGGAGGACGAATTACAGGGCAAGGACAGGACTCTCCCTCAGCACTGGGCCTCTGCCAAGGCAATGAGATGAAAGGACTTGACCTCTGAAACTTGCCCAAGGATTAAATGAGCTTCTTCACATTGCGTACGAATGCAACTGTTTTGATTGTGGTTTGCCATCCTACTAGACTGTAATAAGAGTTTTTCTCTCAGCATAAACCAATTACATCAACAGTCCAAGGCGTTGTGGGACAGCATGTACACGCACACTTCCTCCATGAGCATCTCCCCTGTGTGACACACAACCACCACACCAACCACTCTTTTTAACAGGGAGGATCAACCCTCCTGGCCCACAGGCAGGGCAGGCCATCACAAGGCAGATCCTTGCTGGATACCATCATGGTGCTCAGTCAGGTCAATATAAAAAGAGACATTCTTATTACATGTAAAAATTTAGTACGAGAAAAATCCTTCAAATATGTCTTTAAAATAACCTCATTCTCTTCCCTAACGTGGCTGTCATCAGTGGAGTCTTCTCATTGTCTAATGTGAAGATGACAAAGGGCTCCAATACTTTTACAAAAGAAAATAAAGGTGCACGAGGAGAGTTATTTTGTAGCTTCTAATAATATTTTAAGTAATGGAGAATTAAAAGCAGATATGAAAATACCAATTGATAAAAATGCAGTACTTTCTGAAGAACAAGTACTGATTACCTTAAATGACAACAGATGGGTCTGATATCTTCACCCAAGGTAACAAGGTACAAGAAGAGAGCATTTCACCTTTTCAGCACCTACCTCAAACACTACAGTCAGTTACACTAACAAAAATTTATATTGCCATCAGACACTCAACAACGGGCTTCTGTTGTGCTAGGTTCCCACCTCAGAAATGTCTCAGGAGTGAGTTACCCTTCTCACTCGTACCACGGCAGGTGACATGCAAGAACAGCGGCACACACTTGTCCATTTACCACACATAAAGTACATGCTACCTCCTGCCCCTCAAAGGCCCCACGCCTTACTTCTCAGTAGTACCAGCCAAGGCAATTCCTAAAGCAGAATCTGATAAAATCTGAAAGAAGTAGCTTCTACCATCTGGATGATTTAACTGATGTATGCTAGAACGGCCTGTCTGTCACTGAACCTGGGCCTGTTATAATCACATACACTGCCAGGGATAAGAGGATTTTGTGTACATGACAATCAGCTTGGTAACCTTGACTGAGACAGTGAGGGAACCGTAGGGAGCAAAAAAAGGTATAAAGTCTTCTGTAAAGATAAAGTGGAAGAGTTAATATGTCATCTCTAATATTCATTTCATTATACTGATGAAGAGTTTCTCTGATGGACTGGGGAACACAGTCACAGACTCCAGAGAGCAGCTCCCCAAAAGGGACAGACCTAGTAGCTTTCCATTTTAAATTCCAAGAGGACACTGGCACTGTAACAAATTAACCTCTGTGAGCTTCCAAATACCCAGTGGGATGTTTGTGTTTAGCAATACAACAAAACATTAGTGCCTCCCAAACACTAACAATGTGACACTTCTTGCTACTGACAGTCAAACAAACTCACTCTTTCCCAGCTAAAAAGTATTATTAAATCCTAGCTCCTAAGAATTAAAGGACAGATAGGTACACAGGTACTTAACTCAGTCAAGATCTTTTAGGGATTCTTCTACTGAGGAGTATTAGCAGTTCAGTCCAAAAACTTCATGCACATCACATAAGATGAATACTGCTCACAGTGAGTAGAAACAGCCACTGTTACAAAAGGAGACTCCCAAATCATTAATCATTTCCACAACAGCATACATAGTCCAGGCACGTTCCTTGTTCTTGCGCACCTCCAAGAGCATACATTCACAGTCCAAAGGAAAGCTACAAAGCAATGACAAATCACCTCACACTATAAACACAAATATTTGGCTAACTGACTGGTTCTGAGAAGCATCCAAAATAACAGAAAAGTCATTTTCTCTTTTCTGCTAAAAAGTTCAGCCCTCTTCTTCTTCTTCTTCTTCCCCCTTTCCTTTCACGGACTGAAGATGGTTGGTCCAGCTGGTTTTATCTCAGTGACTTCAGAACTGGTTCATTCTCTTGCAACAGTTGCACTCTTCTTCCTTACAGGTAAGGTATGGTTCACCACAACAGTCTGTGGCTGGAAGATACTACCAGTCTTCCATGGGACCTTACTACCAATGTAAATACTTTTTAACTCTCATTTCAAAGTCTATCAGGTTTTTCAGTCAAACTTATTTTTCCAGAAGTTATCAAATAAGCATTTCTCTGTTCTATTCCTTATTTAGTAGCTACCATGTAAGACCACTTGTTGAAGAACACCTAAAGGCAAGTTTAATTCTTCAGTGTTCTGGTGAACGTGTGGAGCAAACCAAGTAACTGCTTTGGAATTTTCATCCTCCAAGGCATCCTTGCAAGGCAACATGCATTTTTCAGGAGGACACTAACACTGAGCCTAAAAATGATAAAACCTTTTAAATGCTGTACATCTTTGGGATAAAAAAATATCTACTGTCAGCAAGTCAAAGGGAGGGGGAGTTTTACATAGGACTTTCATACCTTGGCTTCAAATACAGAGGTAATATTAGGTATTTTCATCACTGATACAAGGTCATACAATTTGAAAAAAAAAAAAAAAAGAAAAAATCTAATTGTTCTTTTGACATCTTCAGGCTGGGCTTCAAGGCTTCAGTACTTTTGAGTGTTTGCCTATTAAAGCAATTAATTCTTTCATGTATTGGCATTATATGGATATTAAGTTTTCCTTGCTTAGAGGAAGAAAAGTGTTAACTGGATAACCAGGATTATAATTTTGGCAGTCTTATGCATTCAGAAAGATAAAACTGCATCTTTACATCTGACAAAAAAAATACTTAATGCCTTTACAAAATTATTGCGGTGTAAGGTTGTGAAGAAAATGTTAGGGGTCTTTGACTTCCTTGCTTTTGTTTCAAAACATTATTCCTGTTTGATAAAGATTTTGCAAGATGCATTAAGCCCACATGCAGAACTTCTTGGTCCTGAACCATGCATAAAGCTTTCCAGCTTCTTTAATTTCATACACATGAAAACTCAAGGAGTGGTGACTTGTAATCCAGTATAACTAAAATAGGAACCCAAGACTAGTGACAGGTACCATGTCTGCTCCTGAATCTTACTGTTTTGTTGGTTTACATCCAAGTTTTTTCCTTAATGCGAGTGAAAGATCCACACTAAAAAGAGAGAAGGCTTGCATCTACAAACCACTCAGGGAAAGTGGGTATGTAATAATAACAGATCTACACCGGCTTTTGAGGATAAGAGGAATTCTCTCTGCGCCAAAACCTTTCAGATGCCAGCTCACATTTTGGTGTAAGGTAGAGACATGGAGCTACCAACAACAGAGAAAACTTAATGCAGAACCAAGCTCATGTATTTCTGTCCACACTGTGTGAACAAACTGAGCACATGGTATTGATTCCCCCCTGGGACCATGCTTCCCAGCAGACCACTGCAGTTATGTCAAGCAGCCATCATAAGGTTCACAAGCCAGCTACAGTTGTCAAATGCTGCAGAGTTAATGGGCATGCAGACTGCCTGTGGTACCTGCAGGACAGGGCAGGCATGCTGCACAGAGGTACACAAACCTAATGACAAGGTCACCTCTCAGGCCCACATCACATCCAGCCTGCCAGACCTCTAGGGAAATTTGGGCGTAACACCAGAACTGCCCAGCATACAAGCCAAATATAGCAGGGCCACCAAGCTGGAAAACAACTTTGCAGAAGAGTTCCTGGTTCTGAAATTGAGCCAGCAGTGCATCCTCACAGAGAAGAAGGCCATCAGCTTCCTAGGCTGCATAAGCTGCATTAGAAAAAATATCACCAGCAGGTTAAGGGAGAGAATCCTTCCCCTCTGCTCAGTATGGCTGAGGCATACTTGGAATGCAGGGTCAAGCTCTGGAGAGACAGTACAAGAGACAGGGACTTACTGCAGCAGGTTCTCAAGCAAAGGGCCACAAAGATGACTAAGGAATAGGAGCATCTCTCTTACAAGGGAAGGCTAAAAGAGCTGGAGAGCAGACGCCTTAGGGGAGTCTTATCCATGTGTAGAAATACGTGACTGGGGGGGAGAAGTAAAGACTCTTCTCTGTAGTGCCCAGTCACCAGACAAGAGACAGTGGACATAGACTGAAATTCCACTTTACCGTGAGGGTGGTCAAACACTGGCACTGGATGCCCGCACAGGCTGTGTAGTCTCTGTCCACAAAGATAGCCATAACACAACTGGACACAGCCCTGAGCAACAGCTGACCCTGCTCTGAGCAGGGGTTGGACTAGTCTATCTCCAGGGGTACCCTTCCAATCTTAACTATTCTCCATAGCTGTAAAAATGAAGAGAAAAAACCAGATAACTTCTAATCTTTCCGTGGTAAAAGTCATATTAGATAGCACTCGTAAAACTAGCAAGAATGCATATACAGAAATATGGCTTTTTTAACTGACAGTGTCATTCATTGAAGCTTATCAGTAGACCCAAGAGAGTTATTACTTTCATTCTCCAACCTTCACAGAAGAAATAAAAACTGCTTTAACCCCATAAAACTTCTTCCATCAGATAAACAGAAACTTATCTACAGTAGTTTACCAATCAGATGAGAAAATAAGTGGCAAAATAGTATTTAAAAAAACAAATTAGTACATAATGCTGTTTTCCCCAAACCTTCACCGCCAGTCTTGAATTTGAGGGCTTATTAACATTCTAATTAGTACATGTTGAAATAAAAAGTACCTATTGTGATAAATAATTACATCTCACAGAATATTTGTAGTTTTTTATGAAAACAAATTTCTTCATAATTCAAAATGATAGCACAGTCTTTTTCACTATGCAGCATATGAAAGCATGATGGCTGCACGCTTATACTTCATCTAAATGTGGCCAATGAAAACCAACGCCAAAATCAAGAGTTCTCCTTTAGAGGATAAATAAAAAAAATAGGTAAGAAAGGATGTAATAAAAAGATTTGTCTGAGTAACTCATTACCAAACTACCCAAGAAATTAACACGCTAATAAACCTTTCAGTTTAAAAATAAAAAAAAAAATGCATCACACTTAGAATTTACTTTACCTATTTCATGCCAATGAGGAGGCTGACTCAATTTAGATTCAAGTCTACGTGAAGTTGCTCAAAACTCTGTGTCTAGGGAAGAAATCCAAGGAAACAGTCTGGTCTTTTACTGCAAATCAAAGAAAGCAATTCTCAAAATAAAAATTGCTGGTTTATAGAGTTACAAAACCATAAAGATAAGCCAGACCATTTCTTCCTTTGAGGAGTTTTTGCTCATCTCCCTGCCTTGAAGTTCCTCCACAGAGGAGTGGTATCTTTCTCTTGAACTCATGGTCATTGATGGGCAGCTCAATTCAAAATGCACAAATCCTGGCATCTCTCTGATGCTGAGACTCAGTTGGGAACAGCACTGCCCTACTTAAGTCTCTTGCCTTGACTTGCCTTCTCGCCAGGAAGCTTTTTCACAAAAGCTCTGTCCCAACTTGATGCCTCCTGACCACATTTTCCCACAGAGAGGGATTAAAATGCAAAGAGCTAGCTAAAGGCATACTCCATGACAAATGGGAGATGTGACTTTCACTGATGTCAAAACAGCATCAGCCATGGAAGTTTACTCAATGTTAAGGAGAGAACAACATGAAAAGATAGCATGAGTCCTTATGCCTTCAACCACCCTAGTGTTCTTTACTGACAGACATAGAGAGGATGAACTTGTCACGTTGGCAAGCAGTTATCCACAACTAGATTTAGCTCCATCGTGTACTGCCTGTACAGTGTCATGGCATGTTAATATTTATTAGGAATAAAAATACTGAGGAGTCCTATAAAGTAGGAAAGGTTGTTCTGCCCTCCATGTCATGATGATTACAAATGAAGTCAGTGCCCAGTTAAAGAGCCACTATTCAAAGTTTGGTAATAAAGCTATTTCCAGAGGTAAAACAGACAGACTTGGGAATGCTTTAGCAGTGCTGGAGTGTCTGACATACCAGCAATATCAGGGGCAAGAGGGAAGAAACAGTGAGAGAAGAAACAACTCCCACTCATGTTAAAGGGATTAGGATGAGTCCTGCAGACAGCACTACTCTACAAGCCACACAGAAATCAAATATGTTTTAAAAGTTCCATGTATAATAGTAGCAATGCCAAAAAATTTATCAGGATAGATTTCACTGCATTAAATTTATTTCTAGCCAGATCACAGCTCACAGCCTGTTGCCCATGCTAAGAGCAGCCTTGTCTAAGCCAAGGCCATTCCAGAGGAGTTTCACAGATGAGAAGATGCATTAAGGGTTTGACTTAGAGGAATGATTTTAACATTTTGCTAATCTAAGTGGTACTGCATTAAACCCATGCTAATACCTAAATTAATATATGAATAGAAAAAAGAAAACAAGATTGCTCTATCAGCTTGCAAAACCAAGTACCTCATGCCTATCAGACCAACATGCATTTCATAATAAAGCCACACCCTGAAGAGGAACAGCTCTAAATCTAGTGATGCCTAGTTAAGCACAGTGCCTGGTGGGAGGAAAGTTAGGTATAGTGTGCAACCTAATCACAACAGTTCAAAATGGGAAAAGCCAGAAATGTAAGGCATGTAGAAAAGAATGAAGTCATCCTGAAGTAGCAATCACATTTTTCACTTTCTTCAAAGACTCACAGGATTTGCCTACTTATAAAATAACTGTAAGCTAAGGAAGCACATTGAAAAAATGACAGGCAAATAAGCACTCCACCACTGAGTTCCCATTAGCAAACCATATAAGCTGAAATCCAAAAAGCCTCCATTGCTGCAATCTTTAGCAATTCATGGAAGCCAATTACTGAGTGCTTGTAAAACACTCTTCACATGCTTCTTTGAGACCCTCTCTCAGCTAGGTTTGTACAACACTCCCCACCCATGTGAACCAATTTTAAGGTAAAGAAGCCATGAAATGCACCAAACCTCCAGATAATTTTTATGGGGCTTTGCATTTCTGCTGCTGTTTCTGGTTTCCATTTCATTCCATTACTTCTATTATTTAATTCACTTATTTAATGATTTACATAGCACCTATAGCCTTAGCTATCAGCCATCTTCCCATATAGCCTTAAAAGGACTTGTTTGAGTTTGCAGGAGGAGAGGGAGAGGAGGAAAGGGGGTTCCTTCTGACCCTGCTATGTCAAGGTTGTTAGAAGCCAGCAAATCCTGGCCTCCTGACCCATTTTTAAATAGCAAATTATGAAAAGAGACCTCACACTCTTTCTCACTAAATTCTGTTTTATGATTCTACTCGTAGTGAGAGATAAAAATCTGCATTTTGGTGACAAACAGAATGTGAAGCATTCTATAATTTTCCCTTTAAAAGGATGCAAGAATCGCTGGCTCCTTACAAACTCGTCATACTCAGCACACACACACAAAAATTTAAACAAGTCCTTTTAAGGCTGCATAGCTTCTGTCTTAAAAAAAAAAAAAAGAAAGAAAGAAAAAAAACCCCCACAACCCTCACATATTTGCTGGACTGGCTTGCTAGCGCTTCCCAGGGCTCTTCTCCATCCCTTTACGAGAATCAAATCATACCCTGTCCCCAGACACATGGGGACAAAACCGCCCTCATTCCCCAGCAGAAGGGAAGGGATGGCCGAGTGACATTTCTTCCACTTGGCAGAAATCTTGAAGTATAAAAAATATGAATATTTTAAAATTACACTACAAATGCTAAAAAAATTAAAGTGGGAAAAATAGAATTGGATTAAACCACTAAAACTACAAGCTGTTTTTCTGCCCCAGTGACACTAAAGCTTGATCTTCACTTTCCTAATGCACTTGACTACTGATCTTTGCTTGCTGAAGTTCTGCATTTCCTGCCTTCATGACATTAATGTACTTTAAAGCCCAGAAGACCAATTGGTGCATAGGATTTTATGTCTTATAAAGTGACCTTCCCCCATCATAAATACATTCCATAATAAAGTCTAGAAATGAAAATATATGCTAACTTTTTCAGTTTTTATGTCCTCCAGCATGTTTTGTCTCCATGGATACTAAAGGCTCTATTTTTCATTTATTCAGAGTGGAATATGAGCTTTTGAAAAGATATACACAACACTAATAGTCCTCACACACAAAACCCACCACAAATTCCCCAATGTCAATCTTTTTAATCTAAAATAGTTCTTCTGTGAAAACCAATACATCTTGTGGACCCCACAAATCCTGGGCAAAAGAGGTATTTCCCATTCCAGCCACACTTTTCATGAAAGAACATGAGAAGAGGAAGGTGAGCATCAACTGATTGAGAGGTTGGTCGAGAAATACTTGCTTCCATGGAAGAATTGCTAACCTGAGTTTATTTATGTCTATCTTATGATTCATAGCTGTGCTTTAATGGAAAGAATTGTTTATTTTCTGTTTATTCCCTTGATGAATCATTGACAATAATCACACCCTTCTCATCTTCCCTTTCACTTTGCAAAGCAAAGCTATTCTCCTCCAGTCCTCAAGATGATAGTACCTCTATTTTTCTTAAATGTTTTTATACAATTTCTCCAGATATTAATCTTTCTTGAACATGGGGCACTGGAAATGTACTCCTATTCTCGGTGAAACTGTATCAATGCTGTTTGCAACAAGATAAACACTTTCTCTATCAAAACCACCTGATACAAAGCTTAGTTAGAAAACTAAGTTAGAAAACTAAAAAAAAAAAAAAAAAAAAGAACCATCAAATTACTCTGGCACAATCTGGCTACAGTAAAATTATGCTTCATTTTCCTCTTATCTTCCATTCATCATTATTCCTTGTTTTTAGTAATGACTTTTTTGTTTTAAACTCTATCACACAATGAATGTCAGAATAATCAACCTATAGGTGCCCGAGTCACATTTTTGCTTTTTTTTAACAGCGAGAAATATGTTTCTTATTCTCCAGTCATATGTGAGCAGCTCTGGAAGGACTGAGCTATCAGAAATGCTTGAGATCAGATTTTATGTGTCACACCCCTACAAAATTTTGAGCTGGTGCCTAAGGCAGCCAACACAAACCTTGGAGAGAGAATAATATATTCTACAAGAACAATCAACATAGCTAGGGCGAAGAAAGTATACACAGGGCTTTTGACCTCTGGCCATTATTACAGTCATTTAGGGATGCTTATAATATGGTTCTCAGGATCCAGGAAGATCAGACACATTTTATTCTTAAAACAGAGATTCTATTTTTCAGGTCCTCACTTATACAAATTACCTTGGTTTTAATATAGCATCTCCAATATTATTACTCAATTATTGAGAGTGGAGGTAGAAAATATCTAGTTTTGAGATCATCTCTATAGTATTTTTAAGTTCTACTACACCCTCAATGCATCATGGCTTCATTTCAGTCCCCGTTTTTGTGTCTGAAGGGCATCTTTTATTTGCATCGGTTTCCTCTGCAAAGAACTCAGCTTGACTTCTGACAATTTATACAGAAGCCTTTAGCCTTCAAGCCACATCTTTCTTTGCAGGATCTCCTTGCAGTTAATGCTACATTTGCATTTCCAATAGAACGTTTTACTTTTGGTTTTGACAGCTTAGGGACTTTGATTTCTGACCAAAAAAAATGTCTCCCCTTTAAGTTAATTAATTAATCTATCTTCCCTTTAAGTTAATTAATTGTCTAAATTTTATTCCCTGCATTTTGTTCAACTTTCCATTTGAAATTAGTGAAATTGTCAGCACTTGTTCCAGGACTGTTTTCATAGCCAGCTCTTCCACAAGATTATTCCTACTTACCAAAGCCAAGCCTGAAATGGAGCGATCTTTTCATTCAATAACTATTAGAAGAAATATGTTGACTACTACATCCAGAAATATCCTTCCTATCATTATTAATAGCATCTTCTCCAAGGAATAAAAGTTTCCCATAGATATGGATCTCCCAGTAGTATTTCTTTCTCCAGCAACATTGACTTCTAGATGAAAGCTGAATTTGGCATCTACAGCAGACCCATCCCACTGCATCTCTCACCTTAAACCTACCCAGAAAAGATAAAACAGGAAAAGAATAAGTGCACAGGTCTCTGCTCCATGCCATCAACCAGGAGGCCTTCCAGGCTACCAGCAACTGTAATAATCTTCTCACCACCCCCAGGCTGTTCTGGCACTGTGTGAACAGGCTGGGAAGCACAGGTATCGTGTATTTCATACAAAACTCACTCAGAATCCATTTTTTAAGTACTCCTAATGACAGAAAAATTTAAAAATTCATAAACTTTGACAAGCTTTTTACAATTTCTAAGTTTGTGGATCCCTTCTGCCAAAAAATGTCAGAGAATTAGCCAATTTGACCTAACAGGATATTCTTATCTACATTAGACAGATGTTTACAGACAGACAAGTCTGAAGACAATTTAATCCTTATTTGGCATTTCAGAAGCACCTCTCACCTATGTAGTGTAACAAAGGCAGTTTTAAGTAACTTGAGTGCAGTTGTATTTATTAACACTTTGCATGAGTCACCACTCCCAAATGCCTTATGCTGTCCTTAAAATCATATTGGCATGTATTTCCTTTGAACATTTTGCTAAGTGCTACTAAAACTTTACAGCCCTGGGGAAAAAGATATAGGAGACAGGTGGCCCACTTACATTTTAAACAATGAAGTATACATAAATATTTTCCTCTTTACCCCATTCAGATTCACGACATGTAAAAAATCACCTTTACTTAATGTAATGTCATCCATAAAATGTTACAAGTATGAATTACATTTCCCCCAGAAAATGCAACATGAACAAAGGGCTACTGCTTAGCACAAAGATAATGATTTTAAATCTTAAGTGCAGACACTTAACAGAGGGGGGAAAAAAGCCAATATGAATTTTAAAATTAATTTTAAAAACAATTAGGTTTGCAATAGATTCTCTTTAAAGAGTATGTACTGTTCTGACTTTTTAATCTTATATTTTTTCCGTTTTCAAAAGTTTGGCAAAACAGAAAGAATAGCACCAGTGAAGCGAATGAATTAGGAAAAGGAAGAGGACTGAAGAAGTTCACATTATTTCTTTTTAGTTGTTGTGGTCATTTTTGTTAAATTCATATATATGTTCCAGGTAGAAGGGTATTTTTCCCGTTGACAATGCATCCATAACCATCGACAGGGAAATTTAGGAGTTGGAAGTTTCCTTCAAATTAAGCTATCCATCCAGAAATTAGTCTGGCACAGAAGTAGCAGTGCAAACAAAAGAAATCTGTTCATATGAGCAGAGGGTTTATCCACTATAAATGAACATCTGCTTCACTTACTGTGGTTTACTGTGGTAGAGACACATCCAGGAGCTTCTTCCACAGTTGTTACTCCAAGTGCCAGGAGTCTTTATACCCTGTGGGCCGTGCTGCAGATACTGGCAGAAGGGCAAGGGGCTGCAGCGGCTGCAAGAGATCAGTGCTTTGGCTGTGGGCTCGCTGCCAAACACTAGGGCAGCAGGGTCACCTTATCTGTGCCCTTCTCTCTCTCATCAGTAGTTTGCAATTCTCCTTTTTCATCTCCCGTTATCTACAGTTTGCTATCTCCCAACTCCACCTCTCCCCCTTCTGTCCCCAAAACCATTATGAAATGCATTTCAAAGGAAACTCCCATAGAGTGAGAAAGATGAGGTTATGTGGTCAGCTTCTCTCTCCTCCACCTGCAGAGGCAGCAGATCTCAGTCTCTGAGAAACTGATTCTTCTGAGAAACTGCAGAATAAAGCTGATTAAGGCAACTATTTCAAAGACAGGAAATTTAAAAAAAAAAAAATCAACCATCAGTTGAAAAGGTTGCCAAGGGTGGTACTCATCTAAATGAAGAACATTGCAATGTTGATGTCAGCTGCTAGGCTTGGGCTCCGTTTATAGTTGGGATGAGGAAGAGTTTCTGACAGAGGACATTTTCTCTTTGACTTCAGGCCATGATACGAGGTTCTGTCACTCTGCTCTCCCCACTGTGTGTGAAGTTTATCCCTGAAGAAAGCAACAAGTGCAGATGACAGTTTCCAGGCAGAGACACAGAATAAAGGTGTCCATTACAACAAAGAGCCAGCACCGTTCCTCAGGCAAAACAAAACAAAGGGAGAAAAACCTGGACAAAGAACTGGACAGCAAAAGTGCAGTTTCAGCTAAAAGCTCATATGCATATGTTGCCCCAAGAATAAATTTAAGCCAATGATGACTGTCAGTCACAGGGCTCTGGAAGAGCCCTTCAAATGAAGGAGTGAACTGAAAAAACCATCCTACTACTGAGACACAGACCCTGCTGTGTTTATGTAAGAGATTACACACAGCTGAGTGCAATAGAAAGGTGCAGGGATCCACAGCCCAAGAGGTCCCCCATGTCTTACATTCTGAGATACTGGACAAGTGGAATTTTACTAAACTTTTCAAATATTTTGTTTCCAAAGAAATCCCTTTCCAGCTTCAAGCAAGTATGAAGAGTTACAGGCTCAAAGACTGATTTTCTTATAAAAAGTTACGTTAAAACAGAACCAATATGCTTCTGCGAAAGCTTCAGGAAAAGGATCAGTCCCTAATTTGCCAAACACAAAAATAATAATTGCACTAGCATGTTTCCAGGGTGCTTTTTTCTGGTTGCTATTGCCATTCTTTCTGAAGAAGAAAGTGATTCTCGGGGGAACAATAATTAATAGACTCAGTCGAGAGATCATTTCCTCCGGTCCCTCTGCAGTGCTAAATCGCATCAGTCTCCAGGAAATAGAGCAAAGTGAACAATCTAAAAACAATCTAAGCCTACCACAAATGTGAGGAAGACTTATACCAAAGCAATGGGGATCATGCACACATTTAAAAGAGCTCCAAGAAGCTGTTCTTTTTTTCTCCTCCCCCCCCATTTTCCTTGGTGCAAAAGTTGTACCTACACAGATTTACTAAGACTAGAAGTACATTTTTCAGAGGTCATTTAAGAAGTAATTTAAATATATTAAAGATTACATACATATAAACCTAGGGGAAGCATAAGTGAGCCAGGAAACTACCAAACACTCCTGACACAAATATAACAAATCCATGACTAAGAGGTGTCCAGTAGGATCACTGCAGACTCTACCCAGAACAAGGCTAAACAGCAGACACAGTTTTGATCCCGAATTAGAGAGGATGCACACGAGCATCAAAAGAAGGCACCAGAAAGCAGACTGTCAAAACTATTATATGACCTGAAAAACTTCTGGAGAAATTGTTTTTATGCAAGGGCAGCTGCGAGTAAAAGTCAAGCACATCAATGCAATCACTTTAAGTTCACCTCTGCTTTACCAATACATATATCTGGGCCCTTATACTTTTCTCCAAGTTGGTATATTGTTCATTCTCAGAACTAACGCAATTACTTCTGCTATCATCAAAACTGCAACTCTTTTTTCTGCCTTCTTTTTATTTGAATTTATTTTGGTTGAATGACAAAAGCTAACACTGAAGGATTTCTGAGAAGTAATTGTGCAAAACTTGCAGGTAAGGTTTCAATAACACCAACACTGAAAATACACAACACTCCATACTCACAATTGGGCATTAGACCAGCAAATCTGACCTTGCATGAGAACACGGCAGGCTGTTCTGTGTTTTACAAGATACAAGAAATGACTGTACTCACTCATAAAGAAAACATTTCAAAATGGATAACTGAACCTGGTCCTGGCAAGGTAACTTAAGCATCTTTTAGCAAGAGTGAACGAGCTTTCTGTTACAGTCTCAAAGGGCCAACCAGCAAGCCTTGCTCGTTCTCTCGTGTGGTGGTGGTTGATGCCAATGGCATTTGTTAAAGACCAAGCATAATTTGGTAATTGGGTAAACTTGTGGATAACCTGAGGTGAATACTTCCAGCAGCAAAGAAATACAAGAATGGTATATAGAAATATATGTAACTAATACATTGTAATATACATACAAAAGAGAAAGAGAGAAAGCTGATATGCTTGTGATTACAAGAGGCTCTTTTCCCAAAGAAATATCTTTTGAGCATTGTTCCTCACTAACATGATGGTTTGGCCTTCACGTAAGTGGGTATGTCAGCAGGGCTGTTTACAAGCCAAAAATATTTATGTGAATGCCTAACTCAACCTCTGAGTGCTGCTCTTCAGTGACATGGAACAAACAAAAGCTGCAGCTGAAGTCTGAGGGAGCAAACAACCCTCAGGACTAATGAAAACCAAGACGTTGGTAAGTAGTTGAAAAGACTCAAGATTCACCAAACACAGGAAGATAGGGGCTTTTTTCAGCCCTTTTTTGAGTGTCAATACAGTTTCTATACAAGGAACTCCTTTAAAATGTTACTCTGACAGAGCATGCATCAAACACTGGTGCATGCTGGCTAAAGGGGCAGTGGTCTTGCAGCAACTGGCTGCTGCCAGCAGGAATGGAGCTCAGGAAAACATCCAGCTACACCATCGGTAGGACTGTTTGAAACAAATACGAACATTCCTGTATCTCAGAACAGGCCAGGAATAGACCTTCAATCTTCACTAGGTTTGCTTATTTATAACCATCACTGAGGCTAAAAGCATCACTCATAAGGCTAGGACCATCTGAACTCTGTGTGGCACAACATGGACAAAAGGGACAATCCCAAATGCAAAGAATTTGCATCGTAAGACATAATTATAATGGGTGATAGGAAATGCAGAGCCATTCGTTTTCCCCCTTCTGCTTCAAGCAGAGAAGCCCTGAGGAGATTTAAAAAAATTTCATGTAAAAGCAATCTCATTCGCCTGATGAATGCAAAAAGGTCTGTTTCTTTATCTGTTTATTTGCAGTCAGATTGAGAAACTGCACTTACAGTTAAAGCCCTGTCTAAATACCTAAATACACACTGTGATGAGTCATTTATTGTTGTCTTGCTCCAATCACCCCGTTAAAGCTGCATTCAAGCTTGCTTTAAAAGGGATCTACAAAGATAGCTAGAGGCCAGTTCAAGCAGAATTAAAGAATATGACCACTGAGACACATTAATTCCTCATGGCAACTCCATCAACTGCAGATATTTATCCCAGAATAAATGTGACCTCCTCTTTTCCCCCTTGCTTTGCATCCTTAATAGACAAATAGAAATTCTACGGAGTTAACAGAAAACTGAGTAGTATTACCACTAGTGGGAAAAAAAAAAGCCCAATGTGAGAAAACACTGAGATGAATCACCAAGAACATAACAAGGTTATTTGTGAAAACCAAGGACATACGTACACACTCTATAACACACTATTACCTCTAAATGCATTAAACACTTTACAGAACAAGCTGTGCACAAACTCTGCTATTGTCAGGTTATAAATTTGATTTCATTAAACATTGAAACCATTCTCACCCTTCTAAAGTAGCCATGAGAATGCTGGAATTTTCAGAAGCAGTGACTGAAATCTGCTTTCAGTTTTGAAGTTCGTTTTACTCGAGACGTTGGTGTGAGCAGAGCTGCACCATTTCAGAAAACTTCAGATAGAGTGTTTCTAATATATACTGTAAACTAAACATTCATCCATGTAAAACAAAACCTTGACTTAGCCTGATCTAGCACCCTTACAAAGAGGAACAGTATTAGACAAGAGATCAAACCTACAAGTGCCTCAAACACGCAAGACTAACACACACAATCCAATGACAATCCATACAAGACAAGGGGGAAAACCCAAGAGGGAGACATTTTAACAATCTTCTACGTCTTTGCAGCTGAAGGCTTTCATTTGAATTTGAAGGGTTCAAAAGAAAGCCCCATCTTGCAAAATGACACCAGCAAAATTAAAGGAACTATAATTAACAAATGAGAACAGCACGAAGATCACAGTTCTAACAACACTATCTTGGGAGAATGTGTGTTAGCAAATTACACACATAACTTGGAAGAAGTGAAAAACCCTGCTATTTCCTGTGACTTTTAGTGAAAGGGACATTCTAATCTGCAAAGCCTCCCACATTAAAGTAAATAATTACCAATAGCCAACTGCATTATATTTAACATAAAAAAGATGTAGAAAAATTATTAAAAGGTGTAAATATTCCACCAGAAACAATACAGAATGAGTTGGGCTGATAATGTGCTCTTATTGTTTTTATTAAAAATTTTATATTGTTTTTATTAAAAATTGTTGAGGATGACCTACATAGCATCAGTATTTCATAATGGTTCATCTTCTCACTTTCTTCTAAGAGACAGAATTTAAGAGAACTTTAAAATAAGCAATAAAAAAACATCCTCAGGAACACATTAGTAAAGGAAAATAATTCAATGGTATTTCTTTAGTTGGAATTCCTTTTTCAGGCATGAATTCTGCATAAAAGGGAAGGGATTTATACAACTGGTACAAAAATATAGCAATATATAAGTAAACTCTGCTGAATATTATATTCTAGTTAAGGTAACAGGTATCATCTCTGCAGTCATAGGTAATAACTGTAAGGGCTTTCTGGCATTAATATTTCTTCCAAACACTTTGGGGTTAAAAACAACCCAGCAGCTTCCTACTCATCAGATTTGCTCTCTGTATGCTTTTCAATTACTCTCTATTTAAGCTAAAGACAAAAATACTGTCCCTTTCACCCTTCTCAGTCTTGCTGAGAGAAAAGTAGTTGCAACAGCATAGGAAGAGTTTTGCTGCACAACAATTACTGGGTATTTTGTACTGGCAACAGCACATAACAAAGAAAAGCCACAGCTCAAGGCTTCAGCTGGCCAAGTGAACAGGGCTGGCTCCTAGTCAAGGCATCTTTTCAAATCCAGCTATATAAATCTAAAAGTCACTGAAAGACAATAAAATTGATAATCAGCAAAGTAATTTTTTCCCATCACTTCACAGAGGATGACTAAATGCCCCTATGACATATTTAGGGGTACAAAAATAGGTCTTGCTTACCTGGATTTGAAAAAGCCTGCACAAGTGGAAATACAGAAAGACTTTAAATGGATGATAAAAATGCACAAAGGAAAAGTGATATAAAATAGTGTGACACAGTACTGGAAAAAATCAGTCATACCACTGCAGCAAGGACTACAATCTTGACTCGAGTTCAGCCTAATTTAGAGACTAATAGGCACACTATGGCAATTTTAATTTATAGCCAGAAATGCTGTTCTAGCACTGAAGGATTTAAAGACTCTCCAGCCATTATGTACCTTCTCCAGGAGTAAAATACATTATTCTGTTCAGCATCACTGACAACAAATTTCCAAAATCATGCAGAAAGACTCAATAAATGGAGACTCCCAAATTTCTCATATCAAGGACTGCTTTCAAGACTGCAGCACTGTCAGAAAATAAAGATTTGCAAGGAACACTTCCAATGCCATGAATTGCCTGTAGTGGGACAACTACTGTCCGTTAGAGAACTCAGCAGGGACAATGTCCTCCCCAAAAAAAACAGTTGGCCAGAAGGTAAATCATCAGCTAATCAGCATTCAGAAAGGACAGGAGCATCTCTTCTGTAAATAAATGTAAGCAACTCACACTCTCCTTGTTAAAATATAGTAAAAAAATAAACCATTTGACAGATGTACCAGTATGGAGAAGGACTACAGTTTGCTCTTTGCACCCCTTTTCTCCTCTGTAATTCTGATGGAGATTAATTCTGTCCTGCTGCAACATTTTTATCATCTTAAATTCCTATAAACACAGAATTTGACATTGCTTCGCATGGGCTGTGCATTCATGCACGGAAAATCCTGACCGAAATGCAGATGCATTCTGGAAGAAGACAGGTAAGGGGCAATAAATTTCACAACTGTGCATTTAATTAGTCTGTTTTCCTGTGGCCTTCGACTGAATTTCAGATTTAAATTGATCTAAATCAGAACTCATGAATACATTTCAGGGCAAGACATGCAAAAAATAAAACAAAAAGTCCGCAAACACGTATAGAAGAATTCATATTGATTCTCCTCAATAACTGTGAAAACAAAGCTCATCACTAGCAACTTCAGTAATTCCAGCCACACCATCCAACTGTGGGCTCACGCAGCCACAAGAAAACAAAGCAGCCCAGAACCATGCACCAGCAAAATCTTTGCCCAACAGATAAAACTGTGTGCCCTGAATGACAACAAACTGAGCAGGAGCTCACTTTCTGCTGAAGAACTGTGAAGCACCTCTGGAAAGCCCCGTGGCTTTAAATCCAAAACTGCCATGGCACGCTGAGAACAGGATTGACTCAAGCGCTTGTGTGACATCGCTGTTTGCTCCTAGACAACTTAAGCATCACACAACTGTGAGCGAGGGATGCGATTCTCAGCTGCTCACGGTTCTGTATCTTAGCCAGCAGCAGTCTCCGAGGTTCCTCCAACAGTCAGCCCAGGCTGCAAGCTATGCAGGTGTATGTCAGACATCTCTCCAGTGAAAATATGTCATTGAGATACATAGCTGATCTACAGATCTGAACATCTTGCAACCCTCACTGTAGTGGCAGCCCCTGAGGCTCATATGGACTCCTCATGGGCTGAAACAAACCCCCCCAGTCATTGCTCCTACCTGTACCTTTCCAAGACACTGCAGACACCACACAAAGTAAGAGACAGCGGCTACAACTCTGAAAGACATCCACTCTCCAGTAAAAAGCCAAGCCATGTACTTTCTCTCCTACCACCTGTTCCTACCATTTGTCCAGATGTGCTCAGATGCCAGAACAGGCCGTGAACTCAAGCATGAAAGCATTCACAAGGAGAGACCACAGAAACAGGCATCTGGGAGGAGAAACAACCATCTAATCATGAGATTCCCCAGTTACTCAGAGATCTCTGCTTGTAAACCAAAAAAAATCAGATATCCTACCACAAGTTCCTCAGTGCAGTATTCTGCACTAAAATAAATCACTCACTTTTATTTCAGATAACTTTCATTGAAATAGGGAATATTTATAAAAGCTGACATTTAAAGGAGAAAATAATCACAGTATGCAAATATTAATGACAGGCTGCAGTGATACAGGACAAGAACAATCTACCACAGAGGAAAAAAATAAACATTTAAGGTCACAGTACCAATTAAAGGATGTTTTGCCCAGAGGGTCGCTGGAATGTGAGACAATTTGCCAAGGGAAACGGAGGGTGTGGCCTATGCACAAAGCTGGACTCAACATCTGTTTCAAGAGCCGGGACATATTTCAGCAAGAAGAGGACCAGGCTGCAAGTACCTAAGGTTTTCTTCCTGCACAATTTGTTTACGGGTTTGGTTTGGTTTTCATACAGATGGCACTACATACTGTGCTCATTCAAGACCCCCACCTGAAAAGCAGAAATACATTTCCAAGTTTTTAAGCAAGCTTAATATCCATCTATCAAGCAATGATCTTCAGATTCTTTTCCACAGCTTGTGTTTAAACAAAGTGCTTTGCAAGCCTCAGGATATTTATTAATAGGACCAGACTGGAAAAAATACAGTAATCACACAAATGAGAATTTCAGCCTGCAAGGATACTGAATCCATATGCCAAGTCACGTATAGATGAGCATAACAGGACCTTTTACAAACTAACAGGCAAAAGGAAAAAACAGTCAACATTAAACACCACCTAAGTTAGGTCTCTAAATCAAATCTGGTACTCCAAACAATGAACTGACTTTATAAATGTGTAAAACTTTGCAAATATTATACCCTTATCAACACCAAAACAAAATAATTGCAAGTTTCAGGAGATAAGACACTCAGGACAAAGTTTGGGGGCTAAACACCAGGTACCTATAGGCATACTTAGCTATTCAGGATGCTTGATTTCAAAAAAATTTATCATCTACAGTAAACAAAAACAGTTAAGGCTGTTTTTCTAGTATAATTACACAGCATAGAAGTAGTTATAAAATCATAGGACCATCTATCTTCACGGCAGCATAGCAAAAGTGACCAATAATCAGATTCATATAAACTAATGCACAAAAGTATGAGATATTATTTAAAAGCAAACAATTCAATTGTATGATGAAATATCAACAGCCTCCACTATAATTTACATAGCTTCATTCACCTGCTTCAAAAATGTAAAGCATCCAAGTATGAAATAACAGTAGACTATCCTGTAAGTAGCTAAGATCAGCACTTACTCCTCCTGCATACCTGAGGGCACTGCAGCCTGAACAAACCCAAACTTAACTTAGGTTGCCCTTAACAACTGGACACTAAATATAGTGTATTTAAGTACTGTTGTAATACTCAATGTTCCATCAGAAATTCCTAATATTTTTTGATTTAGTAGAGGACATATTCAGAAAATCCTTTTAAATGTGCACTATCAATAACACTTAGATAGCAATCATTAGAAAGAAAAAATATGACTTACGTTTCTTTTTGAGTCAGTCATGCCTGATAAGATCCAGGTATCTCCCAAAGGAGCACTAAGATTTGATCCCCTTTAGGGAAACTTAATGTGAACCATATGGACTTGTCAGCCAAGGCTTGTTACAGAAAGGTTGTCAGAGTCTTTTTGTAAGCAACACAATGCATGCACACCTCCTTTATTCCCTAGACAAGAAAAAGCCATTTCACTGCATGGAGTGAAACGTCTTTCTGTATTCTCAAATGTCATAGAAAGGCAGGAATAATGTGGGATTTAAACTCTGAATATATCTTTTACAGGTCACTAAGAGTTCAGCTGTATTTCTGCTGCAGGTACAGGTGTTCCATAAGAACAAGAGCAGCAAACAGCCCTTGCACAGGAACACTCCTTGGTACAGAGGTACTTAGCAAACAAACCAAAGAAGTTCAAAGATCCCTATTTACATGATAACATGTAGTGTTTCCTAGGTGTAATTTTCATTTCAGATTTAAATTCTAAGTATATATGAAATCTTGAAGAGTTGTGGTCTGTATCTTTATAACTGTACAGAAACAAATCTCCCAAGTAAGTAATCTCCTTTGCACTACTATGCAGACACTCGTGCATAAAAAGCAACCCATTTGGAACCGAAGATAAATAAAAGTAGAACCAACTATCTAAATATATCTGTGACCTCAATCATCTTCCATTTGCTTCAGTCTTCAGGCTGAAAGAAGTGTGAAGATGCACTTGCAAACTCCAAAAAGCTTCTGGAAAACAGAATTGAAATACAAACTTCAGCCTGCATGGGGAATATTGACCACATGGAGTCCAACATTTTTACTTTGGGGTAGTTCTGTATTCACACCATCTTCATATCTGAACAACCTCTAAAGGTTAGCATGTACTTGCACTTCAGGAAGAGAAGTATTTCCGCAGAAAAAAAATAAATAATAAAAGGACCGGAGAAGAGCCTTGCTCAAAAATCACCAAAAAAGGACATGACAAAGACCAAAATCCTCATCTTGCACTTCATCTACGTGGCTAACCTTCATTCCAGGCACAGGTTGCTGATTTTAGTCATGCATGACCTTGCTTCTCAGGCAGACCTCCTCAGCATCGTAAGCCCAAAACCTCATCCACCCAGCAGCTTTATGAGGGACTACTGCTGGATGATTAAATCTTTTCCTGGAGAAGCAGCATCAGCATAAACTGTCCCAGCAAAACATACTACCACATCTGAGCCTGATGACTATATGCCCCTCTGAAGAGAAACCTTGAAGGTCCACTTAAGAGAGTTTTATCAAACAGCATCTTTATTAAGTACTATTACAAAAACTGTCATTGCTTTGCAGGGATAGATTATGCTATGTAAAGACAGGCAGAGAAACTGAATAAAAGGGAAGCTTTACCTCCTGCTTTTTATACACAGGGTGGCCACTTTCTCCATGCTTTAGGCCACCTCTTTTCCTGCACAGTATCTGGTAGCAGACATACAACCCCATCAGTTTGGCTCTGCAGCTAACTTAGCAAGCCCGGGAAACTCAACATGCATCTGCCCCCATCTTTCTCCTGCACATATGAGAGGAAGACCATTCATATCCACACGTCTGTGAACAGCTCCAGGAATACATCAAGAGTTCAAGAGCTGTAAAAAAACAGAACCTGATCAGAATGGAAATCTACTTCCTGCAACTTTTTAAAAGCATGTGACACACACAAGAACTCTTCGGTTCCTGTCTTCCCCTGATTTCAGCTCTTCGGTGTTAACTCACAGACACTTTGCACAGCAGATAAAAAACAGCTGGACTGACTTCAGATTCCATCAATCCCAATCAAAGCTTGCCCTTGTTGTTCACTATTGAGCGACAAAGAGTGCTCGTTTCCTATATTTATATATGCTCTTTAGAGATTAGCAATAAAAGTACTTTCAAATGTTGCAAAAGTGTAAGCATGAATCATCACTGTCACTGGGAATTTCACCCAAAGGAAGAATGAAGCACTGGGCTCAACACTGATCAGAAATCATATTCCTCTTTCCAAAACAACCAACATGTATGAGGTTAGCATAAGTGCTTGATGAATAAAATCCAAGAATCAGATGCCAGAAATTTGACATTTAACCATTCCTCTACTGCTAATTGCCTCTTCTGTAAAGGCAAGCTCGCTTATTTGATCAAGTTTAAAGCTTTCATCACAATTTCCTAATTTGAAAACAACACCTACAGGACAATTTCTTTGAAAAAGTTAACTCTGCCTTTGATACTCAGAATAGGAGAAAATAAGCAGCTACCTTCTGCGAAGCGGAGATGATTAAGTTGGTTTTTTTGGTAGGAGAGAATTTATTCTCAAGCCCACTGCCTGCCCTCCACCTCACCAAACCTGAGTACAAATATATATTATGACTGATCTGAATATACATTGATCCAGTCTGCGCCTGAGCTGTTTCTTGCTGGTAAGCCCATTGGGAAGAGAGAGAAACCAGTCAGATGGTCTAGGTGAAGTGAGCATACTTATTAGTCCAGTAAGATAAATTACTTGTAGGATTTCCTACAATCACAGTAACTAATGTGGTCTGCTTGGGCTACATAGTTCTGTTGTTAAAATCTGTGAGTGGCTGAAGGCTCAAGTCATGAGACAATGTATCTGGAAATCAGAAAGGCAAGCAACTCTCTTTAAAACTGGATTCTTGCAAAACCCAGGCAAGCCACAGGAGAATGTTAGTGCTTGGGTCCTTCTCACAAGGAGATTTTCACAGTTCCAGCTTAGAGTTATACAGCATCACCACCAATATCGCTATTTCACCTTGAATTATTCTAGTATCTCACCGTCATGACTAACAATTAGCATTACTACAACTAGAATATTGGATGAAAATGTCTATTATCCTCTTTTCATTCCCTCTGTGCTCCAGAAAGCATTCTGAGGTTCACAGTGTCATAGTTTCCCTTGCAAACTGTTTCTTTTGTTTCCTCCATCCTTCCACACAGATTGACAGGTTTAAGACAGTAAGAGGGAACAACAAGTCTGCCCGCTGCCCCAGCAAGGGGTCAGCTGGACGCAGGCTGGGCCAATGCACAAGACAATGCCCCAAATACTGCTGGAGGTAGGGAAAAAACCCTTCATTTCTCAAAATACTCCTCAATGTCTGAATTGGAGGTGACCTCATTATCAGTAATAGATTCAGAAGCTTAAACCAAGTCTAAGTTGTGCCCTCTAGAGACTCACACATTCCCTCCACTCCGGCTGCCAAAAATCCCAGTTTTTGGCTCCAAGAGAGTCACATCTCCTCAGATGAATCCCCCAAGGTACGCCACAGGTCATGGCAGCCACTTCTAAATCCCAGTTCCTCCCCATTTTCTCATATTCCCTGGTTAAAGACAGCCAGAGTTTCCTCATCAGGGTAAAACGTCCTTTCCCTTCAGGGAAATCCTTTCTGGTAAATGTTTCAAGACAAAACAAGATTAAAGCTACTCCACTAAGATTAAAATGGCTATATCCAAAACAGACCATACTCCAGGCTTCCTGCTTTGAACCACTGAGGGGCCAGTTGATTGGGCAACAGCTGAGGCTATTTTGAGTCTTTTTGTCACATACATAACAAAAACCCTACATTTCAAGTAACCGGTGGATCTCTTAAAGTTAGTACAATATCACCTTCCGGTGTTTTAGCCAAAATACATGAAGCAGCTTGTAGTTCTCCCATAACAGCTGCTAAGAGTGGGGGGAGGGGAGGGGGGAGAAGAATTTAGGAACCAACAGGAAGAAATCCCAAGTCAGGAAGGTGACCACTCTTTCAATGAATTTATTTGAAAACTGTTCCTGGAACATCTGGAGGTCTTAGAATCAATTACAAAAGCCACAATATCAAAAAGAGCTTGTAAAACAGAGTGAACTCAGCTGGATGATTAGTGGACAAGTAAAACTAACCCATGTCTAAAAATTAAAGGGTACATTTTTGCCAGGCAGCATACAGCAAGAATGAGATTATATTTACCTTTCTGTAAGTTTTAATAAAAGTGTTATTTAAACATATGAGAAAGGGAGAGGTCTTTGAACCAGTGAAAAGATACGAGGAAAATATTTGCTCTCTGACCCAATGCAAGAGGGTGTTGTTTTTTTTTACACCTACTCTCCTTTAATAAGATATTTGTATTCATTTTCAACAGGCTGGTTTCTTTTAACTTACTTTTCACTGAAAACAATGTTTCAGCTCATTAAAATTACCTCTTTGCCTACTGGAGCTTTTTGGTGAGTCAACACCAATGCCGAGTTCCATGTGGAACCGTGACATAATTATCAGTCATCCCACTCACACTTAACATATGCTGGATCAAACGCGCTATAGGAGAAGTGATCATCCCCACTGACATAACCGTCTTAAGTTATTAAGTCTGTGTTTCTTTGAGCTATGCTTGGAAACACACTATGGAGCCTCACAATTGCAATGGCATCCCTGTTGATTTATGGCTACGTTATCGTGTTGCACTGGAAGTAGCACATTGCAGAGATAAGGAGCTGGTATAGAGGATCCAATGTCCAAACAATATGAATTTTCCAAGTTTACATTGAAGCTGACTCCAGCTTGGTCCTGAGGCTCAAATACCCTCCAGGCACTGAGAAGCACCACAAGCACATCCCCCAGATCAGCATGACCTGAACAGGTGCTGTTTCCCATGCTCCAGGGCTACCCCAAGAAATGAAGCATGGCACACAGCTCGGGAAGATTGAGAGACTTCCTTCAAAAGAAGGAAAGCACACTGATAATCAGAACCAAGATGATAAAGCAGATACTTCCTTATGCACTTTTATGAAAATCATGAAACTTTAATTATCAGTCCTGAAAAGCAGAAGAGAAGCCCACCACATAAATCACTATAATTTCTTCTGCCAATAAATTAATTGCTATTAAATGCTATAACACTGCATAATTTTGATTTCACAGTTACGAAAACAATCCAAGAACTTGATTTGTATTTATACCACGCAATTAGTTAAAAAGAACGGTACTAAGTTACAGTTAAGCAGTAATTACTAAAACCTCAATACAAGAAAGCTCTACAGTCTGAGTTTATCATCAGGTCAACAACCATTTGTTTTCAATTAGGTTTGTCATAGACTTCACGTTAAGCCAATGCTTGGATAATGCACAGCATCCATATCCCTATTCTCCAAACAAACCAGTAACACCATCCGTAAATATAACTGACCTCCTAGTGTTGCTGTTTTATTACTGAAATATGTCTTAAAATAGTAAAAGAGTATTTTAAAGTATTAGTCTTAAGTGCACAATATATCTTTTGCTGCAATATACAGCAAAGAGCAGTGACTTTGTAACAGGAGCAATGGTCCTCCAAGATGGTTGGCCAACCTGCTTGTCCCCTTGCATGCCTGCTGTCCTGAACTTAATGCACTATCTGCTGCTGGATCCGGGCATAAAAACTGACTGATATCCCATTGACAGAAACAATAATGTGTTTGTAACTAGTAGTTTATGGCAGATTGACAAGCACAATCACAGGAAGTAATAAACGTTTCATGGAGCTAGCATGTGACGTGACTAGCACTGGTCTCCTGCGCGTCTAAATACAAACGGGGCAATGACCCTATTAAAAGAAGTGGTTCCAATTCAGTGATGTATGATAACTAGAGTCCCGGTGAAATCACTATCACTACTCGAATACGATGCCAAATGTGTTTCCTTCTATTAATTAATTTAGTCGATATGCCACTACCTCTAAAAACTGTCGTATCATTACAGCAGCTGAATGCACTAACAACTACAGTTGAGTGTGTACAAGAGTACGTACAAAGAAAAACATTAGACTCCCCTACCAAAAAAAAAAAAAAATCAGACTCTTTCAAATTTTTCACACAACGTTTAAAAAAAAACAAAAAAAGGCATAAAAAGAAGCTTAATTTAATGTCCAATAGTGAAAGAATTAAAGTGAAGCGAGTGGAAAAAAGCACATCGCAGCGTATCTCATAAGTGATACACTTATCAACCCAACCCTGCAATTCCAGCAGCTGGTATAGAGGCTCCCAGGACCAGAGAAGAAAGCCCGCTCTAACTGACAATTCCCACACAACTTCAACAACAGCAATAAAATTATTCATCATTGACAGGGGTGCAAACGAGAGCGGCACCAGCCCTCGCATGCTATTACTCGTGCTGGCGTTTATTTATGACTTCAGGAGGGGAGGCAGCTGGTTGTTTTTACGGGGCTTTTTTTTTTTTTTTCTGCCCGAGCAAACGAAAAAATGCTCCTAATAAGGTTGGTGGAAGTGCAGCGGCTTCTTAACAGCACCAGCTCTCGTGAAGGAAATGAAATAAAGTATGCTGGTACTATCTCAAACGCGGTGCCGGATACAGGCACAGAGAGCACTCCCGGTGTTGGGGCTCAGCCCCAGCCCCCGGGGGACACAAGGGGCCAGCCGGGGCCGGACAGGGGACTCCCGGGACCTCCCGAGTGCCCCGCTGCCCCCGGGGAGAGGCTGCACCGCCACCGCTCCCGCAGGCTGCGGTTCGACTGACCCGCGGCTGGCATCGCGCTGCCCTCCTTTTTATTAATTCAAAAGAAAAAAAAAGTATTTTTATGTCATCTCCAGCAAAGCGCGACACTTCCACGTAGGAAAGCCTCCGGCTCGGCGCCCTGCCTACAAGCTGAGCGCATCGCGGCGGGCGCGGAACCCTCGCCGGGCAGGACTGCAGCCACGCTAACCCAGACCCCCGGCCCCGCGCCTGTTCGCACAGACAGGCGGACGGACGGACAGACGGGCAGGCGAACGCTCCCCGCCACCCCCCGGCACACGTGGGCGCCCCGTCCCCGCGCAGCCCCCTCCTGCCCCGCACTCACCGCGTAGCGCAGCGCCGGCCTCTCGCTGAACACCGAGTCCCCCATGGGCGCGCACGGACGGCGGAGGCGCCGCTCCCTCCACACAGCGCGGCGGCGGCGCTGGGCACTGACCCGCCGTCCGACGGCGGCCGCGGCTGCGCTGCGCTCCCGCCTGACAGCCTCCGGCCCCCGGCGCCCCTCCTCGCTACTCCTGCCCGCACCCCGCCCCCGGCTGTCCCCTCCCCGCGGCGGGAGCCGGCAGCCCCTCGGCAGAGCGGGGCGGCAGCGGGAGGGGCGGTTCCCGCGCCGCTGGAGGGGGGGCGGTTTCGGTTCTCCCGCCCAGGCGGTGCCTCCCGGCGGCGGGGCCGCTCTCCCGCCGCACCTGCGGGGTGACGTGCGGGGCTCCCGGAGCGCCGAGGGGAGGAGAGGGCGGCTCCTTTCCCAGCTCTGGCCGTCCCGAGCGGTCCCCGAGATCCCGCCAGGAGAGGCACCCCGTTGGAGGCGCTGTCCCGAGCCCCCGACCGCTCGGGAGCGGCGGCTCCAGCCGCCCTGTCCCGCAGCCCCGGGGCAGAACATCGGGCCAGCCCACGCCGGCCCCTGGCAGCACCTGGAGGAGAGGACCTAAAGGTGAAGGGGAGAGGGACAAATAAAACATAACTTTTCCTGTTCGTGTTTTTGTAACGCGTGCTTTGGGTGTAGTGGCTCACGATTCTTTAACGCCGTAGACTTTGAAGAGCAAAATGCTATGTCACGGCCTATTTATTATTTTATGAATATGTCTTTACACGAACGGTCGATCAAACAAATTCGTGGAAGGAAAATTGCATTCTGCTGTCTTATAATTAGTAGTGATTTCTGTGTGACTTGGCTGGGGAGAGTATGGCATCTCTATCAATGGAAGTGTTTAAAAACCTTCATCAGTTAGGCATGGCCTCAGCAGAGCCTAGGACAGCCTACATGATTTCCTGAGCCCTCTTTCACCTTTTTAATCATTTTTCAATGCTCTGCACAAACCTTAATTAGCACAGTAATTCCTCAAGTTACTCTCAGTTGTTCTCTGAGGAAGTGGCTTTATTGTAGTGCTGCATGACATATATGTAATTAATGAGTTTTACTGTTTCCAACCTACAATCTAGGCAAACATGTTCCCAGCTCATTGCATTATCTCTAAACAAAGGTAACATTGTACTTTAGTGGGAAAAGAAAAATTATTTTGGGAAAAAAATGTGTAAAATAACTCAAAATACATGCTGGAAGGATAAATCAATTGAGCCAAAGATTTTATGTGCTCTGATGATGATGTCCTGTACTCAACGAGCTTCCAGTTATGGATCTTGCATGGATCTTAATTCCTATTGCAAAGGAAATCATCTTTTAAGTGTTCCCATGGACAGGCAGCTTGGCGTGAACAAAGAACACAGTATCTGCATTTACCAATAAAGTCCATTTTTGTCTCTCGGGTGAACAATCTGTGCTACTCCCGTTCCTGGAAAACAAGGCAGGGTAGATACTTGAGCAGTTGCAGAGCATGTATTGGAAAGCAGCACCCAACAAAAAGAAACCTTACAAATCATCAGGATCTCCAGGCAGGCAGAAAAGAAGTTTGAAAAAAATAATGGGATCTGAGTGCCTGGTTTTCCCTCCCAAACTTCTGCTTTTTATTTCAAAGAGATGTTTTGAACCGGAGAACTCTACATATATCACGTGCTCTGATTCCTTATGTTTTTTCCTCTGTTCTGCAAGTTTCACCACAGAAAGCAGGTGAACAAGCTTGGGAAGAAGTTTGCAGGACTTCTACCCTTGAGCTCTATAGCATCACCACCTTTTTCTGACCACCTTAATGCAAAAGGAAATGTTAAACATTACAAAAGGATTAAAACAGGGGGGTTGTTTCTAATAAACACCCCAAAGTGAAAAGAATAGTATGGAGGAGAGCAGAAACCCCCTACTGGAAGGTAGAGAAGAAGCAAACCAGCACAGGGAGAGATGCAAAACTTTGAGGAAACAGAGTAATTCAGGAACAAGGAGAAAACCACGAAGCCAGGAAGATGAAGACTGCCCTAGAGGGAGAAGCCAGAGAGGGGAAGGACTAAAGGTGAAGTTTTGCGGGTCAAACTCATTTGGCCTAGAAATTCATTGCCACCAAAAAGGAGAGTCAGGCTCCTGTTAGCCCTCTTCGTTCCCAACTCCCAGCTGCATGCTGCCACTGCCTCCCTTCCCTCTGCCTCGGTGCTTCTCACAAACCAATATAGCAAATGGAGCACACAGTTTCTTTCCATTTAGCAGGCTGAATCAGTCCTTTGAGGGAGCAGATGAGTGCCAGACCTGGCACAAAGGAAATCTGGAGGCTGTCTAGTTGGGAGCAAGATACTGGGGGCAGAAAAGGTGTATGCATGGAAGCGCTTTGCAATAGTAACACGTTCTTACACTGGTGCAGCTAAGAATAAAAATAAAGAATACAAAATCAGGAAACTGTAGTTGAACTTTTTACAATGACAAGGAAAGAGTTATAGGCAGAAACGTACAGTTTGGGGGGGTATCAACCCAGAAAAACACAGGCTTATTGGATTCAGTTTTGTTCTGTACACACAACATAAAAAATAGGAAAAAATATTTTTTAAGTGTCTTCATGTATAAAATCTTAAATTACTTGTTAAGTTGCAGCTATCAGAAATTCTACAGTAGAGTTCAAGATTTTTGTGTACCTAGTAACAGAATTTAAAACTACTTGCTGATTACAGAAGGTGTTTTCAAAGGCCAGACCTCAAAACAAAAGCTTTCTGGATTTTGATCACAAGTTGTTGTGGCTGTGACTAGAAAGCTCACTTACACTGTATTTATGATGGCCAAAGAGTCTACCTGACTTCAAATTGCACAGGATTTGGAGCACACCCCAGTCTGCAGTGAGCAGTAGCACACTGAGCTGTAGTAGTCAGTTGCCTGCAATCATGCTTCCCTCTTTTAAGCCACTTAGCAACTAGGATTAGCACACAGATCTTTCTCGCTGCTCTGATTACCTTTTACCCTTTCACATTACATCCTTATTCACTTATGATTTATTTATGATTCCTCTCTGATTTCCTTCCAAACTTCCTTCCTCCTTTACTTGCCTGATAATTAGAAACCAAGGAATACGTGCGGCTCACTTTGGGAAGTGTAAACTTTCCAGGTCAGCTTCTCTTAACAGATGATATGAAGCATTGCAGTTAATTTCCTGCATATTCACTCCAAGACAACTCAAAAAAATTCTAGAACTAATTTTAAATAATTTCTATTGTATGAGGTACTGCTTCCTTGCATTTTTATTAATGCTTTCCATGGTTCCCATTGTGGTTGTTCCTTATACAGCTTTAAGGAGCTGGAATGTATGCTTTACACCTGCAAAGATAGATTACAGTAACAACTTCCCTCCTATTCTATTTATCATTTGTTGTTGACAAGAGAAAAGAAAAATGAACAACGTTCCAGCTAAAATGTAGTTGCTTTCAACACAGCAGCTGGGAAACGAGTAGGTAATTGAATTTTACCTACCTGATCATTAATGAAGCCAGGTTTTGTTTTTCCAGTATTACTCTGGGAACTGAGTGTTTTCTCAACAGTAATTGCTATTAAACAAAGGAAAATAGTTTTACAGTTGCAGACAGCACACAGTTATGAAACCAGGGAGAAGTAACTTCTCTACTTCTCTACCACGAACTTCTCTTGGAACTAGTGACTCAAGCTGTCTGATGTCACATCAGATGAGGTTGGAAAAAGTTTTCAAATCCACCCTGTAATGGGAGGGCAGCCAGCATGGTCCTTACAGCAATAATGAATTTGTCTCACCTAAATGTAAATATCTACAATCTCCATCTCAGCTTATCACCCTAGGCTCCATAGGAAGAAACCCACACATCTGGTGGACAATGTATGTCACTCCAAGCAGGCATTTAAAATAAGGCACATAAATTGAAGTGCCTGCTTCATTCAGGTGGGAGTCCATGACAATTAGGTCAGATGGCTGCCCTTCAGGCAGAAAAGTCCTTAACAGTCTCACTGTCTTGGTTCTTCTCATTCCAAAAAGCAAGGGCTACCATACCTATCAAGTGAAAACACAATAGTTATCTTCAGGTGAAAAAGCTTCAAGAAAGCATGAAGGTCATGTTGTGTTTGACCTTTATAACAGCATATGAATGCAGCTCAAACTGAGCTAACTCCAAATCTGGAAAAGACTTGCCTCTGTGGCTGCTGAACCAGAGCCAAGAGTGATACTGGCAGCACACTTCTTCCTCGGGGAATTAGCACTTTTCTTATTCTGGCCAAATATTCATTCAGTCATTACAAGTTACAGTTTAAGTCTATTTCTCAAAAAGAAGAGAGAAAAGATTACAGATAAATATATCAAATGCATAAAGCTTGAGAAACAAAACCTAGAAACTAAGGAATCAGAATTTAGGAATAATACACTGCAAAAATATTTTGTTCAGAACTTCTTTTTAAGTGTTTATTTGCTACCCATCAAAATATGTTGATAGTTTCTCACCAGTTTGTAACAGAGCTTAGGGAAATAGTACGTAATGCCCATGAAGTGCCCTCTCACTCGTGGAGATGCTTCTTTACAACAGTGACGTAAATCTTCTTAGACAAAAGAAATCCTATTTAGAAAGAACTCGATCACTGTAATTTCCTAGATGTTTGAAAGCCGTTAGGATGTCTAATACACTAGAAGGGCGTGACCCTGTTACTGCTCTCAAGGAGCTGTTGCCCAAGTGTTGCTCCTGCTGGTGGGGAAGAAGTTAGCACCTTATTCCTGGGGAGCAGGTACAAGGCATCCTGTCAAACACCTATCTTGTGCTTGCACTAGGTGGTGCAAGCTGAGAGGAACTGCATCCTGTGCGCACCTACAGAACGTTCCCACACGGTCCAACTCTGAGAAGCCCTCGAGGGCAAAGTGGACTCCAGGTTACTAACTCAAACCTGTAAACTGTGCTGTACATTGGGCAGGAGGAGCAGCTTTTCTTAGGAGTGGCATCTGTAAGCATCTAGAGGAGGACCCTCCACTGTTCCCCATGCCCTTTGCCTGCCATCAGCCAGAGCTGCTGGAGTTGCAGCTGCTGCCTGATGAGGCACCAGCTGGGAAGGAGCAGCAGCAACACAGACATAGCCCTAGGGGAAGGTGAGAATCAAAACAACATGCCCCGGGGCCAAAACCACTTCTTCTGGTAAGCACTCCATGTAAGAAACAGACAACTCATGGAGCAATCACAAGGGAAACCCTTCCCTAAGGTAAAAGATGTTGGCAAGCATCCAGGAGTTTGTTAGTACTGGTGTGCTACCAGAATCTCACTCAGTTATTTAATTCTAGCTATCACATTCAAATTTATTCCATTCAATAAATCACTATACTGTTTAAGTTATAGGCTCCTGTATATATACTGTATAATTTGTAGGTCAGTGATGTCCTATATGTGATTGTGCATATTACTGCACTATCAGTTATCAGCAGCATGGCAACGAAATTTAATCTAAAAGACTTATATTTTAGAAAAAGGTTAAATTACTTTGCATCCCTTTCATTTGCACATTGGTCTCTATTTCCAGCATCAGTGAAAATTCACTAGAATATGTTTAAATTAAAACTCCAAACTACTAACCTGTAAATAAAAAAAAATTCCCTAGCACATATCACAAAATAGTTTTTCAACAACAATTAGCATTTGCCCTGTGGGTCACTAGAATTCACTTGGGTTTTAAAGCTGCAGAAGAAACTACCAGTTATCTTGCCATCCTTTTCTCTCCTTAGAGGTACAATTTAAATAAATGGGACCACTCATTGTTTCACATGAAGATAAATGACAGGGTTTCAGGCCTAATTTTTTTTTTATGTTTGTTTTTCCTTGCTGACACAGAACAAGCCAAAAAGGTAGATAGGAATAAGGGAAGAATATAAGGGGGGAAAGAAGGGGGAAAAAAAGGGAAGCAAATGTAAATTCCAGGTTGACATCCTTGTGGGTGGGTCCCTTCCAACTTAGAGTATTCTGTGACTGAATAAGTTCGGTTCTGTGACTCTGTGAGTATCAAAACAGCTTAAGAGACTTAAGCGTACAAACCAAAAACCTCAGTGAAGTCTCATCTCTGCAAATTATACACATCTGGGAAAAATAACAATTCAGTGGAAGATTTTTTTTAGTTCCTGAAAGTGGGTAGATCTCCATGTATTTCCTTCCTTGTTTATCTCCTTGCAACTCACATTCACTGTAAACTGCATTACTGGGCTGAGCTCTCACTAGCAATTATCCCTCTCCCATAAATATCTTCCAGGAACGGGAGAGGGAGAAAAGCACAATTTTCTTTCATTACATATGACTTGTAGAAATTGCAGCTATATAAAAAAAAAAAAAAATTAAAACCACTAACTTGAAACAAATCAGATACAGATACATGATCTGCTTGCTCTGACTAGAAAGAATAATGCTTATCAACGCATGGGCTCCTATGTAAATTTACCATCTGAGTATTTGACAAGAATTTAGGAGGACGAAGGGCTCTTTCAAAAACCAAAAGTTTATTCAAAATTGTTTCACAAATAGTATGGGACTGTTAAAATCCATTTAGTCTGTACAGTAATAACTACATAATAAACCTCCCAAGAAGTAACGTGACTACTGTACATTTTGATTTAATGTTGTAATTCATAAACCAGTTTTGTAGTGTAAAAGTAATTATTTCAAGACTGGAACAAGACCAAGCCTCTTGTGACCAACAATAATAATATTCATAATGTTAACAAACCTCTTCAAATGAAGTCATTGTTTAATACACTTCAGGCTATATGTGAAGTGGTTACAAACATCATGTTTTTGTAGTTGTCAATAATTTGGGGATCATGTAAGCAGATGGACCTCACATTCTTCTGTTCTGGATTTCAACTGTAAATTAAGAGTCAGGGTAGTATTATTCATAGTATTCACTGGAGATGGTGGAAAAACTAGTGCTCCAGCTGAGAAGGAACTTTGCTTTTCAAAATCTGACTTTCGTTTGATTGACTCTAAAGCCAACATTTTCAAACTTTTTGTGAACTATGAAT
Organism: Lepidothrix coronata; assembly: GCF_001604755.1. Taxonomy (NCBI): domain Eukaryota; kingdom Metazoa; phylum Chordata; class Aves; order Passeriformes; family Pipridae; genus Lepidothrix; species Lepidothrix coronata. The sequence continues at coordinate 2,632,725 of NW_016690215.1, forward strand.
TCTTATACTTTGTTTTTCAGTCACAAAAAGACAAATCATGAAGTAGTCTGCTTGGTTAGCAATGAGCCTGACAGAAATTCCTCTTTTCTCTCAGCCCTGGGGGAGCGCTCATGCAAACTGCCCTTGGAGTGACAGTCCCTGGGAGGCATCCCAATACCTCTCTGCTCCAGGGCAGGGAGCCTGAGAAGCCAGAAAGGCAGCCTGAGAATTACTATGGAATTAGGATTTGCCACAATCCTGTGACACCCTGAGGTCTTGGCACTGACAAGCTGCAGGGCCGTGCCATCTCCAGTGGTGCCAAGCCCTGGCAAGCAGCCTGTCCTACAGCCCGGGAACTGCTGCAGAGCAGTTATGCCAGGCAGCCTGCACTAGAAATGGGAACCAAGAATTTTCAGGACCACTGTATCAGGGTTTGGATCACTGGATGGACTTAACCAAAGATACATACTCTTGAATCAGTCCCAGACCTTGGGCTGTGGGACAGCCCAGGAGGATTTTTTCACAGTCATAAATCCAGAGTCTTCATGCAGCCTGCTTGTAACTCAGGGATAGTTTTCCTGGATTGATTAGAAACGGATTCAAGGAGTTGCAAATGAAATATTCGAAAGCCAGCAAATCAACTTTTTTCCACTGGAGTAAATTCATACTCATTAGCGTGATTAATGGCTTTTGAAATGTTTCTTCTTCTGTATTTATAAAATGGAATCATATGCAATATGAATTCCTTATGAGGTATTTTAAACTTCTATATATGACTGTCCACCGGGTTAACAAGGCATTTTTACAGCGTGCTCTAGCAATTTACATTCAGGGTCTGGTGTTACTGTGAAGAACAGATATGATTACAATTTCAGTGTATGGTTACAATTCGGTGTATGGAGTCTGAGGGCTTCAAGCAGTAATGAGTTTTATTTGAGCATCATTTTCCCTGACTGTAAGTTTATTGTTGTTTTCACCTTGAGGCTGCAGAAGCATCAAAGCATATTTGTTTTCTAGTAAGAAACTTCAATCACCTAATGATTCAGGCATAAAAGTTCCCCTGACCTGTCATGACAAGTGAGAGAGACTATGAAGGAACTGACTTCAGCACCCAAGGGGAGATGGAGAAATGCAGAATCTTAAACACTCTGGATTACTCTTATCCTAAGTCTAAAACCACTGTAAAGTAGTTAGGAAAAAATCAAACAACCACCAACAACCATGTCCAAGTGTTCCAGGTGGGACTCATCTTCACATTCAGACAGCTATCTATTGGTGTCTATGCATGAGTTAGGCATTTTGGTCCCCATTACAGTCACTGAAGACCTACTCTATACAGTACAGATAGAGCTGAAAGCTCTTTGGAACACAGCAGTCTAAAGCAGGTGCCATGTTTGATCTGCTGAACACATTTCCAGACCAAGATGAGTAACCAACTCTATGTGCCCACCTGTAAAAGCTGCCATTGCAGACACGTCCATGTCCAGAGCCCTACAGCAAGCTGTGCTACACAAAGGTAGTAATAACTGTGTTAAAGATCTTTAGTCCAACTGGCTGGATAGCCTGTTTCAACTGTCATATGTTCCTAAAATATAAACCAACACAAGTCGGAGTTTGGGGAAGGGATCTGTAAGAAGGCCTGTCTTATATGTCCAGGCAAAACAGATTAATACCTTACCCAAGAGGATCCCCGGACTAACTCAGTACTTAGCAGTGCACATTTCTGAAAACACAGCCTAGTAAACATACAGCAAATGTGTATTTACTGTACTTTTGTTCTCCCCTGCAGCAGTCAGGTCAACAGTTACACCAGATGTGACTGCTGCGCTGTAAATATGGCATGCTGCTCTCACAAATTAGTCCTCATGCCAGAAGAGCTGAGTTTCACTGAAGGGTTATATTATGTTAGTGCTCAAACTACTTCCCAGTTGTATTCAGTGAAAGGTTAAATCACCCAGCACTTGGGCATCTGACGCTCCCTGTTACCTGGAAACTGGAGCTCTGACTACAAGCACTGTTGAGAAAGTGATTTGAAAAAAGCAAGAGGAACATGAAAGCACAATTCATATAAAACATGCGCCATCATCCAAGCATTTCTCCAACTGCAGACCCATATTGTTTTAAGCTACAAGATCCTTTACTGATAGAAATACACTGAATCCCTCATAGCTATCTCCAGTATATCCCAAACTGCGGCTATTCCCTTTGCAGGGATGGGAGGAAGGTGAAAGCAGAGCATAGCCCACAGCCTTCCAGATCCATAGATCCAGAGGTGGTATAGCTGCAGTGCTGCTAAGCAATGACACTTAAACTAATCTGGGAGGAGAAGATCCCCCTAGGCAAAATAGCTTGGGAAAGGCTGGGTTGTATAAAAATGCTGGTCTATTCTCAGGCTATTGTTTTGGAAAAAAGGTAAGCTATGAATTGAAAGCACTGCAACTATTCCTAAAGAATCTCCCACTAGTCTGCTCTTCTTCTGCAATAAGGACACCCAGTTCCTTTGTAGTTAAATTCTTCTCAAGTGACTTGTATTACTTTAACTGTCCTGGTAAGACTTGAAAAAATGTAAGTACAGGAAAGGCCTTGGAAAGATTCACAGCAGTTTTACACTAACTTGACAATACTGGTGATCTCAATGAAGCCAGAATAGGAGAAAGCAGGAATAATGCAGCAGTGAGAGAGGCATGCTATTTCCCCCCCCCCCTTTTTGTCCTTCTCCCTTGATTGAAACATCGAGGGGAAATCTTGGAACTGATGCTGTACATGATTTGTGCTCCTAAAGCAGAGCCAGAATGCTGCGAGCCAAGCGCCGGGCTGAGTATCCAAACTTTTACTGTTTATATTGAAGCATATATTTGCTGGGTGCAGGAGTTTGAGACCACTTCTCCCCACACACCAGCTGGGAGGTATCAAAGCCCTTCGCGCTATCCACCCATTCACCTCCAATTAGACCAAGAGTTCACAAGATGCTGAGAACATCAAAGTGTTAAGGAGAAGGAATTCATCCACACAGGACAAAGAATTTAAGCTGTTTACAACTTTCTGCTCTCTGATGTTTATTACAACCCCCCCTATAAAATCTGCCTCCATCTGCGGTACCTTGTAGCGACAGAGTTAATGAAAACCCAAGCCGCATTCCAAGGATGGCAATACAGAATGAGAGCGACCTCAGCATTGTTTTGCTAAGATCTCGAATTGCCAGTACTGCAAAATGAAGTAATGCACTCTGTCAACATGTAGTATTTTCTATAAATGGGATTGCCTGTTCATCTATTAGTAAAACATGCAGAAAAGCACTATTTGATAGGCGTTAGAGCAGCTGACTGCTTGCTTTGACTTCTTTCTTAAGATTTATCTGAAGCGTGAAACTGCTGAAAATCTCCCGTGAGTAAAAAAAACAAAAATATATAAAAAAATAATTAAACATATTTACAAACAGCCCTTACTTTATGTGTCTGGTCTTGAGTCAGCATTTCTTTATCAGCAGAATTAAATCTGAAGTTAACTAAAGCACTGAATGCTGAAAACTGATTTCCATGGACTTCAGTATCAACTTAAAAAACTGTTATATCTTTTTACAAACAAAAGATTACTCTATTAGTTAACTTAGAAATCTCAGACAGTTTTTAAAAATGTATATACAGCTTCCAGATTGAATTTTGCTGATCCAGGCTTCTTAGGAGGAGTTTATGGAGCCAGACTTGTCATATGAGCTATTTCTATAAGCCTCAGGTAAATATACACAGGGTTCGTGTTGTTAGAGAAAGTATTTTTTTCTCTTCTAAAAAATTTAAGTTAATCTTAAGCAAAAACAAAAGTTCATTCAGTACATTTTGTATTTGTTATTTTTGACCCATTTTGGGAAGTATTTTCCTTCCACAGATTTGGACTGTCCCTGCTTCTCTCCAACTCACTTTAACTCTTTCGTTTCTTTTACCACTCTGCTTCACAGTCTGCTACTCTGGTCTCTTGAGTTAGAAACAGCTAGATGGCACAGCTGGAGAAAAGGAAAAGGGTTTCAGGTATTTCCTTCTCCTTCCCAACCAGTAGCTTTCATGCCTTCCCTCTCCTTCATGTCTTCTTTAACTCCAGTTTCATAGAAAAGTTTGATCTGTATTGCAAAACCAATTAGAAGTGTCAGTTTTTACTCATGTAGCTGATGCGGATGCAATTACAGGGATCAAATGGATATGTTTTATTTCCTTTTCCATTCAAAATTGCTGTGGCCATCTAAAACATTACTAGAATATCACTCTGTCCGTAATAACAGGGGTCTCCAATTTTCAGAAAGTTGTAATTTGTAAACTCAATAGCCAAAGCAGTATCTCTTATTTAAGATTTTGGTTTAATGTTGCTCTTTCAATGGAGTATCGCATAAAAATTTAGCCATAAAACTCAGACTCAAAGAGTCAAAAGTACTCTAAGGTACTCAAAGACAGGTATCAAAGTCAGAAATCAAAGGATCTGTAGCTTCCTCTTCAGATATCCATAGGCCTGGCAGCAAGATGGGGAAATGTCCCTCCCCTTGGTTTCATCTATACCATCTCTCCATCCACCATTGGTACCAAGCTGAAATTTGCAAAGCAATTAATTCTTTTTCCACTAACAGAAGATACAATATGCTTACTACAGGTAAAGGTTTGCATTAAGTTTGCTAAGTCTTTCTATGACAGAGAATGTGAGAAAAGGTAAAGCAGATAAAGAATGAAGACATGGATATGGCAATACAACAGGGATTACCAAAATTCTTGATCATTGGCTGGAAATGGAGACTTTCATATGATCAAGAGCCTTCATGTGCCCAATGCCCCCAACTCAAGGGCCTTTTGGAGCAGGCTCCAATGCCTCTTGGAGCAGTTCTCAGAGACGAACACACAATGGCCAGGAGCTCCCACTGCTCCTCTCTGAGACACCACTGAATTTCATAAACAGCTGGGGACCCAGTCAACCCAGCAAGGCTGCACAAGCAATCACTGTTGGCTTAGCTCTACTCACAACCAAGGATGTGGATCAGTCCCTGTGCCAGCACAACTTCACTGCGGGCCTTATGATAAAATTTCGGCACTTGAAATGCCCCATGAGGACTGCAGAGACTGGCTACAGCCCGCAAGAGATTCCAAAGAAAAGAAGAGCAATGTTCACATGGGGACACACCCAGGTAGGTTGTCTGAGGGGAAAAAAGGTAGATTGTCACTTTTTGTTGGTACTTATGAGAAAGCAGGCAGCAGCAGTTTGCTGGTGATGATGCCCAGGTCTGGTGGTGTTCTACAGAAGAACACTCCAACAAAAGACACGAAACGACAAAGTCATATCTGAAAACCGCCCATGACAGACTCTTCTGCTCCCTCTGTACCCTCTGCTCCCAGCTGTACTAGCACAAGAAGTTCTCTTGTGATCCTGCGTAAATCATCACTGTTCTAACAGAAATTACTGATCCCATGGGTCCTCAGAGAGAAAAAAAATTATTATGTTCCTTATTTAATTTTAAGCAAAAGCATCTTGGCTTATTTGAATGGTTAACACCGGTAGTTGGAGAAGATTTGACTGATTTCTTGCTTGAATCATAAGCATCCAACTTTCACACATCCTGGTCTCTTGGTACCTCTGAGACCTACAGGCACAGCACAGTGATGAACAGATGGTTGCAGTGACCTGTTCCATCAGCCTAGAGGGATCCATAAGGCAATGTCTGTATATGTCTGTCTACCATCTGTATTATTCCAATAAATGGGATCATTTTTAGACTGCTGTGGTTACCCTACTGATTTGCAAACGAATGCTCTTAATATTGTCTTTAATTCAAAAATATTTTGAAACATTCAAAGTGCAATACAAATCTCCCTCTTACTCTTTATTTAATCACAGGCTGCAGACAATGGCTATGATTTGAGGTAGCAACTAACTACTCACATAGTTTTGAGTATGTTTGAGCATGGAAATGATAACTATGGGATTCTTGTGGAAAATTGCTTCTGAACCAAAGGCAGAGGAAGCTACACACCTCTGGATGTGATATCTGCCATATCAAAGCTATGTCTGCTACCTACAGGATGACCTCAGGTCCAGCTAAGGGTCTCAGACGGGGCAGCCATCTCTCAGGCTCATTATTTCAACTGGACAGAAAGCCACATAGGAAAGCTTTCAATATTGCACCCTCTGTCATTATCTTTTATCAGTTTCTCTGCATTCACCTATGAAATACCATCCAATGAGCAGAGTGTTTTGCTTTGGACTGTGCAGTGTGTAATTCTGCCAGAGGTACCACAGCACAGCAAATGCTGCAGGAGGTACCAGTGCATGAACCCTGGTGCCCACTTGATGGAGGCTAAAAAGAATGTGTCAGTTCTGCTGCTCAAGGACTGTCATGACACACAGACATGGTGGGAATCCAACCAAAGCTAATGCAGGGCAGCTCTCAGCAGAAGGGAGGAGAGCACGCTGTGTCTGCAGTGAACTGGAGCCACCGATGTGCCTCAGCCTCAGCTGCAGCTGGACTATAGCATTCCTCTGGAGCTCATGTAATTCTGGAGGCTTTTCTGTTTATTTTCTTAACAAAGTTTTGTGGACTTTTTAAGTGGGGGAAGGGATACTCAAACATTCCCTTCCCTCAGCTTTAAAAAATCAAGATTCAATTTTGTAAATAGATATAAGAAAAAAATCTCTGTTAGAACCTGCCAATCCTTTAAGGTCTGAACTTCATGACTTAGGATCTTTTCATGTTTTTAACTATCACATTTCTTTTCAGTTGAGTATTATTAAATGAGCAACACCATTATGGCAAAACTGGTATTATTGTAATTGAATAATATGAGATATATCCAAAGGAAAAGAAATTAAATGAATCACTTTTCTTTTGATCTAAATTCATAAGTTAAATCCAAATATCTAAGTGAACTTGACAGTGTCTGTCACTTTGCAAGTAAATTCTTACATCTTCCCTACAGCACTGGAACATAAAGGTGCCAGTATGAGGATAAGCGCTACACATTACACAAAACAGCAGTAAATTAATGCCTTGTGTTGTAATGGAAAATCTCAATTTAAGATCTGAGGAGCAGTAAGAGAGAGAAGGAAAACTTGTAGCTATGATTTTTATCATAGCTGGTGGGATTTTTTTTCCAAATGAGGTCACGGAAACAGATTGGAGAACTACATTTAAGAGGCTCTTCCTTCCCAAGCACAATAGGAATAAGCCCATCATTCTTCTTGTGGTTCAAACTATTCAAAATTAGGTGGCTCTTGTGCCCATGTCACTGAGGGTGGAATTTGTCTTAGCAGAGTGCAAAAAACCAAACAAGGTTCTCAATGAGAAAGCCTTGAAAAGATATGATATCTATATGACAAGTTAGACAAAGAGTATGTGCTGCGCTACACTTTTCAAACACTCCTGCCATTGAGACCCTGTACAGACTCATGATTGGCTTAACCCATCTGGTGGTGGGCTGACACTACAAGAGTGGTCCTGCATCCCTCTTCTCTCCTCATGTCCATCTGCATGCTCCTGGTTTTGTAGATATATGGCAAGGCTGCTACTCCAAAAGAAAATTAGTAGTCTTATGGATTAATTTTCTGTCACATCAACTACCCCTGAGGTCCCTCAACTGCTACAGCTGTTGAAGGGAAGTGGGAGGAATGGATGATTGCAGGTTGCCTTTAACTGGAGTAATTAAATCCTTAAACCAGAGTAAATAAACCTTTTGTACCACTGTACATCCACTCTTCCCAAACCCTGCATATTCAGAGCATATTACTCCAAAAAGAGATGACACTACCTGTTGTTCTTCCTTTCTACAAAAAGACAGACTCTATCAGCATTAGGAAATAATTCAGTTGTGGAATTCATTGTAACAACTGTTAAAGTCAGGAGTGAAAATGGGTATAATGGTTTGAAAACTGAATAGACAAGTTCCCGGCCACCAGTGGCTATTAAACAATCTCGCTCAGATTATTGTGTAGAATATTGTATATTGTACAGAAGACCCTAAATCACTAACCACAAGGGATAGGAAAACCTACCCTATGTCTTACACTTCTTAATTTTTCTCCTACACTTCCTTTAATCATCATTCCTGCCTATCATAGAAAACAGCATTAGGGTGTCAGGGATCCTCTTCATCTCAGCCAGTATGCCAGTTCTTATGTGGATGTACCTACATCTCACAGGAGTTTGGCACCTCATCTGTAATCACTGAGTCCCTCACAGGAAAGTAGTGTTATCACTACCATTCTTGCCATGCCACTAGCAAAAGTTTACAAATCCTGAACTCCTCTGTAAAGAGTTGCTTGCAAAATAAAGCCTGAAAAGGGGACAAAAAAATGAGAACCATGAAGCTGAATATCTTCAAAAAGAATATGGAGCAAGAAAACCACTATAGCTGCAAAGAGAGTTGCTTTTGGACCAAATGAAATCAGTAAAGATGACATTTTTAACTAAAAGCATAAATAAGAAAAATACTAAGAGGAAATATTAATTTTTAAATTAATGCATTTTAGATTTCAAATTTGATTTAAATTTCACCTATTAGCTTAAGTTTTTGCATAAAGATTCAGGTTTAGACAGATCAACTTTCTCTGCAGAAGGGGCCATTAGTTCTCATTATGCTGGAGGGGATGCAGGCAGAGGTTTTAGTACTGCTGTTCACTGGAGCCCCCATTCCAAAGGACATTAATGGGCCTCTTACCCTAGAAGGAAACCAGGATGCCATAAAAACATATCTGCAAATGAAAGGAGGTGCTCAAGAATACTCTGGAAGAAAGATGCTTTCCTTAACCTGAAGACAAAGGATTGGTGTGAACTCAGCTCAGATATGTCTGATCATGCATGATCATGAAACACGGTCATGTACAGACTCACATTCAGAGAGAAAGACCTTCGGCAGAATGGCTCTTCTGACTTTTATTTTTAGTTTATCGTAGATGGGGAATCCCCAAACCAGGCAGAGTATAGTTTGACAGGCATTCCCTCTTGAATCCTGAATCCCACCCAAGTCCCATGATCAGCTGGACACTCTCCTGTCTCCCTAAGACACAGCCACTGCAGGGCAGACAGTCCCTAGAGAAAGCTCCACACCAGGAACAACAGCAGGTACATTAGGAGCAGCAAAGCTTTCCAAGGTGTGTTACAGAGCTAGTCACAGAAGGCATGAGGGGGTCAGGAGGAATAGAAAGGATAGAGTCTGCAGACAGTTTTGGCACCCACAGCCCATGGAGCATACTTACCGACTGGGAAGGAGAAAGGCAGTCCTATATTTAGCTATAAAGGCAGATAGGCTCTCTTAAGAAATGCTCATAGCTTTGATCATCATGGCTAGGCTTCACAAACGAAGATCTGGGGACAGAGCTTTGAAAGGTTAACACAAAGCAACAGCCTTGTCCCTGCCCTTCTGTAAGAGGCCAGCAGCAGTCCCTGCATTCCGCCACTGTCACCACCCTCTCTGCTCTCTCGCCTCCCAAGTGCTAATGCTTGTCACAGAAGCCTCTGCTCGCTCTCCCACAGAGCCCCACTCATTTATTGCTGCTCAGACATGCAACACCCATGCACGTCTTGGCCACTCCCATTTTTGATCACAGACTAGGAAGGAAACACAACTGTTTGATAATTTTATAATTGGACACTAAATTTAGATTATTCAGGCTTGTTGTCCAGAAGCAAAAGGGCATTTCCTTAACCCATCACACTGCAGAGTTTGCAAGTCAGATAATTTGTAGTCTGCTGAAGACACAGACCTGAACTCAAGTCTTCCTGTTGCTCTTTAAAGCTATTTTTGCTGTCTAAATGCTAAGGATTCAGAAAAGCTGCACAATGCACATCACAGCTCTACTCCTTGTTTTCCACAGACACATTTCTCTCCATCAGGAGCCCATGGCAGCGAGGCAAAGGGAAGGCAGAAAATTGCAGATTTTTCCCTTTTCTGCAGGGAAAACAGTTTCAAAGAGCATAGGGGATGGAGACTGCTCAGTCTCCACACATTTCGGAGCTTCAAGGAAGGAAGGTGCTCCTGGTTGTCCTCCTTCCTCTTGGCTGCCAAGCCTGGGGAGGCTTTAACATTGCTGTTTGACCTCCGGCATTCCCACAGCAGGGGACAATTGAAGCCCAGAGAGTGATGTATTCTGCCTTCTTGGATGCCTGACCACAGATGTGATCTCCACCTCCCCAGCATTCTCCTCACCATTACACAGACACATCTTGTTCATGCAATCACAGAAAGACAAGGAACCTGACTGGGAAAGCCTTTACCTTCACAAAAAAATTTGCTTCTGTTCCAGCACCTAAGGTAAATTATCAATAGCAAATCTCAACATTTAGTAATTTGTTTTTAATTTAAGGGAATCTCCTGATGAAAAAGTTATTTTTTTAGTATGGTGAGCACTTTTTGAGATAATATTGTGTTTCAATGAAGACCAGCTTTTCCATAGAAAATAAAGTTTCCTTAGACCCAGACCCACTCTAAGAACTAAGGTGGTTTTCAGCACACCAAACTCCACAGGTGATGCAAATCCCTTCTTTTTTTCTGACTGATCTTACATATTTTCCCTAATGGGTTTTGATAAAAGTCTGGCTTGAGATTTTTTTTCCTCTCATCAACATAACTTTTCAACACTGAATTTTCTCTTGGAAGTCACAGGTTTTGCTAGAACTATCCAAGGCGTTTTCAGTGCTCCAAAACTGTAATCTTCCACAAACTGCAATAATCAACTAGTTTAAAATTCCAGATCATTCATGAAAGCAAAATGTAAACAAAATTAAATGCAGATTTACCCTTGACACAAAGATATTTGCATAACTGTCATCATTAATTCCTAAACTTAGTTTGAATTTGATGGTATCAGCCCCGAATTTATATCAGCTACCTTACTAAAAAGCTTGTGATTGCTTAAAAAATACACAAGCTTTGCAAAGTTTGCTCTGTTTTCTAAAATCCATAGTTCCCCACAGTATGTAAAAATGTTAACATCTGACCATTTCCAGAAGAATCTCTTTATTTGCTTTTTGCTATGCTAGATATTGAAGCGAGACAAACTGGCCAGCAGCTCTCTGAGTTGTTTACTTAACCATTTACAAAGAGGAGATCTCAGCAGAAATAAATGGTGGTATTGCCCCTTATCATATAATCTGAATGGAGGATCTCTGTTTCTCCCTTCAGGACCCTCCAGTCCAAATCTCCAGGCCTACTCCAAAGTGTTCTACTTCTCTGGAGACCGAGGAGTTTGCTATTATGAATAATGAACAGTACATTGCTCTGCACAAATTTTGTCTTGGTGTGAGCTCCAGGGGCCGGGAGCAGGATATGGTTACAGCTGAGTGTGTCTCAGCACCAGCACTGCTTTCTTGGTTGTCCTACCAAGCCCCAGCTCAATTCCTGGGGAGAGTGGACTAGCCTTTTGTGAACAAGCATGCAACAGGAGGAGCATTCTTTGCTGAAAAAGCAGATGTTTTCAAGTCATGTTTGACCGCTTAGTAATTATTCTGCTATGCCTATCACATTGTGAAATGCATTCAGCAATTCATAAGCCTGGTGTGCCAGTGGCCCAAGAATTTCTTGATGCCCAAGAACTGTCTCCCAGCTTCTACACCAGTTACACTGTCCTAAGCACAGTGCCAAGACCAGGAACTCGTCCATCCAGTGCTGCTGCCAAACCACTTGTGCTGTGGAACCACAGTCCAAAACATACAATGTTTAGTCACAAAACTTGCTTAGGCAGCTGCTGAAAAGGAGAGACAAGTTTCTTACACACGCATAGTCCCAAATGACCTATCTAATATGTCATTCAAGATGCTTCAATAAGTGTCATCTAAACTCAAATATTATTTCAATCATCTAAAAAGAAGCCACTCCTCTGAGAGTCAGAGCTCTGGTTCACACGCACCGAGGTGATGAAGTGGGTAGACATGCACTGCTCATTTGCTGCTCAGACACAGGTTGCAGTGACTGCAGCAAGGAAAGCTGAACAACATCTGAAGCAGCTTCTAGATCCCCACAGTTTCTTCCCAGTGCTTCAAAGTAAACGGAAATTGTACCACTGTATGCTCTCAGAAAGGCCATTGTGGTAACCCACTCCTGTTTCAAAACACCAAATGCAGGTAAAAACATGACACGTCATGCTAAGGGGCTTTTTGAATGCACATTTACTTTAAGACAGCAGTGTAGTAGTCTCTAGAGGTTACATGGTTTTGAAGCTGAGAGTACAAGACATGACTTCTGATCACCTGGAAACCCTTATGCTGGATCACAGCTCTCCTGTGGATAAGGCAGTACTGCCAACAGCTCACTCCCCATTTGTGCACATTTCTTTTCCAGTACTTCTCACTATGTTATTACAGCTTTTGCCTCATGTTTTAGCAAAATTATAACCTTATCTAGCATTTATCTACTGTATTCTTCTAGTTATGATGATATTTTTAAAGTTTCTTTTGACTCATTTTTTATTTCCCAAAAATATTATTGTAGCCTGGAGAAAGACTAATGTCAAGATGGGCCTAACTGAATCCAGGGTGGAGAAACTTTTGATATGCTTCCAGACCATATAATTTTCTAGTCAGGCCTCTCGAGTATCCGAAAAAAACAATTTTCCCAGGCCCTGCATGCCTGTGAGATGTTGGAGAATAAAGCACCCAGTCTTTCTGAGAGGTAAGGTGCTGATTACACAACTTTCAGCACATCCTGAAAGCTGATTTCAAAAACTAATATTGCTTTTGGCATCACACAGTTCTTCACATAGCATTAGGAGGGGAAAGCAAGTGCAGGAAGGTGAGGGTTTTTTAATATAACTCAGAAAGAAGTATGAAGTTGAGAAATAAGACCCAACTACCCAAAAGCCAACTCAGACTTAGCCAAAACTTAGCTGTATGATTCATGACATTTTGTTTCTGTCCTCTCAATTCAGTGTGCTCATGCATCAAAGGCTGCTCCACAAAATTATTAAACTGAAATTTTTACACACTCTCCTCTAGCTAGTATCCTGAATGGGTGTGCTGCAGAATTGCAGTATAAACTGCTGTACATGGAGACAGAAAAGCTCAAGAGATTTCAAAAAGGCTCATAAAACAAAACTTGTTCTTGCCAAACTGATGACATGACTGGTTCTAGACACATTCAGTAGGCAAGAAAAGCCACCAAAAATGACCAAAACTTCAGCACCTGCCATAGAGCAATTTTCTTGTTAAAAGTTCTTGGTTAGACTCCAAAGCAGGCTGAACAAACAAACCTTTTTTAATACATAAGCAAATATTTTCCACACACACATATATATATCTCCATATACATCCATATATAATATATACTATACATCCATACATATATATCTCCATATATATATATATTTGGAAAAGGAAAAAGGGAAATGAAAATTTCCCCTCTAAGCTGGAAGCAAAATTTTCTTTATTGGCAATTCTTTCCCTGCCCGAGTACCTTTCCCTAAATTACAATCGTGTACAAAGAATCTTTCCTTCACACTTCTCATATTCAAGCTATCCCAAAACATTCACCAAGCAGACCAATACAACACTGGCTGTGTACCAAGACAGCCTCTTGAACACTGATTTTACTTAACATAAGAGGGACCTTGAGTTCAGTCTGGATAGGAGACGTCTGTGTAGCTGCTCCTCCTGCCCCACAAAGCCAGCACCCATATGTGATGATTCCTTGCATCCCACTGCCTCTTCTTCCCATCCTCACAGGGGAGGTCAGCCCTCTCAGCACCTCCTTCTCCCCACTCTTGCACTGAAGAATGACTTTAAAGCAGGATCACTTCACCAATGCTGACTGGAAGCCAGAGAGACCTGAGGATAGATGGAGCTGCTGGCCTCCCTGAGCTCCATTCACCAGTGATATTCCCAGAGCAGCATGATTCCTTTAGCATGGCTGTGATAGCAGAGAGTTCTGGGCATGAGTGGAGACCTCTCTCTGCCAGGTGCTGCATAAACAGCTTAAATTCATAGTTCACTGAAAAAACAACCAGAACCTGAAATGGACACTCCCTTCCTTCAGAGCAAGGGAAGGGAAAATAAATGAGATAGATAAATAGAATCATAGAATCATAGAATAGATTGGGTTGGAAAAGACCTCCAAGATCATCAAGTCCAACCCCTGATCCAACTCCAATTACTATATCATGGCACTAATGGCGACGTCCAATCTCTTTTTAAAAACCTCCAGGGATGGTGAATATAAGTCAGCAGAGAAATTAGTGTCTAGCCTAGAAAGTATTTCAGAAAAAGGGTGAGCCTCTAAAAATGACAGCTTGAGAGAGAAGCACAGTTGCCAGGAATCAGACTGCTTTCCCACCAGGTTTAAGATGGTTTAACAAAATGCAATTCATTTCTTCTGCCCTGAAAGAACGTGTAAGCATTCTTTTAATCAGTGGGAATTTTTCTCAACCTTCAACTCACGGCTGTTTTCATCCTTGGCTTTGGAGCAAAAGGCTTTACCCTTGGAGAGACAAAAAAATAACAAAACAAAAAAAGAAAAACAGGGTCAGAAAAAATGCCACCAGTTTCATTTCCAAGACAAAAGAGGACTTCTGAGATTGCAAGCAGGTTGGCACTAAGCCTTTGAGGTTACAGTATTTTCCCCAATGTATTTTCCGTTATGGAGGAATAGAGGTGCCATTGAAGGCAGCCCACTGACAACACAGTACTGGGACACAACTAATCATTCTGCTGTTCTCCTGCACGTTCATCTCTATCAGGTATTTAAGCTAATTTGGAGGGAACAGAGACCACGGTTTTATGCTAAGCCTGTGAGGAGGACAGAAATCTGTCTTTTGCCTGGGAACACTGGCTGGATAATTTCTCAAGTCTGCCTTTCTTCAACAACTAGACATCCAAGAAAATAAGGAACATCACAGCCTTCTCTTCTCATACCTGTTATATTTAAGGTAAAGAGAGATTTTGAAAGAGGTGTTCTCAAAAACGGAGAAGAATAAATCCAAGTAGAAGGACAAAACCTAGTGAGCAGCTATCAATCAGCAGTAGAAACAGACTATGCAGTTTATTTAAGTTGGGTTTGCTGCATTACTTTGGCATCTGAGCCACATATTGGCTGGTTCAGTTTTTTTCCCAGGTCTTTTCTGAGCATACTGCTCCCAAGACGGTCTCCTTAATAACCAAATTCACTCATCCAGAGGCCTTTTCCAGCAGCAATGCCTTCATAAGCATATAATTCTGGCAGGCAAATTTGCTTACGGTGACTTAGTATGCTCACGTGGGACATCAGGGAGCTGACTAACTCCTCTGCATTTTATGTCCACAACACATGGTCAAATGGAATGGGTCTATTCTCTTCCATCACAAACCCAGTGCAGGTGGGCCAAGCACATGCCCCATATGGAACCACGAGCAGTGCTGACCTTTGGTGCTCGTGGCTCTTCTTTTTTTTCCAGAAATCTTTCCCAGAACAAACCCTTTTCTTTCCTTATGTAAAACAAGGCTTAGAACTAACAAATCCAGCATAAATCTGCTTTTTAGCATGGCCTGTTGTAATAGGACAAGGGGCAATGGTTTTAAAACAAAGGAGAGTCAATTTAGATTAGATATAGAGAAGAAGTTTTTTACAATGAGGCTGGTGAAACACTGGAACAGGTTGCCCATAAAGCAACCTGGTAGATGGCCCAACCCTGGAAACATTCAAGTTCAGGTTGGATGAGGGTCAGGGTAACCTGATCTAATTGAAGATGTCCCCAGTCATTGCAGAAGGATTGGATCTAGATGACCTTCAAAGGTCCCTTCCAACCCAACTGTTCTATGATTCTATGATAAACCAAAGGGTTTCATTAATCTGATGTCTTCTTGTTGTCAAAGCAGTATCAGACAAAACCTACCTTTTTTACCTAAGGAAAGTAAGTTCCAAAAAAAGTTACACAGCACAGACTTTAGAAAAACATTATGTCATCATGCAACTGATCACAGTTTGTCATCACATTAGGTATTCAAGCTATTCCAAACTGATTCTCACAGTAACACTTGTAAGCCATATTAATCATAATTTTAGAATACATTTATCTACAGATAGCAACCAATTGATTACTTAAAAGTTCAGTGAACTAAAAAAAAATTACTTTTTTCTCAAGAGGTAAATACTTGATGTCCAAAATACGCCACTGAAATATGCATCCAAGCATTAAAAAAATATATTTAATAAAGAGGAGTGCCTCTCCAAGTCAGCAACTCTTGGGAACTAAAGAATGTATTTCTGTAACGATGGATTTGCTAATGTAGGCATTGTTACTGTAGATGTGTTTTTATTTGCATTCACTGGTGCTGTAGTTTGCATGAGAATCCACAAATACAGCATGCTATGTTTCTTACATCCCAAAAATTCAGTATTGTACTCCTGAGGCTCAACATGTTAAGTATATCAGTGATGTTCTCAACAGCACAAAGCACATATTTAATCTGCTGCCTATTTGCAGATGCTGTTTTGCACCTGTAGTAACAAGGCAGTGAGACTGAAAGTCTTCAGAAGCTTTGTGTCAGCACAATTATATGGGGATCTAGAGAGGTTTGCAAGGATGCAAACTAACTTCTCATCTGCCTTACATCTACGGAGTGTGTTTATGTATGGGCCTGTCATCAGTATTCAGGTAACCTTCAGCATCAGCTGGATGCTGCCTTATGAGATGGTGCCTGTGAGATCTGATTAATTCTGCCCTGTATTTTGAACCTCTCCTCATAAACAGAACAGTATCAGCAAGACAAGCAATAATGATGGTGGACAGAAAGAGATCTGCAGGGCTGTCAGATTCAGGGCATTTCCCAGCACTTTAATAAGTGTCCCTAGATGAGATTTCCAGAGGGACATCAGTCTGAAGCCAAAAAATGATTGCTATAAAAGGTAGCACTGGTATGAGCTTGTGCTTGTTTTCCTCACTGCCACAGACTGAGAAGAATGAGGTATATGACTCAGCTCTCTCCACACGTGTATAATGGCATTTCCACCAGCCCTGGAAGATCACAGCTCTGTGGCATGCAATACCTCAGATCAGGGAACCTCTGCCATCATAAAATCAGGCTTCTTAACAAAGACTTTCAACTCATGGGACATTCCTATAGTGAATACAATCAGCCCCAGTTTAAAGCTGGAAGCCAAAGCAGGGAAGAACTTGCAAAAAGATCACACACAAGGGTCGGTCTTCTGTGGCAGATCCACTCAATTACAGGCAAGTACTTAAAACGCAAGACTCTCATAAATTTAAAACTGAATTTTCACCATCTCCTGGATTGGAGGTCATGCTGAAGAGTACTATTAAAATTGAATTCAGCCCAAGATCTTACGGTTAAAATAATTTTTAAATGTAGCCTTAAAAAAAAAAAAAAAAAAAAAAGAGCAAAGACAAGATCTGCAATAACACAGAGAAAATTAATTACCTAGGCAAACTCCTTTTCAAGTTCATGACTCATGCCAGCATATAAATGTCTGCATGAAGCCAGCTCTTAATGCTAATTTTGTCACTGTTAAGAAAATTGTAACCCTCTCTGAGAAGAACTGAGTGCGTACCTTGCTGTTGATTTTTCAAGACTCTGACTGGCAGTGCTGTACTGTAACTGCAGATTTCTGCTAATGCTCTAAAATGCTTTATGAATTTAATCTTCCACCGCAGATATAAGAGACTCCTGGCCATTCTGCAGTTGGCCTCAGCTGCACAGAAGCTGTGGTCACAGACACTTAATTTGTTCCTTTTTACTGAATATAGGCATGGCAAGAGTATCACTTAATAGGTCAAAAATCTCATTCCGTATAATGACAATAACACGGTACAAAGAGCACAAGGAGTAGGAGTAAGAAAATATGCATTTTTGTTAGAGCTAGTCCGTGGTTCAAAGCATACCCCTCCGCTTCTTCCCTGCCAGAAGTTGATGTGTTTTTCAGCCAGTGCTGGCACCAGGTCGCAGTGTCACAGCGCTGACAGGGTTTCTGAAGGAGCCAGCCCTATCTGCCTCCACAAGACCCCTTCTTGGAACTATCACCTCTTATCACAGAGTTAATTTAGAGACATGAACTACCAACTGCAGTTATCTGCTTTTTATATAAGAATTACCAAAGTGCTCCTTGTTTGGGCTTTTTTTAATCTTACTGCAGCACTGTTAGAGAAAGCAAATGAGTCTGATGGCCCATGTGCACAGCCCTACTTGACCACATGGTGCCAAAAGCTACATGCACCACAGCTACAAGTACCCATTACAAGGGCAGCATCTCTATTAGGGGTTACAAGCTCATTAAACAGGGGAAAAAAAGAAACATGGGCACACTGACACGGGCACTTCTTTCCACTGGTGACAGGCAGAGCCCAGCCAGTGCAGGGAGGAGGGACCCACCACAGCAGGTGCAGCAGCACTGCTGGGCTGCACCACCCCAAAAGCTGTTGGTCCTTTTCATCTCCCTTGGTAAGTCCCTGGCAATGAGTGGGATGCTCACATTAGAGGTGTAATTAACACAAGGACCTAGTCGTGACAGGCCCTCTCCAAACATGTAGCCACAAAAGGGGCCTGAAGCACCGTATTTTACAA
Source organism: Lepidothrix coronata (assembly GCF_001604755.1). NCBI lineage: Eukaryota > Metazoa > Chordata > Aves > Passeriformes > Pipridae > Lepidothrix > Lepidothrix coronata. The sequence goes on from NW_016690215.1 coordinate 2,651,209, forward strand.
GGCACTGAGCACAACAGAGGTTTTTGGCTGGCAAACTGAGAGCAGGTCAAGTGTTCTGGCAGCCCATGTCATGCCACAAGCTGCCTTCCCACTACACAAAGCAACAACAGTGCAAGAAAAAGGACAAGATGGGGAAAACTGCCTCGTCCCCACCATCATTTTCCCCTCACCAGCTCCACGCCTCTGGCAGCATGCACAGGGAGTGATGCTCAGCACCGCGAAAGCCAAGGGCAGGGGGAAAATGCATCCTGTCACCTGCTACACCCAGGCTCCCCCAGTCACTGGGCACCCAGTGCTCCAGGTGTGCTGGTGCAACTGGTCCAGCATTCAGAGGCCCATGGAGCAGGGAAGGAGTAGGAGATGAAGGCAACAGGGAGTGCCCTGGTGCAGTGCCAACCACCCCTATCCTGCTCTGCAGGGTGGCCAGGCTGACCCCAGGAATGATCCCTGGGGAAGAAGATAAGAGTGGAGTGTAAGATAGAGAGTGCTCACCTCACTATGTACCACACAAAGCCACACAACAGAGTGTTTGCACACAAACCAGCACGGATTCAAGCAGGGACATGTATATGATGCAGTGCCCTATGGTCTGGAAGTCTGAGCCTGCACTTCTAAAGTGGCCCAGTCTTATCCCAAAGTGCCAAACGCAAGCACCATTTGGAGGCAACACAGGGAGCAGCATCTCTGCATCCCATTTTCTAGGCTATATGGAGATAGCACCTAGATTCAGAGCTGTTAAGAGAAAGGTAACTAAAGCATGTTTGGTTTTTTGGGGTTCTTTTTCAGAGAAAAAATATATTTTGCATTTCTTTTAACTTAATTTTAAATGTGAAATGTTTGGTCAGTAAACTCATTAATTCCTTGCATATATTCTCAGAAAATGAAACAGAACATGGTCAGCCTAAATTGATTTTATGACTTTGTTATTATTTTTTATTCATACCACTGTCTTAGACTTATGCACACATGGAACAATCAGTCAACTGGACAAATATTAGCATTTCCAGCTAAAGTGGAATAAAACTACTTGCTGGACGTTCCAATGTTTCTGTAGCAAATCAATAATAAGTATTTAAATTGTTGTTTGGACTTCAAAGCTAAGATGAATGAGGACATTCTCAATTCTTTCCTGCTGTTGTGCTTTCAGGCTGTGCCTTTTGAATAAGACCTGGTATGTGCAATTCACATCAAAGAATAATTTGTACTTAAAAGCTACAGATCTTATTTTCAGAGCAACATGCCAGCCATCTCCCTACAATGTTACATTGATTTGGCCTGTTCATCTTAATTGCAGTAACTGAAAAGCATCCACAGCAGTCTGTTATGTGGCATTAATACCTTCTTCATTATTGCATCCGGACAACACAGCACTTGTTTGCACTAACCACTCAGAATGCCAGGGAAGATCTATGGCACATTCCTGCTAACAAATCAATCCTATGCTAGACAGCTTCCGGAAACCAGGACAATTCTGGGGCTTGAGATCAAACTTACATATGCTTATGATCGTATTTTCAGGGTCCATTAATTTTGTCAGTGTCATTTCCCAAACACAAAGAATTCTGGTCTTTAGGTCAAATCTACTGATATTTCACTAAATTTTGTGGGAGGTTGAAGAGAAAATAATCTTTAGAAATGTTATCGTTGTGTTTATTTAACCAAGAGGATCTTTGCTGGATATAGTACTGGATATGTGATTTATTTATTATTTGATGCTCTGCTTAAGATGAATTCTTCTAAAGGCTTTAATCTGTATAACTAGAAGTGTGAGGGATGGCTATGTTTTACAGAAAACAGGGATGTGGCTTTCTAAATACCTGAGAAAATATTTGCATTTGCAAAACAGGACAAACATAAGAACATAAATCAACAACAAGCACTTCAAGTACACAGTCAAGGACACAGACCTTAAGAAGGCCATTTAGCTTGTGTAACTTAGGCCATACATGGAGATGTACAATTGCACAGAAAGGTTATATAATCTCTCTTCTTAGCAATGCAAAAAAAAATAACAGTTATTAATTTTTGTTTCTGAAACCTGCAATGAAAACAAAATGCCTGCAGGCCCCAGATGCATTCTGTAATGCCCCCATTTTCCTGTTTTGATCATGCTGACCCCAGCAGTACACCAACACCTTCTCTCCCCTGGGCCCACCCGCAAGAAAACACCATGGTCCTCTCTTTGACAGTGAGCAGGACTATGCTTCTCTCCTGCCAAGAGATTAATAGCTCCCCTGAAGCAGAAGCTGCTCCCTTGGAGGAACCTGAGACTCTGGGGTGCTGCTCAAGCCTTTGCCCCACAGGTGTCATCAAACAGACGCGGCAGAGCAGTGCACAGCTCGGCTACCACCTGCAGAGGTACTTTAAATGTAAGCACCAAGCAGGCCAGTTATGAAGAGAACCTAGGAGTTAGTTGTGCCCAAATGCTGCTTCCAGATCTCTGGTATAAGGTGACTTACCCTGACTGAAATGAGAAAACGAGCTAGGGAGCTGGAGAGATGAGTGGCACAAAATCCTCAAGCACAATTGATGGCTGTTTTCACCTGACCTTCATGTGATGAAACTGAGCCTGTGACTCATTACCTTAAATTATATTTCCAAACTGCCACAGTAGAGTAATGAAGAACAAAAATATCACTCAGAAACTAAAAGCTCTGGTTTTCAACAGCAGGTAGACACTGTACGAGAACAGGAGAGGAAACAACAGCCCTAGAGGCATCATAACTTCAGCCAACCCTACAGTTTATTTAGCTATTTAGTATGTTCCTTATCAAAGGCTTTGAATTTCTGACTTTTAAATAAAAAGATTGGTAAGAAACATTCAGAATTGTAAAGACACCAGATTCTTAAATAAAGATTCTTCAGCTCTTCACTTCCATCCATCTACATATACTCAGCTGGTCTTTGTCATACTGGTATTAAGAGCACATCCCCAAAAATTAGGACAGAAATAGCAACACTCTTATAATGTCAATAACAAAAGAGGGGATTTAAAAGCATATCTAGACAATAAATATATGTTTTCATTTTTCAGCTGCTTAGTAATCATTTGGAGGTCTGTTATGTTTTCTTCTGAGGCAGACTAAATACAAATCAATACTCAGCTTTCAAACAAGGGAAGTCAGTGGGCATCCTAAATTCTGCTCAAAAACTACATCTGGCCTCTGTGACAAGAGTTTTATACTGTCATGACTTATTGAAACACTGGTTTACTTTTTATGTCAGTGCAGGGGCAAAAAAGGAGTTTGATCCCACATTTTCTATGGGACAGACACCAGATATTTTTAATTCTTTTTTGTGGTGGCTTTCAAAATTCAGTGGAAAACATGCAGCTTAGACCTTTAATTTCAGAACTGGTTAAACAATTTTCAGTGTCTTATGCAATCTTTAGTATCTTTTTTGTTGTCTCTGAAATTATAGTTATAAGGGGACAAACTTTGAATGAGAAGACCCTTCACTGTGTTTCCTCATAGCCAACGGCAAGACTGAGGAACTTTTAAATCCAAGTTTAGTTAGAACCATGTGAGCCTGTCCCAGTCACTAATAATATGCCCTTTCACTCCACGTTTCCATTGTCACTTTTAAAAATTTCTTTCAAATGTAAAGAGATTATTCTTCTTTCTATCATATGTGTGTATTTTTTTTTCGTGTCAGAAGTATTATCAGGCAACTTACTTGCACATAGTCCATGATTCACCTGTAAAAATAGCCTCAGGAATGAGCAGTAATGCAAGCTTTACATACAAGTGTGTGTCTTCCTGTAATCCCTTCATTTTGATCCTCCACGTGGTTACTATACTAAAGCAACACAGGAAGAGCTTAAGAAAGATACTTGGTGTGCACAGTCAGGGATATTCCCTGTTGCAAAAATCCTGTAGTGTAAGTGAATGACATAGACTGAAGCAATACAGATGTGTTTTTTGCCAGAACATCATTTTACTATGCTGTTGGTAGAATGGAATAAATATCATTCAAGACACTAATTCATAAATATTCATTTCACAAAAGCACTCTTTTGGTAATGAAAAGTCTAACAAAACAAAGCACTGCTTCATTCAAGAAACAGGGGCAATCCTACACTAGCATTTTGTGTATGGAGATATTTGTGGCTAAGATACTATGATAAACCTTGCACATTTTCAGTATCTTAAACTGTAATATCATTAAGCCTTTCACTGGCACACACTGAAGATAAATAAACATGAATACTTCCATTATAGACTTGTGCACAAGGAAGTTAAATGGGGTTCTTGCCCACAAAGCCATTTGTGGCATAGTTGAAAGAAAACCCCCAGTAATATTTGGTTTACCACTTTATCCAGTCACTAGTCCACGTGTTCCCCTGAGGCCACTACATTTCAGTCCCCAAATTATTATTTCTCATTCTGTGTTCCTGATATTATCTTGATATTCTTGGCATATGTTAATAATGCCCATAGGGCAGATAAACTGTTCTGATGGTCTCAATTTAATAAAAGAAAGGTTCTTACCAGGCACAGAGGAGATTCCTCAGAAACCCATTAACAGTTACACTCAATTTTCAATTCACTCAATTTTTCATGGATCTGTATTTGCTGTGGCATCAGCCCTGCTCATTGCATATTAAGAAATGCCACATCTGTTAAATCCCCAGTAAATGGTAATTTTCCCTCCATTACAGTCCAGTTTGACATGCATGACTTCAAAGATATGTATTGTAGGATGCAGTCCAGTAGTGATACTGTTTGGTTTACGGGATTTGTCCAGCTCTGGGGCAACCTCTGCCCTCCTTATTTCTATCACAGAGGTAAAATACTGACTTAAATATGTTCTTGTATTTTAGGCACCACTGTTCCCCTTACACCCCCAATACTTCTTCATATGGTCTCTTCTCCTCCCATCACAGGCTTTGTCTAGTCCCAGAGAAAGCCACTGAGGTCCACAATTACTTTTTCTCACTCCTTGCTCCCATATCTGCCTCTGCTAGAGAGGCAGCAGAAACAGAAAACCTCCCCAGTGTGGACTGCTTAGCTGCTGACAGCCATGATTTATCCAGGACTTCTCAGCAACCATGACCTAACAGCATTTCTGAGATGTGACTTGAATTCATGATTATGAAAGAGCTGAAAATGCTATGGCTCATGTGATTTTTAAACCTTCATAGCTGTTGTCACCTCAAAGCACGCTCCAAGTCAAAAGGCTGGGTTTATACACACAAATATATATGTACTTATATTGTATTTAAACAATGAAATATTCTTACCACCTCGCCATGTCATATCAGTGACTCTCCTCAGTATCAACAGACTCGAGGACAGTGGGAAAGCAGAAATTATTATTGAAGTATAACGAGATTGTATTGGATAAACATGCATGGATTTATTTCACCAGTGGTGACATAACCCAAATATCTAGGTTTTAGGGCAGGTCAGCACATAACAAATAAGCAGAGAAGCCTCTGAGCTGTCAGGGTGCCTTTAGACAAAGACATGACAAAACTGATGTTGTTTAGGTTTCCTACTAACATTGATGCTTCAAAGCTGGGGGCTCCTAATCCAGGGCCCCTGAGAGAGGAGAAATAAAACAACATCAGCAACTACTCAGTCAGTAGAGGCTTGTAAGGCCACAGCCTTGATGACTGACAGCAAAAATGAAGAAAAAGTCCAGAGGAGTAGACAAGGGGGCTCTTAGAATCACAAACAGTAAAGATAAATATTTTCTTTCATATACTTGCCAAATTTTATGAAACACTAGCTGCCCTACGATGTTAGTTCTGGATGCCAGTATTTTCCATGTTTTAGCACTTTCTGTTCTGACTTAACACACAATATTGCAATTTACGGAAACAAATTCAGCAGTGTTTGAGAATAAAAGAAATGTGATTTTTTTTGTGTGTCGTTGTCTAGAAAAGTTTATCTAGCAGGGAGCAGTCCCAACTCCAACATGAGTTAATGACAGTTTGTTTTTTAATGGATTCAAATTATAATTAGGTATTTATAAGCAATCAAGTGAGAGCTGTATAAAAGCTACTGGCTACAGCTGTTAGCTACCTCACCTCAGTCAGAAATCAGCACCCCCTCGGCTGGGGGATTTAAGCAAACCTGTTTTATCACAGCAAAGTGTAAGCGCTCACGTCTTCAATTACTCAGCTGAGAAATCAGTAACTTCTGGGAGCAGGGCAGTGAGTTTGTTACAGCTCCTCATGGATCTGGAAAGGGCATATCTGACTGTGCCCACAAATTTGAGCTGTTCTTTCTCCGAGGGTGACTGTCAGAGTTTGTAGTTCACATTGCTACTTCAATTGCTCTCTGGGCTGCTAGGATAGTATGCGTTTAAAACTCTGTTCTTCCCTGAAAAATTATTTTAATTAAAGTGGTATTTGGGGTCCCATATTCTTTGTTTCTCACTAATTATCACAGCACATTTGTTCAGTTTCCAAGCTAATGAGTGTTTTTGCTAACTGCCAGCTCCCAAATTAAACATAGGATCTGAAATGCCAGGCTTTTTTCTTCTCATGTCATATTTCACTGCCATTCCATCTTCTGGGATTGCGTAGTCACTGCAAGGAGAACATCCTCCAAGGTCTCTTTGAATAAAACTCAGAGATGAGTCCTGCTGAGTGTGTCTGACAACACAGCACATGGCCCAGTCACTGTGTCAGGTCTGTGCATGAAACAGCAGCAAGAAAATACTTTAGAGCTCAAAGTAAGCAAGAAATAATTACTATGAAATCATAAGCAGTGAGCACAAAACACAGAAAGCAGAACAGTTAAGCAGGAAAGTGTAATTTGGACATGGGCACCTCCCCAAACTTAAAATGACAGAACACTTCCAGAACAGCACTTTTTTTCCAGCAGTTCATCATGTGGCTTTCTTCTTCCATCAGCTCTCCTGCAAGGGGTTCCAAATTTACACTGGTTATACAAATATGGAAATGTAATGGAAGTAGGAGACGATTTCTAATATGACACAGTCCTGAAAACCTGAATAAATAATGCGTCTTTCATATAAAGTGCTCAATACACCAGATTTTTCAGGATGAGACTTGTGTTAGTTACTTCGACATCTACATACCGCATTTGTTTGCTTCAGAAATGCAGGCTAACATGGTAATGTTATACCAGTCAAGCCTATCAAGTAGATCACAGTGAACTTTCCATGGAAACTCTTACTCAGAAGTCAAAAAGATTTAACACACTAGGAACAGTCAGCAAATGCACAGATTCTTCCAGTCTTTCCAAAAGGCTACTACCTTGATGTGTACTTAGCCAATGACCACCACAGAGAACAAAACATTTCAGATCCTGCAAATAATGTTGCTGCTCTCCCTGCTCAGAAACTATGAACCAGAGGAACAGGTGCAGTGGTGCACAGAGCATGAACTGGGGACAGACTGGGTCCCAGTGACATCCATGTGCAGTGCTCCCATGCACAGAAATTAAAGACCCTGCATAGAGCAAAAAGATGTACAGTAGATTTCTGAAAAGATCAGAGTGAAACCATAGTTGTAAAAGATATTCTATAAGCTTAAAGTTAACTGCTCTTTTTGCTGTGTACTCTTCCAAAACAAACAAACAAAAGGTGTACACTAAGTACAGCAGTGAGCTAGTACAGGAGTGGCCTCAGCAACTTGTTGCCCCACGAGGAGCTTGAATAAGGTTCCTGACAATCCCTTCTGTGGGCTCAGAGAGGGAACTGGCCCCCAAAGGAAAACTGCTACTCACAGATCCAATAAACAAAGTGATCAGAGGGTACATGATTCAAAATAACTCAGTCCCCGGGTTTTGGCTAACCTAAGTGAATCTGAGGAAACACAAGGGCAGGTGGATATCTATAAAGGAACTATTTTTTTTTTTAATTAAGAATATCCCTCATTCCACCCTGAGCAACAAGGATGACCTGGGAGCCACTGCATGTCCCAGCACCCACAGCTATAGCCTGAGCAATGCTGCCTGCTCTGCCAAGTCTTGTTCCTAATCCCACTGCAATCAGATACACATTGGCATTACCACTACTCACCTGCATCCCTTGACATTTGCAATTCCTGTCATATGTGACTGAATGCCAGACAGACCACTTGGAGATATGGTCTCGGTGGTTTTGCGTACATACATGGGTATAAGAGAGCAGGTGAAAATGCGTGAAATTAGTTTTATTTTAAAATAAAACTACCTTCCCATCCCTTACAGCTCTACTCCATTAGCTAGGTTTTGTTTCTGAATTGTTGCATCATTTGCTATATAATGGTCTTGATTTTGTTCAGCATCATCCAGGTGCTGTTATCATACAGACATGATGTAAATGTGTGACTCTTTTAAAAGCAAAAGCAAAGGGCATTTTAATTTTGTGTATTACGAATAAGCCTTCCAAATGCCATGCTATGTACAAGGGAACCTAATCCTTTTTTGAGGAAAACCAGTCTATTTCATTTCACATAGCACAACAGCAACTGGAGAGATGCAACAAGGTTCATTAATGCATCACTACTTGTGCTGCCAGCAGTAAAGCCAGGCCCATGTGCTGTAAGCAACTCCAGTTGTGTAGCCTAATAAACATCACAGCAAATTAATGGGAACTGAACAATAGCACTAAATACAGAAAACAGGAAAACAAAAAAGTTGCATTTCAGGTTGGAAATGAATGCAGATCAGTCAGGAAGGTGAATAATGAGAAGCCTAAGGAGAAATGTATAATCAGAGCTTGAGCATGACTGTCCTAAGGGTTGCACACCACTGTGCTGACACAGAACACAGCATCAATATTTAGCATCCTTCATACCAGCTATCTGCACCTGAACAGCAAGAAGATTGTGATGGCGATGTCCTACCTCATCCTTAACGTACCTTAATATCACTGCTTTGAAATAACACAATTGCACAGAGTGATAGAGTAAATTTCATATTTTTTGTTGCTTTTTAAAACTGTAACAACAACTTCAGGGCTGTTTCTTATCATGCATGGTCTTTGCTAGTTTCCTATTAAGCATTAATTAATTACTCACATACCAGCAGCACTGAGCACTGTTGAGCAGAATCCAGGTCATGATATACCAGGTCCTACCGAGTTCTATTGCAATAGAATGTCTCTGCCTCTCCCACAGCAAATAAGTATATCTCTACAGCCAAATCATGCCAGTTATTCCAAGACAGCCATCACCAACTTTTGGTTATCAGAACGACTTAAGAGCTACAGAGGAAAATCAGAGAAATTCAGAGCAACTTAATAAAACTGGTAACTATAAAACAGTGGTGCATGTTGCATGGCAAAGCTCAGTCTGCCTCATCAGGTCTTTCCTTTCTTTCCTTAGAACAGAGATGCATTTACAACAATGCTCAAGGGAGCATTTGGAGCAAAATTCTTCTTTGCTAAAAGCACACTAATCACTAGGATTGCTACATCATATATGCACATGTACAAAAAATCCCATAGCAGCTGTGATGTCAGTGATGACTTCAAAAATGCTGAAGCTAAACTCTTCTAAGCTCCGGTATTCCCACTGTGTACACTATTGCTGCTGTTTCATTTACTTAATGTGTCAGAGGGTGTGATGAGTAAGAATGCAATTCCTTCACAGCCCAGAGGAAGAAGCAATATTAAAGGTGATTATGCAACTGGAAGTGCATGTGAAGTCTGACTTGAGGACTGCTTTCGTAACAGACTGGATATGGATACATCATTCGGTTTTACCTTGATAATGTAACTTGTCCAGTAACCACCAGGTGATAAAGTGTCCCAGGAAGTCTAATAATTTCCAAGAACATTCCATAGCAAACCAGTTTTACCCAAAATGAGTACACTTCTACCAGGAACAACTGTGAAGAACATTATTGCACAAGCAGGACTTTCTGTGTATATGGGTATAGCCCTTGCAATATACCTGCTATTTCCTGAAAGTAACAGGCCCACTGGGTCTTTTGGGGACTGCCCAGAAGGTATTGGAGTGGCAAATTAAAAAAATGAGTAAAGTCATCAGTATATGAGGTCATCAGTAAACAGAGAAGCAGCTATGTGGAGTTTATCTGCATTTACCCGCATGTATGGCATTGAGACCAATGCTCTCATAAAACACTGGATTCAACAGAATCTGGTGCTACACAACTATGTGGCAGTTCAGTTGAGGATGTGAAAGACTTGAAAGAGTTGTAGAAAAACCTGCTACAGTTACCCTGACAAAATTTCCAGGCAGGGAACATCTAGAGAAACACAGAAACTGAATGATGTTGAACGAAATAGCAAAGTCAGAGCGGGGCCTTGCCCAGGACTGCAGGAAACCAGAAATACGTGAACTGAACTATCAGAGTGATCAGTCAGCTGGCTTGAACAGATAATGACTGGGTTTTTTAAACACCACTCCACCCACCCCCTAAATAATCCTAAATATAGGTTTTAAAGAAAATTCACAAATTTCTCAATCTGGTCATCTTTTCATTCTGTGAGAAACTTTATTTTGGAGACATGTAATTTACAGATGGTTCATTAATTTAGAGTCCATTAATTATTAAAAAAGAAAAATTACTTTCCATTTACTTAAACCACTTGAAAAGCATTTAATTTAATTCATGGTTGGTTTAGGTTCATTGCTGCATATAGTTCCAAAGACATCATTCATTGCTGTATATAGTTCCAAAGACATCATTCAGGTGAATATAGATATGGAGCTGCATAGGCAGCAGGTAACAGAGCTCATTAAGTGTTAAGAATGTTTCATTTTCTTCAGTCAACAAAATATTTACTAATACTTTAATTTTCATGTTACAGTTCTTAGAAAAATCTCAAGAATTAGAGGTGTGCATGAATTATAAGCATATATCTTATGAAAAAAATCTGTATTTCTGTCTTTTTTCCATTTTAAAAAGGAGTGAAAGGCTGGAAATGTGACATATTCTACTGAATAGACATTTCTGAGAAATAACAGGTTGTCATGCCACCTCCCTGGATAGCTGTCACTCAGCATATCAATCAGCCTGCATTGTTCATGGCCTACCTACTGCACTGGATGGGTAGGAGGAAAAAGCAGGCTTCACCTCCATTAAGACTTGCAACAGAATTGCATACATCCCCAGGAATATTTTTATTTCAACATACAAGATTTCTCTGACCAAAAGCTCTCTCAAACATTGTGGTCAGCACATATGCACACATGTTCACATTTGGAGATGTTTGGTACAGGTGGGAGTGCACAGTTGTCGGACCAAGCACAATCCTTTTGTTTTGTCTGTGTGAGGTGTGGAGAGATGAAAATAAAAAGCCAATGGGATCACTTTAGGATGAGAACACTATCAGAGCACATCTTCTACTCAAAAGACTGGAAAAACCTTGGGAAAAAAAACACAGGCCCCCCTGTAGATGTCTTTTTCCTACACAGTAAGAGGCCTGTAGGTATGGAATGGAGGCCAGGTGAGGGCTGCATAGGAAACAGTGGCTCACCCAAGTTCCCACAGATAGGGTTCTAGCTACAGCTAAAGGGCTCAGATTATTATGTCAATAAATTGCAAAGATCAATTCAGGAACAAAGCTAAGACTAATAGAATTTTCTCCTAAATAAGCAAAGCTCCGTCATCACCTCCTTGAGCTATTGCACTCACAGGTTGATACAGGGACTTGTGACTTCTCTAGTGAGCAGTCCTGGAAATTGCACAGAACACACAAGCTGTTTGCCTGATCTAAATACTTGATGACCTAACACACACGTTATTTTAACTGGCTGTTCTCTACTGTCATGGCACTTGGCAGTGCCTTGCTACATCCAAAGCCTTGGCCTGAAGTTCACAAATCTTTGATGTGCCACCCTACAGGAAGAGAGATCACCGCTTTCCAAGTGGGATGGTTCCGACATCCTCCTACTGAACTCAAGGTGACCGTCTGGGCTTAGTTCGCAATACTCCAACACCTGGCACATTTTCCTGCAATGGGAATCTTTTATCTCAGAAATATGAGATTATTGATAGAAATTTAGGTAAATCCCTAGCCCTGTGAGCTGCAAAGAGCACTTGCAAAACTCTGACTCACTGCATACCAGTGGCACAGTGTTTGAACCAACTCTGCTGACAACCTGCAACAACAGCTAGGAGAGGTGTGACCTTTCTCAGTTCAGAGCAATTTTGAAAACCAGTGATAAATCAACGTCAGCTTTGTTAGCAACCTAATGAAATTACCAGAAGTAAGAGGGAAAATCACACTCTGAAGTAAGTAGCTTGAGTAGCTTATGAACAGAACCTACGATAACGTCAATGGAGTTTTTTTTCCAGGTATTCCCAGCCAGGAAAAATAATATTGAATTCTGCATCTCGAGCCCGGTCTCCTACTGTTACAAACATCCACATCACACAAAATCTTCTGCAAATCACCCAAGCACACAGGCAGAACTAGGTAAGCATCTCCACTTCTCTCAGTGGGAAACTGTTGCAGAATTTTGCTTCTCTGATGATTAGAAATATTTTTTTATTTCTAGTCTAAATGTGTCTCACTTCAGAGCATCTGTTTTATACACTAAGACAGCCCTATAACTAAGCATTCCCTGATTTTTATCCTCTAGATACATAACAATCAGGGTTTGTTTTTCTGACCCAAAGTCCCAAACTCTCAATCTTACCTCCTTAAAAAGGCACTTTTTTTCTCATATCACACCACTTCCATTTATCCGATTTGCAAGACAATCCAGCTCCTTTCTTCCCCTTAAGAAAGGGATATTTAATCATCCTTTCTCTTGAGTACAACTACAAGCTTTGAGTCATCAGCATATTTCATTAGTACTGTTATTTTATTCCAAAGGTCTATTATACTAAATTAGTCCCAAGACCAACAGGAATTTCTCTAGTAAGATCCTTTCAGCCAACATTTCAGCTTTCAGCACTAATTGTTGTCATATCCCCATTAGCCAATTCCTTACTCATCTCAGATTTTTCTCCTACTAATCTGACTCACTGTATATAACAATTCTCCATGCAATAAAAACATTTAGGTCAATTAAAGATCTCTACACCAAAAAAATACCATATTAAAGGAAAAGCTCAGGCAAATACTTCATGAAGTTATCTTCCAGAACCACCAGAGCCATAACAGAGTAAAAGCATCTGCTAAGTCTCCTTTTTCCTTTTGTCATCTTCTTCTCCCAGTCTGAGCACAGAAAGTGAGTGTGGCATGGCTTTAACCTCAGTTGTGGTTATTTCCATTGCAGGAGAACTTGTGCCAAAGCTGATTTGAAAGGATGTTTGCTGCTCAGCTAAAGCTGCTCCTGAAGGCAGTTTTATGCCAACATTCGAGAGTTTCCACCCAACTGGCAGACCTTTTATTCTGCTCCTGCTGCTGTGACGGCAGCCATCCCCTGTTGGGAGATGAAGTGAGGAAGGAGGCACCAATAACTTCTCAGACAGCTGAAGTCGGGTTTGCTAGAGCACCTTCACTAACACATTAGAGACAGCATTTTAAACTGATCTCCCTAAGTCAGGAGAGGCAGTGAATTAAAGCCAGTCAAGGGTGTAATTTCATGTTACAGGTTATGATGAAGTGCCACCAAGAGCTGCAGTGCTCCCCTGTTCAGCCCACCACTGCTAGCACCAGCTCCTACCTTACCCAACAGGAAGCTGATATCAGGAATTCAGGCAGAAGAAAAACTATCACTTCAGGGCTTTTTTTTTCTTCAGAAAGCTGTTTCTCTCTCTCAATCATTTTGCCAGGAGCACCAATGCCAGCGCTAGCGGAGCAGTTTAAAACTTTTCTGGAATAAGCATACTGATCAGGCAGCTGTACTGTCTGCAAAACCAATTTATAAACAGATTTAAATAGAAGGCATGTAACTTTTTTTTTTCTTTCTGGTGCCAATGGAGCTTGTGGGCCCAGATTCACGGCTGGGTGCTCCTATCACCAGCTGTCTATCTTGTCCCCTTGGCAGACAATATTTTCCCTGTAACAGGGACAACAAAACCGGATGTGACTGTGCTCAGATGGCCTGTCTGAGCATCATCATCCAAGTCTGTTGTCCCTACTTCAGGCAACGTCTAAAGTCATACCAGCAAAATGCAGCAGGGATATCCACTGAAAACTCTGGGTTGGGATGATTAGAGATGTAGCTATTATTTCCTCAGGAAAATTCCTGGAAAGCTATCCTGGCCCTACATTAATCTTATGTCCATTTAACTGTTGCCCCACTTCCAAAGAAGATATGTTAGAAGCTAACTTTTGCAGCATGAAGCCTTGTGTTGTCTGAGATAGTGCACCAGAAATATTACAATAGTCTAGGAGACTGAAACTGTTGAACCCTCAGAATAAAAAAAACTGCATTAGAAATGAAAATATTTCCCATTTCCTAGCAGAACTTTAAAAGCACACAAATACTCCAGGCAGTCAGTTTGCACTTGAAAATAAGTTTCTCTCACAGAATACGTCATTTCGAATAAGATTTACTAACATTTTTAAATCATCTGCTTCCTTCTAAAGATTTCTCATGACAAAATTGTGAATGCTGTTAAGCAACATTAGGAAGTTTTGCCATATCACTTATTCTACATGTGAAAGAGTTGAGCCACCCAAAATGTGCAATAATCTCCTAGTATACATTGTTTGAAGGGCTGTATTGTTTTCATGTAAAAGGGTGAAGATGGAGGAGTCCATGTTTATGTACTTAGGTACGTTCTTGACACATAATCAGGAAACTCTTCTTAAAGTATGTCTAAACTCATCTCCAAATAATATTCAATACTGTAAATCCCACTCCTGTGTAATCCTCTAATCTGACATGAATCATGCTCCTCTGATATAAGAGAAAGTCATCTGCACTCTCTTGCTGAGCAGCTACAAAACATGGTAGAACTAGATGTATGAAAATGAAAATTAGAAATTCTGAATCACATCACAGAATCACAGAATCAACCAAGTTGGAAAAGACCTCCGAGATCATCAAGTCCAACCTTTGATCCAACATCGCTGTGGTTACTAGACCATGGCACTAAGTGCCACATCCAGTCTCATCTTAAAAACCTTCCAGGACGGTGAATCCACCACCTCCATGGGCAGCCCATTCCAATGCCTGATTACCCTCTCTGTAAAAATTTTTTTCCTAATATCCAACCCAAACCTCCCCTGGCAGAGCTTTAGACCATGCTCTCATGCCACACATATTCTTGATTTTATGCTACAAAACATACTCTGGGTGGCTGTGACACACGTTGTTATTATTTCTCTTTTTTTCTTCTTTTTCTTTTTTCCTGTTCTTTTTGTTTTCTTTTTAAGTTCAACATCCATAGGCGAGAGGGGATGCAGAGTCCTGCATGTCCTGGTTTATTTCACCTCTGAACTAAATACAGATGCAGGTTTGGAGATATATGTACTGCAAAGCTAACACACAAACAGTGTGATTCTTGCGCAGCTTAGGAAGGTCAATCTCATCGCATAAATCAGAAGACTGGACCATGGCACTTTCCACTCCACATATGCTGTACTTGGCCAGAGCTAGGTCTCTCTTTCTGTGTGTTAAATCTATATCCAAAGTGTTGAGTTAAAGCAACATGGAAAGCTCTCAAAGGAAATCTTGCTACCAGGGTTAAATGGATTGACCCTGCAGACCTGTGCAGCCACACCTCTACACATCAATCCTCTGGCAGCAACACTGGCATAAGGCATCCTCAATTCCCTGATGCCTCATTCCCTTCTCCGCTCAAGGCTGAGCACCACCACACCTCATGGTACCCATGTACCCACTGCAAGTGGGATTGCATTGTGAAACAGGTCCTGCCACTGAGGCCATGGGCAGTCTACGGGCATAGCAGAGAGGGTAACAACTTGGAGCACAGGGGTAGGGAAGAGAAGGCCAGTGCTAGAGGAAGGCTGAGTTTGGATACTTCATCAGAAAGCTTTGTGTCAGCACAATTTACATAACTAATCTGTTCTTAGATCCCTCTGGTTAGAAAGTGCAGAAACTTGGGGAGAAAAAAAGACAATGTCAGGATTCTGTTTCCATCTCCCACATTCAGAAACCCTCAGAAATATCATCTTTATTTTGCTCTCCACTAACCTAGAAGTATTTCCCAAGAAGCTGAGCTGTTGGTCTCTGAATTTTTCTCATTTATCTATCATTATTTTCCCCTACAAGTTAATTTTTCCTATTAGTTCACTGGCTTTGTATTTATAATATAAATATTATAAATACTAAACTTGTGTAAATATTTGCTATATAAATATTATAATTTACTATGGTAAATGATTTCTAAGTAAAATCTGATCTCAGTCAAGTTTCTCATACTAGTGCCATGGCCAACTCAAAAAAAAAAAAAGAGAAAGAAGATACTGTATAGAAACAGGTTTTGCTTTATACAACATACCATCTTTTATGTTCTGGACCATCCAGCCTTGCCAAGTATTACTTCAGCTGGAAAATATCCTGGTAGGGAGATATACTTGTAACTTTAGATACCATGAAGCACAAGTTTGAAACTTCAAATTTCAGCACTTTCTTCATAACAGTAAAGGGTAAAAGAACTCCAGCTGGAAAATAAATAAAGCTAAGTGAAAATATTATTGCATAGTAGTCCAGCTAACAAGCAGTAACAGAGAAATCAACAAAGTGAAATTAAGGCAAACTTAACTCATTTACAAAATGTTAAAGAGAACTCAAGATTCACAAAATTCCCGTTTTGTGTAAGGTTTGCTTCTCTGGTTCTCAATACTGTTTGAGTTAAACAAAATCATAGAATCATAGAACCATTGAATGGTTTGGGTTGGAAGGGACCTTAAAGCTCATTTACTTCCAACCCCCTTGCCATAGGCAGGGACAGCTTCCACTAGACCAGGTTGCTCAGAGCCCCATCCAGCCTGGCCTTGAACACTTTCAAGGGTGGGGCAGCCACAGCTTCTCTGGGCAACCTGTTCCTGTGCCTCACCTCCCTCACAGTAGAGAATTTCTTTCTAATACCTAATCTAGACAAACTCTCTTTCAGTTTGAATCCATTCCTTCCTGTCCTATTCACTACATGACCTAGTAAAAATCCCTCTCCAGCTCTCTTGTAGACTTCGTTAAAGTACTGGAAGGCTCCTATACAATCTCTCCAAAGCCTTCTCTTCTCCAAGCTGAACAACCACAACCCTCTCAGCCTGTCTTCATAGGAGAGGCACTCACAAGAAAGACTGGTTTCCTGACAGCTTACTTTCAAACAGTGTAAGACCATGAAATACTATGCAATGGCATGGATTTTCACTCCAAGTTTTTGATTAAAAACAAACCCAAAACCAACCAACCAAACAAACCCAAACCCAAGCATTACAACTTCTGAATAAATCTGGATTTTCAGGCCTTCAAAACTTGGTTACTGCCAGCCTAAACCTCTAGATGTGCTTGTTTCCAAATACCCAAAAAACTGCAGAAGACTAGACCCACGTGCAGATCATAGGAAGGCAGTGATTGAGTTGTGCACAGCAAGTAATGCTGTTTACCAACACAGTACCTCAACACCTGACAAGACATTAAAGCACCACCTCAGGAAACTATTGAGGGATGGTGCTGTCATTCCTGAATCACACATTCTTTGTTATGCAGCTCTACCTCTCTAATTAATTTCTGCATCATAGCAACTTTATAAAAAAGAGGGGAATCCTTTTGTTTCATTAAATCATGGTGTTCTGAAACTGAATTCCATAAGTTACCATGCAATTTGGCTTCTCAACACTGAATAAAAATATTACCCCTTTGTAAGGCAAGATGCCCACCTGGGCAATTTCTATTCAATTAATGGCTACAGAGTTCAATGGCAATTAGGATTTGTGTTCTCTGTGTTAAATGTGCTCCTTCAGGGCAAGCAACTATATTTTTTCCTCTTAAAAAGCACAGTGTTGTTTAGAACAGGAGCTTTGGAAAACAGATCAGAAGCTATGACAGTGAATGAGCATAATGGTCAACTAGTCCAACAAATAAGCACATTTTTATGTGGAAAAGAGCCGAAGCAGTGGAAAGATCCCTTACACGATTGGAGGGACCACACGGCTGTGATCTATGAGAATACACCATTGCAGGGAATACTCAAAGGGGCTCACATCATCTTCTTATTCTTCCTAGTGAATACTCAGTTGGAAGATATCTGAGGTTTTGTCACTGTTGCCAAGACTGCTGACAGATTTAGCATCGACAAGTCATTGAGACGACACAGGAACAAATCTGGCACTAGCGATGAAGTTTCTCCTCTCAAGTGAGGACCTTACCCTGCCTTTTTTCCCTACTCAACTATTAATGCTTAGCAACAACTGTTCACTTGAGCCAATGCTGTCCTCAAAGGTGAGCCTCAACCTCCTGACTACAGAGACACATCAGTTTGAAAATATCTTGAATGTTTCCAAGGATGGGGCATCTACCACCTCTCAGGGCAACCTGCTTCAGTGTTTTACCACTCTCACTGCAAAAAACTCCTTTCTCATATCTAACCTAAATTATTTCTCCTTCAGTTTAAAAACATTGCCTCTTGCCCTATTGCAACAGGCCCTGATAAGAAGTTTGTCTCCTCTTTATTACAGGTCTCCTTTAAGTACTGAAAGGCCACAATAAGGTCACCCTGGGGTCTTCTCTTCTGCAGGCCGAACAAACCCAATTCTCTCAGTCCTTCTCCATAGGAGAGGTGTTCCATCCCTCTGATCATCTTTGTGGCTCTCCTCTGGACTTGCTCCAACAGGTCTATGTCCTTCCTGTGCATTTTTCCAGAGAAGGGCGACAAAGCTGGTGAAGGGTCTGGAGCACAAGTCCTATGAGGAGCGGCTGAGGGAGCTGGGGTTGTTCAGCCCAGAGAAGAGGAGGTTCAGGGGAGACCTTATTGCTCTCTACAACTACCTGAAAGGAAGCTGTAGGTGGATGGGAGTTGGTCTCTTCTTCCAGATGACTAGCAACAGGACAAGAGGACACAGTCTTAAGATGAGCCAGAAGAGGTTTAGGTTGGACATTAGGAGAAATTTCTTCACAGAAAGGGTGATTAGATATTGGAATGGACTGCCTAGGGTTTACCATCCCTGAAGGTATTTAAGGAAAGCCTGGATGTGTCACTCAGTGCCATGGTCTAATTGACATGGTGGTGTTCGGTCATAGGTTGGACTCAATGACCTCAGAGGTCTTTTCCAATCTGATTTATTCTGAGATTCCCTGTCCTCCTCTACCATGTGATTTCCACCATCACTATGTGAGCCTTGTCACCTTGCAGATGTGCTCCTGCCTTATTGCCAGCACCCAAGAATGTCTCTCATCCCACATGACAAAATACGGATCTGAAATAGAGATCACAGAAAACTCAGACACCTGCAGAAAAGGAGAGAAAATTGGCAGAGACCGCTAAACTCCATCATTCTTCAGTATAAGAGGATGATGGTCATGATAATCATGTTTGCAGCACTATGATTTGCTCCAACTTAGACACTTCACTGATCTTTCCCTGCTGCCAAAAGGCTCCTAGATTCCCTTGCCAACAATGATGCTTGGAGGCGGAGTAGAAATAGGGAGGGCATAAGGGATGCAGCAGAGAAAGGCTCCTCTCTTGGCTGCCTAAAACATGAGTCTTGGTGCTTCATTAACGCTTTGCATAACTGTCCTGCCAATTTAAATGCTGCTGTCAGTCCTATGTCAGGACACAGTGGAAATTCACTGCAAGAGAAGCAGTCACCGGAAACATATCACTGAGTGCTCTTACTGCTCTGTTCCTCCACCTCTCCAGCCGCATACTTGGAGGCAATAATTCTCAATTATCGTCCCTTCCCAGAGCAGTATGAGATCACTGTACTAAATTGCAATCTCTTCACAAGAGGTTGCTTACACAGGCATGTCTGTTTGGCTATAAGAAAGAGTACCTCTGTGCACAGGTTTGCCTATCTCCCACTAAGAGCTACTAAATATTTATGCTAGCTAAAAATTGAGATGTTTTCCCGATTTGTTTAATCCAGTTTTAGTGTAACTGCTCCCTAAAGAGATGGTCACACCTTCCTATCACTTCTGTCTTCATGTTCCCAGTCTCCTCCTCATTGCAATGCTAAAAATTTTGTCAGTGTGTGATAAAGGAAATGACTTGCCGTAAATTCAGCCAGAGGCAAAAATGGAGTAAAAGATGAGTTTTCAGCTGGATCAGTTCTCTTATCCAACAACTCGCTATGCAGTTGTGTCTTTACTGGGCACATATAGGAAGTAGAAAGAACACAAATTGCTTTAAATCATGAAAGAGCAACCTAACCAGACTTAATTTTAAAACACTGTAACACTGGCTGGAAGTTTTATTGTAAGTGGATTCCCAGAGCTCAGACTATCAGCCCACTTAAGGAAGTGGTACCACATGGTAATCTTCACCTACAGGACACCGAGGGCCCCTCAGCAGTCTGATGGGTGCAGTGCAAACAGGGACCTTAGGCTCCCTTCAGAATTGACTTAAGGGTGTCCATGTCACATTATATTAATAGTGCTGGGCAAAGAAGAGCACAAATAGCAGTTATTGTTATCCGAGAGTCATCATGTAAACAGCTCTCCAAAAGCAAACAGGTAAATGGTCTGTGAGAAGCCAGGAAGCCTTTTTGCAGGTGTTTTGCTTTTGTGCAGCATTTGTTATTCAGATATCATCATAATTCCATTTCAGGGAACAGTTAGCTCCAACATTTTTGCGTATTTCTTTTGTATTTTTATGATTTGAACATTCAGAAACAGTTTTCTATGAGGTTCATTGTTGCCTTATTAAATGCCTAATCCTGTAGGACATGGCAGACACAAATATAAATATTAGATTTCTGGCATTAAATCTAGCCACATAATTCTACCTGATGCTAAATTTTGTTTTTGTCTAAGTTAGCCTACGCTGAATGATAGGACAACAGCAGCAAAACTACAAACATCTTAAACTAAGCACATATCAAAAGTACAAAGCCTGCCAATAAAACAATTCACAGAACCACTGATTTATGAGACATACTTGTGCCCAGCCCTGTGCCAAAGACAAGGAGATGCTGCCTCCAGAAGAAATTAAATGTAATGTGGTTCTTTCCTCAAGAGGAAGATTGCAGCACTTGCAGGGAGCTCCACAGCAGTCCCCCAGTGATGCCGCAGCAGGGCTGGGCTCGTCTCCAGCTCCTCACAGCCCTGCCCTGCCTGGACATGGGCCCTGCTGAGCCAAGCCCACAGGCAGTGTACCCATTGCCTGTCCCAGCCTCGTCCCATCCCTGGCCCCAAGGAAGGTACTCAATGCCCCAGTGCCCCCGGCTGCCCTTCTCTTGGCTGGGGGCACATGGGCCCTGGCAGCCAGGCCCTGTCCTGAGTCCCCAGCCTGGGGGAGTCCCCAGCGTCCCACAGGGCCCTGGTATACTGGATTAAGAGCTACGGCAGGAGTAAAAGCCTGACCAGCAGGTCTGTTTTATGCCTCCCTTGTTCCTGGATGCTCGTTGCCATAATCTGCTGGAGGTTTGCAGGCGACACCATTTACAAGCACATATCTGCCCAGCAGCCTCTGCAGAGAAAGGAAACCATAGCAAGAACTTGGGATAGAAAGCATTTGTTCCCCATCCAAGAAATGTCTTCCAGAGAGCCACAGAAGATCCTGTGGTAAAATGAAAATATCACCAAGCACCAGCACGACATAGCACTGGAGTGCTGACACAACAACCACCTGCACCAGAGCACCACAGAGTTAATGTCAGTTCTTCAGTTCCCTGAACGCTAACTTTGGCCCTCAAAATATGACCCAAATAATTAGGGTTAACAACAGTTCAAGTTAGGACTCTGGTGAGTTCAGATTCAGAAAATGAAACTGTAACAAAGACCTATTAAAAAGGTGTGAGTGCAGGTCCCCACTAATTTTAATTATAACAATCCCTATGAATGTCTCCTGTTTTCCCCAGCCCTCTTTTAAAGCTCTGCAGTCACAAGGGTGATGTAAATCATGCTGGAAGAAGGGTGGCTGACAGTAGCCTTATCTTTGGCCTCTAGATAACCCGGTGTCACAAAACTGGGAGGTCTGCCTGGGATTGGGAGCAATCTCTCTCCTTTAATTCTTATCAGACCATAAAATTGGGGTGCGTGCTTTCTTTGTCTTTCCTGTTGTCTCATACCTCCATGCTGAACTGGAATGTCAAAACCAAACAAGCAAGGCTTCATCAGCTGAGATATGTGCCACAGAAACTGAAGTGCCACAAGTGAGGAGTCAACCTTCCAGCCAGAGGAGTTCGTCAGGAGCTGGATAAGGGTCCTAAAGCACGTGATTCTCCTGGCCCCCTCCAAGGGACACTCTCTTGCATTCTCCGGGGTCCCTCTCACTACTGAAAAGGAGGCATTCCTCATGACTTATCAGTCCCCCAGTCCTGATGCTGAGTTTGATTTCTGGTTGGACAGATCATTACAAGCCTCCTCAGAGGGCAGGCCAGATCCTTTCTGTATCTGTGAGCTCATCTGAATCACTCCACCATCATACTGATGCCAGGTTAGTGGCAGGAACATTCTGCAGAGGGAAAAGCCCCACAAAAGCCTTTCCTAGGTAAAGGTAGGAATGAGGTCCTGCTGACCTAGATTTAAAATGTTAAGATGGGTTTGCACTGGCTCCATTTAAACTGGAATGGCAGCTCTGGGTAATGGCCTCCTGACACTCTATGAGAGGGATGATCTGTCAGTCTGCTGGTGGGGATAAAACAGAGACATGGAATCAGAATCACTGCAGTGCACAGTGTTCCCTCCTGCTTGGTGACCTGTCCACCCGGACACAAAACTCTCATGGTTCATAAGCCTGTGGTTAGCCAAACATGGTATCCTTCTTGCCACAAGGAGAAAAAGATGAGCAATATACAAATTCCACTGGGAAAGTGCAAGTTTAGCTCTTCGCTTTCCCCATGATCTTAGCCTTGATGACTAATATGATAATCCCAGATTCTCAACAAAACAAAGTTCATATGTGACTGGTTCACATCCGGGCCTCAAGGGCACATCAAGGCTAAACATTCTACTTCTCTGTGATAATTAGGTTTGGTTCCAGTAATTTAGATTCTCAAAGGGGTTTCTGTCCCTTATACTGAAAGTTTTCAGGCTCTGAAAGCACAGCAAGTTATAGTTTTTGAAATATCAAAGGGGTAGCTTGGAGCTTCCTAGATAATTCTGAGTGAAAAGTGACTAAAAATGGTACCTCAGGATTCAGTAGCAGTTAATAGCCTGAAAGTCAAATTAAGTCTTGGTCACTTTGGGTTAAATGTTTGTCTTAGCCTTGTAAAACCTTGCCTAGGTTTGAGAGACAAACTGGTTCCCTATAAAAAAATGCCAAGACCTGATAGAATCATAGAATCACTGAATCAACCAGATTGGAAAAGACCTCTGAGATCATCAAGAGAGCCAACCCTTGATCCAACATCGCTGTGGTTACTAGACCATGGCACATGGAGAATCCACCACCTCCCTCAGCAGCCCATTCCAGTGCCTGATTACTCTCTCTGTAAAAAATTTCTTCCTAATATTCAAACTAAACCTCCCCTGGTAGAGCTTAAGACCATGCCCTATTGTCCTGCTGCTGGTTGCCTGGGAAAATAGACTAACCCCCACCTGGCTACAACCTCATTTTGGGTAGCTGTAGAGAGTGATGAAGTCTCCCCTGAGCCTCCTCTTCTCCAGGCTGAACAACCCCAGCTCCCTCAGCCTCTCCTCATAGGACTTGTGCTCCAGTCCCTTCACCAGCCTTGTTGCTCTTCTCTGGACCTGCTCCAGCACCTCAATATCCTTCCTGAACTGAGGGGCCCAGAGCTGGACATAGTACTGCAGGTGTGGCCTCACCAGCCCTGAGTACAGGGGCAGAATCACTTCCCTGGTCCTGCTGGCCACACTGTTCCTGATCCAGGCCAGGATGCCATTGGCCTTCTTGGCACACTGCTGGCTCATGTTCAGCTTCCTGTCAATCCAAACTCCCAGGGCCCTTTCTGCCTGGCCTCTCTTCAGCCACTATCCCCATTCTGCCATTCTGTAGCACTGAATGGGGTTGTTGTGGCCAAAGCGCAGGACCTGGAGTTGGCCTTGTTGAATTGCATCCCATTGGATTCAGCCCACCTATCCAGCTTATCCAGGTCCCTCTGCAGAGCCCTCCCACCCTCCAGCAGATTGACACTCCCCCCCAAACTTCGTGTCATCTGCAAATTTGCTAATGGTACACCAAATTCCCTCATCCAGAACATCAATAAAGATATTAAACAGAACTGGGCCCAACACTGATCCCTGGGGGACACCACTAGTGACCGGCCGCCAACTGGATGCAGCTCCGTTCACCACCACTCTCTGGACCTGGCCCTCCAGCCAGTTCCTAACCCAGAAGAGAGTACCCCTGTCCAAGCCGTGGGCTGTCAGCTTTTTCAGGAGGATGCTATGGGAGATGGTGTCAAAGGCTTTGCTGAAGTCCAGACAGACCATATCCACAGCTCTCCCCTCAAGGGGAAGACACAATGGGGAAGATCAAGTGAGGAAAGAGTGAGTCCCTTCTGGCAGACATGAGCTCTCAGTCTGACTCACTTGTAAGTTGACTTAAGCTACTGTGAGCCAGGATTGGTCCTTAGTTAAGGATTTTTGCAGTCCCACACATGCTCACATTTAATATGCTGTTTTCCCTGAGTTTTAGTTTTATCACTTGTGCCAGGCTTAAAAGGTGATTCACTGTTGCATTGTGGCAAGTGCATTTCTGTGCAAATTTGACAGCAGAGTAATAACTCTCTTTTCCTCATATGATCCTAATCTCTGGCAAGAAACTGTAAAAAACCACCTGCAGAAAATAACTGATAAGTGCAAACAATTCAGTGCCATTTTCACAGCAATGTGCTTTCAAGCTATCATTAAGTCTCTGTGAGAAAAACAACCACAAAACTACCAGAACACACTGAACCCCAACTGGAGGTTTTATTGTATCCGTCATTTTCCACTGTACGTATATATATAAAAAAACAAAACAACAAACCTTTTTGGCACGCAGAACTGTTGTGTTTAGAAAAGTTAGCCAACATAATGCTTCAAGAAATGTAAATGTACATGTACATATTTCAGATTTCTACACAGTGAACTAGTTTAATTGATCCCACTGAAGTTATCCATATGCATCCAATTTAGAGGTATGTAATGTTGCAACTCTCCTGGAATTAGTTGAGATTAAGGAGGAACAAGTGGAAAAAGAAAACATCGCAAATTCCTAATTCCCACACAAACCCTTAAGGAGAAAGCAGCAAAAACAGACAACTATTTGCAGTCTTTGGACAGTGTACTGTCTAAACTAGAAGAGATTAAATTTTAAAGGCCTCCTTTCCAATAGTATAGATGTTTATCTTTGTGAGTATATAAGAAAAATCAGAATCCTGCACAGAAGATTACTAGTTAAAAAGTCTGTCCTTCACAGATCGTAACTGGGCTTGCTCCCTTAGGAAAGACCACATCAGTGCCAATTTCTTCAGTTTCACACTTTTTTAAACTGAATTCCACTAGGAACCTTTTAATGACTCTTCCACAAGGTTATAGAACAATGAAACATGGAAGAACATCCAGTGCTTGGGCAGTGACAGATACCAAGCTGGCCTGTCGCCTACTGAGAAACTGATTTCTTTCTGAAAGGGTATGACTGCCTATGGTAGGTCATTACTCCCCCTCTCTTATCTCTCTCACTGCTTAAGGAATTATGACTTTAGAAGATGGTTCTCCTTAGCCAAAAAGGCAGTACCTATGATATAAGACAACAATAATGGAGGATGCTAAATACATATGGGACTTGCACAGATTTTGAAAGAACATGGATGATTCCTGAGTGAATTAAAAACCATATCACCACACACTTTTAATTTTTCTCATTCAAAATCCTTTCTACCAGTACTTCAAATCTTTACTGGAATGTAAAGGATATTATCATTTATTCAGCATTCTGGTACTTATCTGACACTCCTATTTTGCTCCTATGATAGCCTTAAAATATATATTATTCACTGTATTCATACAAGGCCTATTATTTTGTGCATGGCTGCAAACCTCATGAGAAAACCATGACTATACGTGATACAGCACAGTCAGAATTCCCCCTGGTAACCTACTGGGAATCAGTGCAGCTGGAACTGGACTGATTTTCACCTGTACCTTTATCTTCTGTCAGGTTTCTGCTTCCCCAGCTGGAGGAAGCAAAATACAACAGGTTTCTCATCCTAAACCTAGAGGAGATGAGTAGCAGTATGTTGTGAATTAAGCTGAAAAGAGTTCTCAGAAGGAAGACTTATCTTTCACCCTTTACATGCTACTGTGGAAAGACAGTAACAGGAGATGAAATAGAAGCTATGTAAGGAAAGAGATGCAACGGGCAAGGAACTGAGGGTGGGGACTGGTGGACAGCCACTTTAAGACAATTTGTTGGGTCTATCCAATGCATTTCAGGAGACATTACCTTAAGTGTATGAGCAGACTCATACACTTCTTCCAGGAGGAATTAGAATACAAGACCAAAATACACTAGAAGTTAGAAAAAATACCTTAGTTATGGAGAGTTACTATTATTTTAGTCATTATTTTAAACCAGTCTGTTTATATTTTGGATTATCTCATTTCAAATTCACTGGCAAAATACTTATTTTTCAGTACATGATTAATAAGTGGTATTTCACTGCCGCATGTTTGACTCCAGTACTACATGTAATTTCTGGATTTAAACTTTGGTTTCCACAGTCCCTTTGGTTTTGAACTCGCAGTGGCCTCTGCCATCATCCTTTACCTCACAAAAGTATTTCAAAGATGTGTTCCCCAAACACTAAACCTACATCCCTTTAACCAGTATTCAGCAAGAAACCATTCTGCGGCTTAAGTTTTCAAGCCAATTCTCTTTCAAGCAGTGTGAAAAAGCATTCATAGCATTCTTAGTATTCCCTGCCCTCGCAGCCCACACTTTACAATGTTTTTGTTGGAGGCACAAAGAAGGAAACATACAGAATAACCTCACTGAAAAGAGCCATGGTTTAACACTATAAAATGCTAATTCTGCTTCATCTGCTACAGCATATAAACCCTACTGTATCCAGTCCAGTGGCAGACATTAAAAGTCCTGGCATTTTTATAGTGCTTTCTATATTAAGAAATAAATTAGATGTCAAAAATTGCTACTCGCTTTTGAAAAACTGAAAGGATTTTAAATAAGATGATTTCTTGCAGACCACCTTTTCCGGAAAGCATGCAGTAATTCAAGCCTTTTTAAAGATGCTTCAAGCTGGGTAAACAAAATTACCTATGACTATTCTTTAATGTCTCCAGAGCTTGAAAACAAATGCAATTTTTCATTGACAAACTGAGTTTTTGAGTGCTGCAGCCCTATCATGTAGCAGTGGAGTATCAAGAGGGACAGCGGTATAAGAGCATGCTGATGGGAAAGCTACTACATATCCCAGAGGCCCTGTTACAACCTACTCATGAATATACAGGGAATCTGCCAAGTCAATTTTCTAGATATCCCTATCCCAAGGCTCCCAAATATTTTACTCACATGGGAAGGCTCATCTGTTAAACCTGTCTCTGGCTGGGATATCCTCATTTCAGCAGTAC
This sequence comes from Lepidothrix coronata, assembly GCF_001604755.1. Taxonomy (NCBI): domain Eukaryota; kingdom Metazoa; phylum Chordata; class Aves; order Passeriformes; family Pipridae; genus Lepidothrix; species Lepidothrix coronata. The sequence continues at coordinate 2,678,699 of NW_016690215.1, forward strand.
CATGTTTTGTTGTATAGGAAACCTCCACCCTTCTAAAGAAACACCCAGAAGGCTGCATGCAGCTTTGCCAGAGGGACTACCTGCACACGAGGCACTCCTGCCAGGAAAAGCCACGGGTGTCAAGGCTCTCACAGCTTCACACCGCAGATGTGACCCAGCTGCCTTGGCAAAGTACTGGAGCACAGAGCTGGCCTCAGCCTTGGGTTGTAACCACAGAGCTCTCCTCGCCGTCAACAGGATGAGTCAGGTCATTAAATTCCTCTTGATAGATGGACTTTCATGCAGTTTCACCTGGTTTTCTTTCACCCAGAAAGAAAACTATAAATATTTAGGCTTTTAAAAAATAAAGAGGGCCAACTTCCTGAACATGATCCACATGCATTTCTTTTACTGCTACAAGGGAATGCAGAGCAAAGATATTTGAATGCCATCTGGACAAACAACTTCCACCTACATAAACATGTCTCAGCAAGTGCAAGTCCCACAGGCAGGATACTTGCCACCAACTTTCAGATTCACATGACCCTTCTCACAAACACTTCAAGGCCTTTAGATTAGGCATCTCTGTTACTGGCACAGCCTTTTGATGCATATTCCCTCACGGCTAGGGAAGAAGGAGCTCATCTAGGTAACTGATTTTTGTCCACGAGACCATGAGACCCCAGTTACAGAACTGCTGCCGAGTCTCTGTGACATACTGTTAATTCGTATATTTGACAGCCCTTTAACACATCCATCCCATTTCCCAAACAGTAATGTATCTTAAAAGCTGTATTCAAGTTTGGTTTTAACTAGTACATGCTGCTTCTTGCTGGGTCAGGACATGACAGTATGTGAAGGAACAGGGGCACCAAAGACCTGCTGGAAAGACCTGGCACATTCTCAGCCTGATCCTTGGCTCCAGGTGGTGAAACATGATGTGCCAGTCAGTGTTCTGGTCAGTCACAGCTGTTCCCCTAAAATGGGCAGTAAAACCATGAGGCAGTAAAACCATGAGTGCAGAAGGAAGATGGCTAAGCCCAGCTGCATCATCTGCCTCCTCTATCCATCCAAATACCACTAATGTCCTTACTGGAGTCAAAAAGAGTCAGTGGAGGTCAGGCTTAGGATGCCTTTCCATTTCTACTGCTCCCCTGCCATCACCTTTGTTTCTTCTAATCCCCCTCTTACCCAATCTCTTCTGCGATATTGTACCAATCCTTCAAACAGGCTTGTCATTTCCTGACTACCCTTCCTGTCCTTTGAGCAGCTCCTCTCCCTCAAAATGGAGTCAGGCTTATTCTTGCTGTGAGGAGCAGGGAGAAGGGGAAATCTCTAAACAGCTCCTTCTCCAGCATCACTCTTGTGGTATTCCTCCTGTGTCAGGGAAGAGGTGGGAGAACGTCAGGTAATATGTAGGTGTACTAAACAGCTACAATGGTAATTGCATTATTAAAATCCTCTAATGTAAGACTGCCTAGAGAGAGGAAGGAAAACAGCTAAACTGCCTGCTCAATACTTCTTTGTATAAACAAGACCATGGAAATGTATGCAGTGTACCATGGAGACTGGCTTATGAGAGCCTCCTTACAATCTCTGATGCTCTCTAGAGTTACATTTGCTCTGTTGTTCACTTGCCTCTTTTGTTTCTTTTTTCAGGATTAGCTAATCATCCAAAAACAGTAGTTCACACTCAGTCACAATAACGCTTCACCCTTCTACCAAAACCACTAAATTCCTACAACAGTATTTTTCAAGAATTCAAGTCAAGAATAAAGAAGAGGAAGCTGCAGGAAAAAGAACTTCGGCATAACTAAAGGAACATTTTATTTGTGATTAAATAGGAAAAAAAAAAGGAAGACAAAACCCAACAGAACCAGCATGTGTTTATTTTGTACCATTTTTACACATGCCAGGTAGTCACAGACCTTTTTTTTTCTCCTAACTGATGGCTGTCCAGACTGAATGCCTTTTTTATGTAAGCCCTCCTTTCTGCAGGCTTCTCAAAACATGCTCATCATGTAGTCATTTCAGGAGAGCACTATTCTAAAACAGAGTTCAGAGTTTCAGTCCCTACCTACCTGGGGACTCTCAAGCTTTGTCCCTAACTTCATCTCACACCTGACTGCCTCTGCCCCCTAGAGAGTTGCCACTGATGATCAAGACAGTGAGAAGGAGGGTCTTACACCTGGAGATGTTGCTACTGAGCACACTACCAAAATGCTTCAGCATCTGAAGTCAAAGCCACAGATCTGGCAATCCTTACAGCCTATTTAAAGCATACATTTGGAGTGTATGTTGTCCGTGCCTGGTGGCTTTTCTGGATATCTATTCATCCTGTTGTGTGAAAATAAATAGTAATTAAAAAACAAAGGTATGTCCAGAAGTAAACCAGGCTTGGCCTATTGCTACAAAACCTGCGGTTCAGGGACTGGAAGATGCCTGAGACAAGAGTCATGGGTTTTGACAACTATGGCAGTATTTGCTCAGGCAAATACTGCTTTCTGAGGAGACAAGTCTTTTCATACACCTGTTGCCTTTACTCCCATTACTTTCATTCTGAAGAGTCTCAGAGTCTCACTGCTTTGATGGTTGGAAACCACCTTCTAATTTCTGTCCTAAGGTTATTCAGTGCCACATTATAGCCCTTTAAATCTTTAGCTTAAATAGCTCTTCCATTTCATCCCTAGTATTTGGTCCCTACTAAGAAAGGATAATCCTACCGCCTTCTCAATGTCCTTCTTTTGTGAGGCTAAGTATTCTAAAATCTTTTGATCTTCCTCCTCCTTGATTTTAGCAGCACTTATTTGGATCCACTCCAGCCATAGGTCGTTGTACCTGAATATGAACAACTAAAATTACACATGAAGTCTTGGTCATATTTTGTACAGTGGAGTAACTCTTTTTCAAATAAAACATGTAAATAATACACATGTAAAGTAATAGTTTTACAAAGATCATAATACATGCCATGAGTGTCATCCCTCAGGGGGTGGTATTGGGACCAGCAGTGTTTAATATTGGTGACAGGGACAGTGAGATCCAGTGCACCCTCAGCAAGTTTGCCCATGACACTTGGCTGCGTGGTGTGGTTGACACACTGGAAGGGACCCGGACAGGCTGGAGAAGCGGGCCCGTGTGAACCTCACGAAGTTCAACAATTCCAAGAGCAAGGTCCTGCACCTGGGTCAGGGCAATCCCAAGCAGAAATATAGGCTATGTGGAGAATGGACTGAGAGCAGACCTGAGGAGAAGGACTTGGGGGTGCTGGTTGATGGGAACCTCAACATGACCTGTGCTTGCAGCCCAGAAAGCCAGTTGTGAACTGGGCTGTATCAAAAGCAGTGTGGCCAGGAGGTCATATTGATGGAAGTGGAGATTTGAAATGACAGTACTGCTAAGATTTAAATATGCTAAGAAGGGAAATACTGGGGGCAAGTATTTGTGCACTTACTGTGAAATTTAAAAGTTTTTTATCTGTACTCTTGTCCCTCCTGATATCCTGCAGGAATCAATTATGTCCTCTCAAAAAACTTCTTTCTTTCTTTCTTTCTTTCTTTCACTCATGATAAAATCTGCTGCCCAGTATTCCTGCACATCCCACCCAGCATCAGAACAGTAACTTTTAGCCAGCATCTACATTATGTGTTACATAATGGATTGGATGAGTGGACAGTGGGGTGGATTGAGAACTGGCTGAGTGGCAGATCCCAGAGCATCACAATCAGTGGCACAGAGTCTAATTGAAGGCCTGTCACTAGTGATGTCCCCCAGGGTTCTATACTGGACCCAGTATTGTTTAACTTGTTCATCAGTGACTTGGACTGGGGGGCAGATGCCTCCTCAGCAAGTCTGCTGATGATGCAAAGCTGGGAGGAGTGACCAATACCCCAGAGGGCTGTGCAGCCCTTCAAAGGGACCTCGGCAGGTTGGAGAGATGGGCAGAGAAGAACCTTCTGAAATGCATCAAAGGCAAATGCAGGGTCCTGCACCTGGGGAGGAATAACCTCAGGCACCACTACAGGCTGGGGGTGACCTGCTGGAAAGCAGCTCTGTGGAGAAGGAACTGGGGCGTCCTGGTGGACAACAATCTGTCCATGAGCCAACAGTGTGCCCTTGTGGCCTCCACAATGGAATCCCTGGGTGCATTAGGAAGAGCATTGCCAGCAGGTGGAGGAAGGTGATCCTGCCCCTCTACTCAGCCTTGGTGAGGCCACACCTGGAGTGCTGTGCCTAGTTCTGGGCTCCTCAGGATAAGGGAGACATAAAGTTCCTGGAGCAGGTCCAGCAGAGAGCTATGAAGTTGATCAAGAGACTGAAGCACCTCTTTTAGGGAGAAGGATTTGGGCCTGTTCAGCCTTGAGAAGCAATAACTAAGAGGGAACTTCATCAATGTATATCAGCATCTAAAGGGGGGCTGCCAAGAGAATGGAGCCAGGCTCTTCTTGGTTGATGCTGAGCAACAGGACAAGAGACAATGGGCAGAAACTGATGCACAGGAAGTTCCACCTGAACATGAGGAAGAACTTCTTTACTGTGCAGGTGACTGAGCACCGGAAAAGATGCCCAGAGAGGTTGTGGAGTCTCCCTCACTGGAGATATTCAAGAACTATCTAGATGCAAACCTGTGCAATGAGCTCTAGGATGAGCCTGCTTGAGCAGGGAGGTTGGACCAGATGACCCACTGTGGTCCCTTCCACCTTACCCATTCTGTGATTTTGTGAATATAAGAAAAAGATATTCTCCCAGAAATGGCAGAAATACACAGAAATTTCTGTGAACCAACAGATACCATTATATGATTCACTCAAAAATTTCCACAAATATATATGCCTGTATATACATAACTTCTTGGGGATGTTGCTACTGCTGTGATATGGTTTGTGACAAAAGAATGGAGGTACTGAGCCAGGACTTTGGCAGCACACATCCCACATGGCCCTTAACTGAGCAGAATGACCAGCAGGACTGCACAGTGATGGAGAACTCTGAAGAACAGCAGTGACAGCAGCACTGGAGGATTACAAAGACATTATTCTTACAAGTTGCTCCAGGGCTCACACCCATGTTCTATGGTAGAAATATAACCTGAGAGCACCCCTCAGCACAAAAAGTATGTTGTGAGCTCCAGCTGGAAGGGATCTATCCCTGCATCCAGCAGCTGAGTTGACAGTGGTGTTGATAAATTCATTATCACTGCTGTTGTCAGGTGCATTTGACCTGCTACAAGGCAGTATTTCCTGTATCTTGCCAAGAAGCTGGGCAGAAGGTTAAAATCCTTCTCATAACCAGAGGCCTAACATACACTCAGCTTTCCTGGCTTATGGGGTCTCTTGCTTAATACTTGACCAACAAGAAGAAGAGATGTAACTGAATGCAGAGGAGATGTGCAACTGTGTGTTTTTGGAAGATCATTGGTTAGATGGCAAAGCCATGCCTCCCAACTTTCTGTTTCTCAGAGGGGAATTGTTTGCAGCAGTTTGCCCAATATCCTGAATAATATAAAAGAACAGGAACTGAAGAGACTTTTGAAAATTTTGGGCAGTTGTAGAGGCCATCTCTGGGAGAAAAAGTGGAATTTGTCAAGGAAATAGATCATTGATACATTAGTGTTGCCACTTAAATGGCAAGGGCACTTGTACTAGAAAATGTTTTGCTACACAGGAAATATACTTTTGCATAGGGAAAGAGAGAAGAAAAATGGAAAAGGAAAAGTTAAGTATAAAGAACAGAGAAAACTGGCATATTGTAATTTGCATATTGACCAGAATTATATAAAGGTTTTTGCACATACAGTTAAAAATGCATTTGCTGGATTCAGAAAACAGAAGCATTTGTTCCACAAAATCTGGACATTTTTAAACTCGAGAAGAAGAGAACTAAGTCACAGCAAGGAAGATTTTATCTCCTACGGGACTGAGTATAGTGGAAACAATCTGCAAGTTGGCTGATTGAAATGGATATTCCAGTGTGGAGTGTTTACTCCATTTTGCAGGGCACTAGAGTACTTGATCTTGTAATTAGAGGTGCAACTCATCATCTGTGTTCCTCTGTAGGTTTTAATTATACCACTATACACAGCCCTGTGTTACCGTTTGCTCCTCTGAGATTGCTCCAAGAAGCTAAATCCACAAGTCAGATTTTGCATCTCTCGGATGTGATGAACCAAATGTTTCCTGGAACTATTTGGAGATATTTAGGGAGTCCTGAGAGAGTTACTTGATCATTTATTACTCTTGTCAAACAGAATACTTTCCTTGTCTTAATTCCCACAGGCCAAACTGAAGTGCATTGCCAAACTGATAGTTTTCTGTATGACCATGACACATTAGAGTGCCTTAAGTATACCAGGACTTTGAACTGCTTGCAGCCTTGCTTGAAACCTTTGAATCATTACCTCTTAAGTTTCATGAAGAGAAATGCATGGACAAGATACTGTAAGAAATAAAAGATAAAATATTTCAATCTCCAGCATAGAGGCCACTTGGGAAAATTTGTCAGTAGGGGGCTAATAGAAAGGTACATTCTTCTAACCAACAAAGTGTTAGGCCATATGTAGCTGGGAAAAGTAGCTGAAATACACCTGTTGAAATGCACTGCAAAGAGAGATCACACTACTGGAGAGACTCATAAAATAGTGCTTTCAAAAGGACTGTCCACTCAGGGGTCTCCTCCTGTGAGCATCCCTCACAGATAACGTTCCTCTCCAAATTGATTGGCAAGTGACTGCCATGCTCTCTGAGGGTCTCTTCACGTTTCACTTTTGATGAATGGTAGCATTTCATCCAAAAAATAGGTTCCAGTTCTTCAAGGGAAAAGTAGATACTGGGTGCATCCACCTCAGAGACTTCATTTTAACACTTGCACAGTTACAAGCCCTGGCAGTATCCAGCACCCACCAGTCCTATGGGACATGCAAACATGGACATCAGCTCCAGTCCTGACTTCATGTCTCAGGGCTTAAGACTGCACCACTTGTTCCTTCAAGGAGATAGGCCATCCTGGCTGCTTCAAGTACTGGAAAAGAGTCCAGGAACTCATGAGCAAGCAGCTACCAAGCATTTAGATTTAATTCATGTAGGATGCCAGTTTGAGGACTGCCAACAATGCAGCTGCAAAAAATTTGTCTATGCAAGCTTTAAAGCAAACCACCTCTTTGTGAAGCAAAAAGGTTGATGCTCTGAGAAGATTACATACAGAAATCTAAAGTGCAAAATAAATGGTGTTTGACAATCACTTCCAGCATATCGGGTCCTATAACATGAACTAGTAAACTAGAGGTAGAGCTTTTTTCAGGTAAGCTCTAACTGGATTTGTGCTTCTACAGGCAAGGAAAGAGGGAAGCAGAAAGTACATAAAGCAATCCTGCCTGCTTTCCCCCCACTCATGCTCCCACAACATGCACACTCCCAGCATGGCTGGCACACAGGCTGGAAAGCTCATGAGCCATTATTAAGCAATAAATTCCAAATATTGTTCACTGAAAAAAAAAAAAAGTTTGGAGTTGTTGAGAAACTACATCAGCCTAGAGAAAGTTGAGAACTGCTGAAGAAAATATTTTCCTTTAACAGGGTAAAAAAACCTCAGAGCTTAAGTGCCCATGCTAGCAAGAGAGCTGCTTGCAGCCAGATATGCAGAACAACACTCCCTCGTGTGGTCCCTGAAATAAAAGTTCTTCCTTCCCAAAAAGCTGAATCAGAATTGCCATCAAATAGCAAGCTAAGCCAAACTCTATCAATTTTAGCCAAATGGATATAATCAAAAGAGGGGCATTGAAAAATAATGACAGAAAAGTCTAAACCCTGATAGAGAGACTAGCCCATCACAAACTCTTACTAAAACAGATACCACTGAACAGCATAGCAGGTGCCCATCTTTTTCTTCCCCAGTAAAGGCTTCCAACTTTTTTTTTACTTTTTTCTTCCAAAAGAATTTCTCTTTTTTCATTTCAGTTGTTATCAGGTGATCAAATAGAAATGTCTGTTTATATCCGTAAATGAGAACAAAAACTAGAGTTTGGAAGAGTAGAACTTTCTTCATTTAATTTTATCCTTCTTTTCCCCAAAACAAGCCATCTTTGCTATAGCTATGTATCAGAAATGGGCATTGCTGTAACCTTAATCCCTGTAGCATTTCTCAAGTGTTTTCTCTAGTTCGTTTTTCTTTATTTAAAGAAACAAGGGATTCTTATTTCCCTTAAGGGAATCTCAAGGAAAACTTAATTTGCATTGAAATATATCTAACTCTCCAATTATTAGAGCCTGTATGAACCTTTCCTTAAATTCTGGTATAAATTGTTAGGCTTTGCTTCGGCTTAATGGGAAAAGAAAGCAGGAGGGAGAAAGTGAGTCATCACACGTGTCCTCATGCTCTGTATCAGTGAAATCACTGAACACTCATTGCATCACAGATGTCCCACGCAGCACCCAGAGCATCTACGATAGTTAAAGATGCATAAACTTGTGTATGCCTGCACATAAACAAAAAAGAATGACGTTTCCTTTTATTTTATAAAGCTGCATACACGCACTCTAATCTGGTTCCAGTGAGGTTTATATCTGTATCATCAGCTTTCTTGAAAACTACAGCTTCAATAATGATTAAACAAAACATTTTCAAACCATGATTACTACATTTCCAGCAAACATGCTGTAAAAGACACGCTTCCGGATGCACAGACCTCAGCTTTTTGGTCAGTTGACATTAATACTTCTCCATTGGTACATGCTGTAATCATGTCTTAACTGTTCCTTTCAGAGTCAATGGAAAACACCATGTACAACCCTGCAGGAAATAAGGAAAATCACCCAGCAGAGCTCTTTTTAATGAATCATTTTTGAAGAATTAATCATTATTCTGCCACAAAGAACAATCATCGACAACCTTCAGAGGAAAGCGGTGTAATTTTCTAACTCCCAATCACTACTTGCCTCCCTATTCCCATATGTATTAAAAAAATCACATAGCAAACTGTAGCTTTTTTGTTTTAAAAGAACCTCACATACACCCACTAACTTCACAGAAGCAGCTTTAAGAGCAAATCTGATGGCTATAGCATGACTCTGAGGCCACAGGCAATATGAAAAAAGCAAGCAACAAAACCAAAGGAGCTAAAAAAAAAAAAAAATTGCCAGAAAAACTTTTTAAGTAGAGGACCTAAAAACATCATCAGCCTCAGGGTTTGCTCAGGAAGTAGTTTGCTAACTGAAACTTAGTGACCAGGCCAGTCCAGGCCTGCTGTCTTTTGGCCATGACTGTGCCTGCCTGGCTCCCACCAGCGGGACAACTTCTGCCTATCTCAGCCTTGCAGAATCCACTGCCTACAGCAGAAGGGACCACGGACTTGCAGTGGGACTGAAGACACCAATCCAGGACATGGGTTGGTGATGGAAAAATCCAAACTGATGCAGAGGGACTGTCAAAACGTACATGTGCTATAGGGTGGTATTTCATGAGCCTGCAACTACAGCTCCAAACAAGCCGGGTATACACAGCCATCGTGGCCCCTCAGCATCAATTGGCTGAGTTGGCGAGGGCTGCAGTTTCCCTTGGAGGATTCAGTTTTCCAAAATCTGGGCAGCATTGATCCAGACCAGCATATGACTAACAGTGCAGATGCAAGCCATGGTGGATGCTGTCTCCCTCACAACACAACAGCAATAGTAAGACTGTCAAGAAACATTTAGTGAAAATAATTGATCTCTTGTCACCTGCCAAGCAATCAATAACAAAAAAAATTATTTTGTTTTGCAGCAGCTCAGGAGCAGACTTGAATGAACTCTTCCCATGAGAGTGGACAGTGGACACAGACAACTTTGGGAGGGGACAATACTAATGCCAGGCTGGGCTACTCTACTTGGGCTCAGCCAGGGCTCACAGCTTGAGCAACTTCAGTAGCAAACCAGACAGACGCCATTAAACTAAAATCTCACCCTTTCAGATGAAGGCAACAGTAAAGGATGAACCAAAGTTATCGAACCTCAGTGCCACCTTCAGCACACCTGTGCTCCTTCCCTGGTGCCTTTGTTGCCTTCAGCAACCAGCATGCAGCAAACCCCGTGACACCGCAAGAGCCTTGGCAGCCTTCGGATCGAAATACCAGGTACTGCTTGGTAACAGCCAGTCAGCTGGCAGGCAACACACAGGGTGCTTTACACCTCTGTGAGCTGCAACTTGTCAAGCTTCTTTTTTTGTGAATGTTGTTAATCACGCTTTCCTGAGAATTTCAGGATTGATGGCACGTTATGTGACTATGCCTAAAGGAAAATCTGACTGCAAGTTCCTAATTATAGTGTACCAGTCATTTTAGAACAAATTAATTCCTGATAAGATCTTAAGATATCAGAACCTAGTATTTATGAATATCAAGGAAAAAAATCTCACATATTTTTCTAGTTTTCTGCCAGAAAACCTTTTCTTGAGTTCAAGTATGTAGAAATTGAGCTTTTTCTCCTGTGAGAAATATATTATTGATAGTAAAATGAAATGAAAGTTTTTCAACGTTTCATTTTCTCTTTTGCATGTAAGGAATCATGAAGTATATAAAAATCATTTCAACATAACATATTCATCATTTTTAATGGAAAACGAAGTTTTTAAATAATGGAGTCTCATACAGTCTATGAACTATTTCAGTACAATTTTTGTGTCATTTTAAAATACAGATTACATTAATAAGAAGAAAAAAATTACTAGGAAAAATTAAAATTTTAGATATATTAGTAAAAAGTTAGAAATAAGATAGTAGCAAGACAATTAATAGGGAAAAAAAATCTTATTTTTTTCTAAAAATTAGTGGCCTTTTTTTTTTTTTTTGTCTCCTCGGAAGCTAACCATATTCCTCTTCTCCACTGGGTGGCATTAGTACCTAGAGATGTAGTACCTGATGATTGTATGAAGTTGTTACAATGAAGTAAACATCTCGCATACATTATTGATCCAAATCTACAGAGTAAAACCAATTTCCTGAGACAGCCGTCAAAGCTAGTCTGCTGATGTGCAAAACTGCCCCTTCTTAGGAATAGTCCTGTCTCATACTTTCAGAATTAAGATTGCCGTAAAAACGGAAATTTCAGCGTAATTTAATTCATTCTACTGGGTTTGGCAATGTTGAATCATTTACATCTCTACAAAGAATAATATAAATTCGAAGGGATAGACTAATATAGTAAAAACACATGGTCATTATATGCAAAACAGACAGAAATGCAGAAATAAAACCGGATATAAAGTAAGTCACAACTTCCAGATCTGAAAGCACATTTGAGTTCTAGCAAAACTCGGGATGTTCAAGCACCCGAGCAGTCCCAGTGACGTGAGCCACATGCTTACAAGTACACCTCGATGAAGTATGCTGGAGGTGTCAGAAAAAAATGCAAGAGAGCGGATGTTATTGTCTGCTGCACATGAACAAGATACCTAGGCTCTGCACTGAATCCCAAAAATCCCACCACCAAATTGTCTCTTTTTCCCAATCCGTGTACTATTCTGTACCATGACCATTCTGCCAGTTTCTTTCCAGTAAAACCAAAGTGCAGGGAGCGAGGAAAGAAAGTACAAACTCAAGTTACATCTCCTTTGGTATTAGGTTTTATGTAAGTGGTGTGCACACACATCTGATGGGTTGGGGAATATTTTGGGTCATGGTTTAAACAGCAACTCAGCAGCACTAGTAGGAAATACAACAGGAATGGGAAAAAATCTCAACAATCTCCCTTTTCCCCTCCCTTTTACAATGTTTAAAAGCAGGAGGTCAGAAGGAAAAAGATTAATCTAGTTGTTATTCAAGAATCCATATAAATAAATATTTACAAGTAGAGGGTTAGATTACAGGATAACAAACTAACAAGATTTTCTGATGTTGTTAAGGGTTTTATTTTAATCTGGTTTGATTGTAAGTCTTAGACCATGATCCCTGAGTTCCGTTTCTTTGATTATTCTGTCCTTCCCAATACATTTTCTCCACCTCTCTTTTCCAGAAATGCTGTTGTTAATCTTTTAAATAGACAGCCCTTATGTGCACAAACCAGTCCTAGCACACATCAGGCTCACAAACACTTAGGACAGCGAACCCTGTACTTCTGGCATATCACAACCACCCTATTGTGAAGTTCAGTTCTCATGTTACCATCACATTTTGCCCCAGGTCTTACCCTAAGCTTGAACATTTTCACAGCTGAAGGATGAGGACAGGAACCTGACCTGACTGATCCTTCTAAGAAAAAAAAAAAAAACAAACCCAAAACCTTCCTATTTCCACCTCAACTCCCTCAAAATAAAAAATCCAAAAACTGTCTCATCTTCAGTAATGCCCTCTCCGGGTAAGGAGAATAAAACCTTCCCAAGGTGAGGGCTGCTTATGTTGCACAGCACCTTTCTTCCTTTGTACTTATTCCAGAGAAATCCACTTGAAACTGAGAGGCCTGAGCATGCCCAAGCTGGCTCCCACACAACTAAGAGGAGCCGTGCATTCCTGTCCCACCTCTTGGCATGCACAATGGACAGGGCTGCCCACGCTCATCCCTATGCATGTGCAAAGGGAAGCTCAAGACACAATGCACAGTGCATTTCCACACTGCTGAATTAATATAAATGTAATTTAGAAAAAGAGAAACCTCTCTGTCCTACGAAGCTGTCTACCCACTACTTCCCTTGCTCTGGTATTCTCTCTATGAGCATGTACACTTTAGGTAAGATCTTGATTAAAGAGCCAAATTTGTCTTTCCCTGAAAGACTTGTATTTAAAATCTCCCAACAGAAGCAAGGGTGGAATTCTTTTTTCTTCTTTTGTTTCCTTTCAGCAGCCACATTTAACCCAATTTTGTTACTTCCACAGACTTCATGACTTTTGTTTCTATTCATCTCTGGACTAGCTTCTATAAATTGTGGTCTTTGTCCTCTAACAGGAGGTTAGAATAGGTGGAATGAAGTTTTTTCAATACTGATTATTCCTTTCAATAAAGCAAGTTACAGATTTTATTTATGTCACCAAGGACAAAGTTATTTTTATAATTTGATTGTTATTCAGAAGTGACCAGAAGAGTACAAGAACTACTATTATTGCCAAATACAGTTTATCCACTTAATATTTTCAACAGTTCATATAACACTCCTACCTAAATTTACCATCTTCTCAGTTTTGCTACTTTAACTGTTTGCCCAGTGTTATCCTAACCCAACTTTCTCAAGTGATCCAAATTATGAAAAAAGGAGAGAGAAGGGTAGATAAAAAAAGAAAGAAAATCTAATACCAACTGTTCATATACTTTTTGCAGACCATTTTAAAAAATGTTTATTTCACAAATTTGGAAGAAAAGGACTAGTGGGAAAATGAAAACAGCAATCATATAAGCCAAATCTGTCACCCACAGAAGAACCTCTTCCACTCAAATTAGTTTGGGATCAGGCCTTACAAAGGTACTTTCTGTAAGTTCATCTCCATTTATGCATTTGGGCATTGGTTTGGCCAACATACACATCTTCCTGCTCCTTACCATATCAACCACATCAAAGAAGCAATGTCAACTGAAGAACTTGGCCATACTGCATAGTAAAGGCAGAGAAGGTTTCTGCTCCTTGTTTTTCACTCCCAAGAGCTTGGGTTAGAGCCCTGCTGTGGGGCTGAGCTGTTGGGAGCCAGAGCTAGTGCTCTTTGAGACATACCATGGATGCCAGAACTGCATTTCTGGTCAAACTGAGGCAAACTATGCTACCCACCATCCTTGCAAAGATGTTGCTCATTATTTTAATGACTATACAGAATGAGCAATTTTCAGCTCCATGTGCCACATCATGTATGAGTTAGCAAGTAGAAAAAAAAGTCTTGCTACAACAGCTAAACTGACTAACTCATGCGCAGTTGCAGCTGCACTGCTGTGTCCAAGAAACATCTTGTCATATTTGAAAAAGGATGGGATTAAGATGCACTCAGGCCAGTAGTTCTGAGTTGCCTTTTTCCTCACATGAGGGATTTGCAATAATCCTATACATCTCTCAGGTGTCTGGATATGTGGACCATGCACACATCAGAGAATGTGCAGGGCTATTAATTGCTATATCATCTATGCAAAGTAGAATGTCAACAGAGAACTTAATGCAGTCTTTGATTCTTTCACTTGACAGTTTATGGCAAATTCTGTCAAGAATTTTTGGGGGATTTAAAAAGTACAGGAGATGTATCCCACTTTACAGTAGAATTCACCAACTAAATCTAGCCATTGGAGACCTACACGCACTTCCTCTTTCTAGAACAACACATTGTCATCTTCTCTACTTGCTCCTTATCACTGTATAAACCCTTGTGCCCAGCTGTACACAAACATTAAGAGTCACTGAAGACACAGGTGGAAAATCCTGACAGCCATGATCAGCTACAGCTAAGCTATTCCAAGACGTTGCTACCTACCAAAGCCATGAAGTTGCTTTACCTGGGAAGTAACAAAAAGGTTAGGAAATCTATTTCAGTTCTTCACTATCCTCACTATCAGAGAAATACTGATGTTTACATGTTTCCCTTTCATTCTATTTTGCGGAGTCTTATTTCCTGTGGATGCAGAGAATTATATTGCCTCTTTGCCTGTGGTTATATCAAAAAAATTTGGACTGTCTCCCTCACATCTTTTCTGTAAATTAAATAATCCCACTCCTTTCAGACTTTTTTGATATATAGCAGTCTGTAAACTTCTGGTAGATCAGAACTACTACTACAAGATGGCCCACATGTTTCTTGATGAGGGATGCCCAAAAATGGACATGATACTTTTTTGCTAAAGCTTCAGCAGAGGTAGGCAGAGTGTAGGCAGGTTACTTAGCAAGCCTTGTATACAGCAGTCCTGTTTATGCTCACTGTTATAGTGTTTGCTTCCCTTACAACACATGCCACTCTGAACCACAGATTAAATGCAAAGCAACAATAATCACTGCATCTTCCTATGCAGACCCGTTGCCTAACAAAGAATTCATCTGCTAACAAGAGGATGTGCCCTTGATACCTCATAAATAAGCACAGCGTTTTGCACTTGACTTGTATCTTATTTCAGACCTAGATGACCAAAACAAGTAAATTTTAATCCCATTCTTCAATGTTTGCAGAACAATTCCTCACTCAGTTTGGCATCAGCTGCATAGTGAATAAACTTAGTCTCTACTCCACTTTGTAAGTCACTAATGAAAAATGTTAACTCATTTTGGACCATGACGGATGTCTGGCCCAGTATATAGGACTGACGTCTTTCTCAGCATATAATTCCCATTATTCCTGCACATACAGTTTATTATGGTTATGGAGATAGAGCACACAAATCCCTCACAATTCGTAGGACTTTCAAGACTATTGAAATAAAGATCAGGTCTATTACATTTCGCTTTCTTGAAAATGAGCTCTTTTCAAAGAAAAGCACTAGGTTATTTTCCATTTTTTCAATTAGTCTTTCCTTCAACACATGTTCAAAGCCCTCAGGGGACAGAGAAACTCAGTTAATCAATGTGTATTGCCTAGACCACATTTTTCTACCTGTTCTCAAATTTGAGTACTACATTTCTAGCCGTGTGCTTCTTTAGGGGCAGTTACCAATTTGACTGACTCGATATGCATTAAAAATCTTTTTTGCCAGATCTATGGTTTCATTCACTTTAAAAACATGGCAATAATGAGGGAAACACACTCTGAATCACTCACTTCAGCTGTTATCTTGGTTGTGCTGTTTTCCACTTCCAAGCTTCAGTTCCATGAGTCCTCTTTCTTTCAGTGGACATCACTGAAGGCTGAAGCATAATTTTCATTTGATCATTTTGGTTCTTTGCTCTACCATCTCTGCAGAGCAAGTGCAATCCCTTATTTTCTAAATAGTTAAAGAACTTCTGCTGTTGGCAAATTTTTTTTATGGTAACTAAGCAGGGCTCATGGGTTTTTTTACTATCAGTCTGTTTTTCTGACTTTTAGACATTTTTTTATTGATGTTTCTGTTCTTTTTTCTGTCCTTTGGGGGAAAACACACTGCTTGCTTCTAACCACCTCGAAAAGTTCTTTGTTTGACTAGGCTGAGTAGGCTGCTCCGCAAGCATCTCTCCTATTTGAAATACCACTTCTAGTTCCTCTGTAATATTATCACTATTCACCAAACCACACATAAAACAGTATTAACAGGTTCACTGGTTATCTGTGCCTTTTACATCTAGGAATATCTAAAGATCACTTGTTACTACCTACATACCTGCTGTGGTGACAAGAGCCAGCAGTCTGATAATGCCGACTTTCTGGCACAGGGACTGAAGGAGTGAAGCTTCATGGGCTCACCTCCATGAAGCTGTGCAAGCCCAAGAGTCCTTTTTGCTATGCCACTTACTGGCTTTTCTGCCCTACCTTTCAGACAATACACTGACATTTTTCCTTCAAGATCTTTCAGCCTCTTGCTCTGCTCAAATGCAGTCAAAATGAGACATCAGCCCACCACCAATGCCAAAATCAAAGAAATTACTATTAGTACCCATTCTTTTACCCTCAGAATGTGTTTTTTTCCTAGGTAAGATAAATTAAAGAAGCAGAATCTTGAGCAAAGGCCTAAGCAGTGTTTCTGTGACCTTGCCTTTATGTCAACCCTTTCATCTCCAGCCATCAAGAAGAACTCCCATCACCTTCACCCAGCACCCACACCAGTCAGGACACCACCAGGGAACAGCAACATGAATCTGTCCACAAAGTCATCGAGTATACTCTGTGACAATGGTCACATCAGTTTCCTCTTCTCTGCTGCTTAGAGGGTGACCCCTCCAAAGGATGAGTCCTACCAGATACACACCAGATACACACCAAGTTCTGTACTCCACCCAAAAGGATCCCAGCACAGGGAAGGCTTTGAAAGACAGATCTATTAAAAGCAAATTGCATCAAACTCACTCTAAAGGATTCCCCCCAACAGCTGCCATAGGAACAAAGTGTTTGTGGGACAGAAAACAAACAGAAAGTCACATTAAACACTAGCAAAAATTACATAAAAAATATCAGAGGCTGGAGATTATGGGTTTACAAAGCAGTAACCCAGAGGATGACAACAGCTGCCCCTCAGCATCAAGATCCTTTGTCAATAATACACATTTCAGGATACTTTTATTTAAAAGTGAAGTACAGTTTTCAAGGATTCAAGCACTATAAGGGATGAGTTTGCAACTGATTTTTTTAAGAATCATCTTTCTTTTCTCGCGCTTTTTTGTTGAACTGATGTAGTGTTTCAGTAGCCTGTTACAGTACTTTTAGAAATTATCCACAAGTAATGATTTTCAAGAAATAAAGGACTCTAGTCTTGCCTTTATATCATCTTGCCATTTTGTGAAATAGATATTAAAACATGGAATACCCCAGGTATCTGTGATTCTTCAGCATGAAATGACC